>NC_081410.1:473040406-473371406 GCF_030272615.1 Cryptomeria japonica
GATTTGACTACAGCTTTGAGTTGCCTCTCCTCGAATATCTATCGGTTTACTCTATAGCTTGCCTCAATTGATGATCTATTCAAGTCTCCACCCACTAACTTCCTCAAGCTCAAGATCTATGATTAGTGGTATACCTGTAAACCTTGTTTTGCCTCACATTCGTTGACTTGAATAAGTCCACAAGTTGCCTCAATCTTCTCTCCAACCAACTGATGCACAAACAACACCCTTTCCACCAACAGGTTCACAAACCAGCTCTGATACCATTTGACGCAGTCAAGGAAGGGAGATCCAATGAAGGACAGCCCAACCTTGCAACTAAACACATAAATCATACAAAACATACCAATAACAAGATGTTGGAAATAGCAGAAAGAACAACCGATAACATAATAGAACACATAACCGATAAATAACTTGAATAAATCTTATTACAGTCTGAAGGGTTACAAATGCCACATGTTGGAATGCGGTCTAGGATATAAATAATTCTTATAATACAAACATAAGATCCATAGATCATCCACATATCAAATTGTCTTCTGAGAACAATCTGTCATTTCTACCCTAATCCGGACCTTAGCCTTTTGGCCTCAGTCCTACCAGTTCAAAATCTCGTTGGATCTACATATTTGCTCAATCTCATAACAGTCTTTTATCTTCTCCCCTCTATCCTCAAATTCTTCACAAGCTTCCATTTATACCATCCGCAAATAATTACAACTCAATCAAGTCGGCCCAAAGACCAACCGGTTCATGAAACGTGCAATGGTAACATGTCAGCTCAAATCACTAAGAACAATCTCCAAATAATAAAATAATGTGCAGACCTCCAGAAATATCAGCCAAGGCCCAAAGCAACACCTTTAATTATCTACAAGTCAAAAAGATCAATCACAACCTAGAATCATCTTCTCTCAACACACTGCCAGACCAACCGGTAAGAACATATCAACCAGGCCAGTACCAAAATCCACATCTCACCGGAAACAAAGCCAAATGCTATGAAACTAGAACATGATAAAGACAACAAACTCAAGGAGTTAAATCCAAATCCACAATGCTAAACTCAAACATGAAGTAATGCCATGACCTCCAAGCAATTTCACTGCTAACTGCTCAACGAGTAAGAAATATAGCGGTGCTCCTGCATCAGGAACTGTCACAGTGGATGGTCATAAGATGAATGAATCACATCTAGCATTCAAAACTCAACTTCCAAACTATGAAAATGGTGAACAATCCAAACCCAAAGATGACAAAGGCAAAGCTAAAGTAAACTACACTTACAGATATGATTATGTGGTAAATGTCATTATTGTCAAAGACAAAGCACCTTCAGAACCAATCAATGTTATTATAAGAAGAAAAGCGAAGGTTACATTTCTGGGTATAACAAACCAATCAACATCCATGTCAAGAAAATACAACTTAGTAGAACAATTGCAAAAGATACTTGCTCAAATATAAATTTTGGTGCTCCTAAAATTTTCACCTATATATAAGGAAATATCAAAAAAATCTTTAACGAAAACAACAGTTTCAAAAGACCTGGATGTGGATCAATTCCAAAACATGGTGGGAAACCTCATAGCCCCACATTGCTTATCCTTTTCTGAAAATGATGATGCATCCTTGCAAAACCCTCACAATGCTCCCTTACATGTTGAAGTCACCATTCATAAAACCCGTATCAAACACATACTCATGGGTGGTGGAGTTGGCTTAAACATTTGTGCATTAAGTTTAATAAAGGCTTTGGGATATTCACAAAATGCAATAGATCCAAAGAAAAAAATAACTATCAAATGTTATGATGAGGAAGAGTGTTCTTCTAAAGGGACTGTGGCGTTTCCAATCAAAATAGAACCTGTGGAAAGAAATACATTGTGCCAGGTTCTGGACTTGAATTTATCTTAAAACATTCTTCTGGGAAGACCATGGATTCATGACATGAAAGAACTTCCTTCCACCTATCATCAGTGTGTTAAATTTCCTCATAATGGAAGAGAAATCACTATAGAAGCAGATTCCAGTCAATATTCCAATAATCTAAAACTAGCACAAGATGCAAGAGTTCCACATAACAGAGAAGTCTATCCCACTAAAGAAACTCAAGAAAAATTATGGGAAAACTTTGAGAAAAAACTCAAATTAAATGATGAAGGAATGGGAAAGTATTATTTGTATAACTTACCACTTTCACCTAAATCATATGGAAAACCTACAAAGGCTCAACCAAGAATCACACAAAAATCAATTGAAATCTTTTATGGAGCATTTGTTAGAGCTAGAACACTTACAAAAGAAACTGAAGACAAAGTCATTCTTAGTTGGTTGTACAAAGATGAAAATGAAACCATAGCAATAGTTGCAGAAGTTGATATTCCCACGGGACAATATGGCAATGGTTACAAGATCTGCAAAAGATGGGATATGAAGGAAAAGGACCAATTGGCAAGCAACAAGAAGGTATTTCAGAACCTATTTGTCATCACACACAATCTAAAGAAGATAAATCAGGACTTGGGTATCCCAAATCAAAGCAAAGGCAACATAATTATCAACATCCAAAGTGGCGAAGGAAAGCAATCCCTAAAGAATAAACATGGAAAGAAAGGCTACATCAAGCAGCAGAGACAATAGCTAACAAACAGAAACAAGAAGAATATAAGAAATATTGCTATCAAAAGAGAAGAAGCATCTTGCAAACAAGTTAAAGGAATACAAGAAAGTGTGGAACCTGATCAAGATATTCCAGATGTAGTGAAATAACATATGGTCAAAATCAAAGAACTCTTCTCACCATATAACATTCCTGTCAGGTATAGTGGTGTGATTCTAGACAATGATTCAAAAACATATTCAAACGAATATTAATGGGGTCCAGATCCATCATCTAATGTATCAGGTGAAGAAAAGGAGGAAGAATAAGTAGTTGTTACAAATGAAGACTCATCTTTCACAAAGCAAATAATTGAGTTGGAAAGAAGATGAGAAGAAATAAAAATTCTGAGGAAAGAAGCATATGCAAGAGAACAAAGGAAAGAAGATGAGAAAGATCAAGAAGTGACACCACAAGAAACATAATAAGTCATTAATAAATCATCAAAAGAAACACAGACTATCAAATCTATATCAAATATTGAGCAACAAATACTAAGGTATGGAAGAACCATAGAAGAACTAATAGAAAGTCAAGCAGGAATGACTATTAGTCCAAAAGAAGCTGAGTTTGAGAGAAGACAAAAGATAGAAACACAATCCTCTATGTCAAGTACACAAGTATACCAACTTCAAGCCACAAATGAATTTATTGAAGTTAACCAAGAAGGAATCTAGAGTATCAAAGATGTATGTGTTGATATAATTCAATCATTTGAGGGACAAATGTCAGATGATGAGTCACTTGAGAGCGAATCACAAAATACCAATCCTGATTTTTTTAGAGCTAATTGGAGAGCACTTGGGAGAGACTATCCTCAAGAGAGTTCTATCTATGACATTACCTACTCTATGCCAAACTATGACTATTATGTCATGAACCTTGAAACACCCAACAATGACGATGACTATGACCTACCCTTGATTCATCCAAAGCTGATCGATTGGGCTAACCTAGAAAACCCTGAATTGGATATCTTTTCCAATGATCATGATTTAGTCGTATAACTTAATTTTGTTGAACCATTAACACCTAAGATATCTTCCATGGGTGAATCGAGTAACGCTTCTTGCAGTCAGGAGAGTGCCAAACTTTCCAGTCACTAAATTGAAATAAAACAAGTAAAAAGACTTAGAGTTGAAAACCATTTAATGGCAACACTATATCAATCAAGAGAAAAAATAAAGGATGTATCTGATGATGAAAACCTCCCTGAGGTGCCAGAAGATGGAAAGTTTGACATCCTCCCTGCATATTTTCAAGAGAGATCTGCTATTTTAATAGATTCAATAGAAGCAATAAACATTGGTACATCAAAGGACCCCAAGGTCCTTCATCCTGTTGCATCATTATCAGATGAAGAGAGGAAAAACTACACAGAAATATTCAAACAAAGACAAATAAATTTTGCTTGGTCCTATGCAGATATGCCAAGACTTGATCTAGATCTTATCATGCATCATCTCAATGTAGATCCAAAAGCAAAACCAATTAAACAAAAGCTAAGGAAGATGCATCCATACATCGCTCTCCTTGTCAAAGCGGAGCTGAAGAAACTATTGGATGTGGGTTTCATAAGACCTGTCGCCTATCCAGAATAGGTCTCAAGCATTGTGCTAGTTTCAAATCCAAATAAAAGAATAAGAGTTTGCACCAATTTCAGAGATTTGAATAAAGCATGTCCAAAATATGATTTCCCACTACACAACAATGATATAATTGTAGACTTATCAGCAGTTTATGAGATGTTTGTATTAATGCATGGATTCTCGGGATACAATGAAATAAGAATCTCCCCTGAAGATAAAGAAAAGAAAGCATTCACTTGTGCATGGGGTGCTTACTACTAGAATGTCATGCCATTCGGGCTTAAGAATGTAGGAGCAACTTATCAGAGAGCCATGACAAAAAAATTTCATCACATGATGCATACATTTATGGAAGATTATGTAGATGACATACTTGGAAAATCTCATACAAGGAAAGAACATTTGAACATCTTGGGCAAGATCTTTGACAGACTTGAACAATATCAGTTAAGATTAAATCCAAAGAAATGTGCATTTGGAGTAACCTCTAGAAAAATTCTTGGGTACATTATATCAGCTTGTGGGATTGAAGTATATCTTGAAAAAGTCAAAGCTATCATGGAAATGGAGTCACCTAAGAACATAAGTCAATTGTCTTCTCTACAAGGGAGATTGCAATCGATTAGAATATTTGTTGCCCAATTAGCAGATAGATGTCATCCCTTCACTCATCTATTACACAAGAATGTTCCATTCAAATGGGATTAGAAGTGTGAGGAATCTTTTTTGCAAATCAAAGTATATTTGGTGAATCCTCTAGTATTGGTATCACCAATCAAAGGAAAACCATTGTTGATTTTTATCTCAGCAACAAATGTATCACTAGGAGCTCTTTTAGCATAGCATGATGAAGAAAGAAAAGAAAGAGAAGTGTATAACATCAACAAAACACTTTTAGGCTATGAATTAAAGTATACATCAGTTGAGAAGACATGCCTAGCAGTTGTATTAGTAACTCAAAAATTGTGACACTATATGATGACTCATTTTGTCAAATTAATAGCAAAAATAGATCCACTAAACTATTTATTGAGAAAGCCAACTTTGACAGCAGATTGGCTAAATGGGTCATGATACTAAGTGAGTTTGATATAGAATATATTGATCAAAAATCTATCAAAGGACAATTTATTGCTGATAAATTGGTTGAAGTATCCCTACAAGATGACACACCATTGCACATTGAATTTCCTAATGCAGACATTCTGAAAGTTAGCACAATTTTTTGGGAGTTGTATTTTGATGGCTCCTATACACAACATGGATCAGGTGTTGGAATTTTGTTCATCAAACCTCAAGGACATACAATTCCAAAATTATATAGACTGTGGTTCCCCTGCACAAATAACACTACAGAATATGAGGCATTGGTTATTGGAATCAAAATGGCTATTGAATGTAACATCAAAGAATTGCATGTTTATGGTGATTTACAATTCATAATCAATCAAATAAATGATGATTATCAAGCTAAAGATGACAAGTTGATGCATTATAAACAGCTAGTTGAAGAAATTAAGGTGCACTTTGAAGAAATATCATTTACTCAAATCCCAAGAAAAGAGAACAAAGTGGTAGATGCAATGGCTACAATAGCATCTCTTTTGCAGAATCAACAAAATCAACAATGTTATGAATTTCTGGTGGAAGATATCTTGAATCCTACCATTGAATCCCAAAATACCCACATGATTTTTCATATATCTGGAACCGATCAATCATTTTATAGCCAAACGAATCGATATCTAAAGGAGAATATCCTTCCTCTTGACCTATCTTGCAACCAAAAAAGAAATTTTATTTGCCAATCATCCCGCTATACTATCATTGTTGATACCTTATATAGAAGAGGTCTAGATATTACTTTATTGAGGTGTCTTGAACAAGAATAATTTGAGAAAGTTCTTAAGGAATTCCACACAAGTATTTATGGCATGCACTCAAGTTGTTTAACGCTAGCCAAGAAACTTATTCACTTGGGTTACTATTGGCCTACTATGGAGAGAGATTCATTTACATATGCTAAGAGATGTAAAAAAAATCAGATCCATGGGAATCTCATTTATGCACCAGCACAAGAACTGCATCCTATGGCAGGATCATGGCCATTCTCTTAATGGGGACTTCACCTAGTGGGTAAAATAAATCCTTCATCTTCTAATGGAGATAAGTTTATTTTGACTACTACTAAGTATTTCACTAAATGGATTGATGTAGTTCCTTTGACAAAGGTGACAGGAAAACAAATATCATCAATCATCCTGAATTATATAATATGTCACTATGGAGTCCCTATGACCATCATCATCGATGATGGGAGGCCATTTAAGAATCAAGATGTAAAGAAACTATGTGAGTGATTTCATATCCAACATAGGTTTTCTACACCATATTATCCATAGGGAAATTGTCAAGTTGAGGCATCAAACAAGACAATCCTAAAAATCCTCAAGAAAACAATCAATGAAGCTAGTAAAGACTGGCATATTCAGCTAAATCTTGCACTTTGGGCATACAGAACTAGCATCCGCACACCAACGAGGGAAACTCCATATTGCTTAGTCAATGGATCAGAACCCATATTACCAGTAGAAGTAGAGATACCTTCTCTACGAGTATCCTTGAAAGGTCTTATTCTAGAAGAAGAGTAGCGAGTCTCTAGACTTCAAGAACTTGAGTTGATTCAGGAGAATCACCAAAATGATTCAAAAGACTTGAAGGCATATCAACAGAGAATGGAGATAAGTTATAACCACATAATTAAGCCAAGAATTTTCCAAATTGGAGATCTAGTCTTAAGAGAAAATCCACGAAATCAGCAAGATCAAGAAAAGAAAGGTAAATTTAAGCCAAATTGGTTAGGTCCCTTTGTCATGGTAGCAACATATGGTTTAGGAGCATACATATTATCTATGCCAGAAGTTGATTGGTTCGATGATCCTATCAATACTATGCATCTACAAAAATTCTATGCTTAAAAGTATCAATAGAAAAGTACCAAAAACAGTGAAAAAGTAGAAAGTCTAAAAATAAAATAAAAAACAAAAATCACTAAAAAGCAAAAAAAAATCAAATAAAAAACAGTGTAAAATAGTGAAAAGAGTTACAAAAAAATCAAATATGGCAAAAAAGCAATAAATTTATAAGGTGAAAACCTGGTAAATAGGCACTATCCAAAAGTGGGTTCTTTCATCTATGAGATCGCTTTGCGCATCCATCTATCCTATCACAACCATCTATCCTATTGAAGAATACTAAGAGGGGGGGTGAATTAGTATGCCAAAAATTACTGTACTTAAACACTTTACTAGACTACCAGTAAACCGGTAAAACAGTTTAGCAAACAAACCAATTAGCACACATGCAAACCAAATAGAAAATAATGCATTCACCCACGGAAGCACAAACACCATAACATGAGAGATTTTGATGTGGAAACCCAAATGGGAAAAACCACGGTGAGATGGAACTCACAAGTAACTATCTGCAGAATAGGAACCAGACCGGTTAAGGTCATACAATGTTCTTTATCAGAACAGATCCTGTTAGGAATCTCAATCTCTGTTAGGAGATAAGTCCGATTAAAGACTACCTTGCTAGAGGATTTTAGATCCACAGATGTGAACCACATTGTTAGAGGATTTACAAAATGGTTTTTGGGCCTACCCAGTTAAGGGCTTCAGACTTGTCGAAGATGTGAGTAATCAACAAGTGAGTGATCTAGCAAATAGCACAGATTGCTTGGTTAGATCCTTGATAGCTCATTCCTAATGCATTCCAGCATTACTTCAGTCTTCAACACATTCACACTCTACCTCTTCTCGCAAACCTCAACTTCTCTCCTGTGTTCATACTTACAAAAACTCTTCAACCACCTTAAACCCTAGCAACAACCTAAAACCCCAGACATGATGTCCTTATAAAGGAATCTAATTTCATGTCAATCCAATAGGATTACGATACAATTTTCTAGGTTTAATGCATCTAGACATATTTTGTAACACGACACAAAAAGCATCGTTAAAGTATCAGCACAGCCAAACAATCGGTGGATGGTAACTCATCACAAAATGTTAGTTGGTAACTCGTCACAAAGTATTACCGATTCATATAGAATACCGATTTAAGCAAAATACTAGTTGCCGGTTTGAAAAAATGAAGACTAGGAAATATGAGTTGTGTCATTTTGTTCCTTCGTACTACTTGAGATCCTCGAGCCGCTTGGGGTCTTCATACCGCTTCAGATCGGTAAACACTTTCTGCAAAACACCGATAGTCTAAAGACTATAATACATCATACCGGTTGGAACAAATACCAGTTGAGCTATAACTTATACATACAAAAAGTGATCTCAAATCAAGTGTGTGTCCATCAATGATAATCACAGCATCAATCATCAAAAATGCCAACAATCTCCCCCTTTGGCATTGATGGCAACACTTAGGAAAATTTTGACATCTAAGTGTTTTACAACAAAAATATGCCATAATCAAAATTACTCCCCCTAAGCATATACACTATCCCTTTTGCAGAAAATACAATGTATACTACTCCTTAACAAAAATAACATGAAAGTATACATCAAAACATTCAAAATTTATACTTCTCCCCCTTTGCCAACAATGACAAAAGTATTGCAGATTAACCCCTGTTTCATTAAAATAATAAGTGTTTATGACAGTAAAGAGTAAAACTTGTCAAAAATGGATTTAAAGTCTTGCAAAAATTGCTTAATGGATAATGACCATGAGTCAAGTAGGGAGGTAGCCACCTCTTTCTTTGTCTGTATCTGGGAGACCTGTTCTTCCATGGCATCTATCATGCTCATCTCTTGAGCGACCGTTAGGGCATCAAGATTTAGGTAGCATTCCTGGAGAATTTGCAACCTTGGCAGTAGGACCAGTTGAAGTTCCTACAAATTTCATGTCTGGTTTCTTATCTCTGCCTCTAGTCTTGTAGACTGCAGTTGAAGCTAGTGAACAATTTGTCTAGATGTGGAAAAGCAATCATATGGCATCTTGAAGGTGCTAATAAATGATTGCATATTAGATTGCAGTTTGTTCTTCTGAGTGAGCACATCATCACAGAATAAATGAGGTTGGCAAATCTTGTTGAGTAGAAGATTGCCCTCATTCATTGCATCTCTAATGGCCTTTTGTGCCTTCTGGAGATCAGACAAGAGCTCTGTTAGCTTTTACACCAGGGCAATGTCCAGAGCCTTTCGATGTACCTTCTTGTCATTTGCTTATGTGACCTCTTCCAGGCTTTGTACCTGGTCTTCTACAACTGAGCATAGGAGCTTCAATTGTGCAAGTGAGGAATCGGTACTGGGAAGGTTCGTACCAGGTATCAAACGGGTAAGTGTTTCCACCGTAGTTTGGATAACATCTTCCTCCTTTTTCCTCCTTAGAGCGTCCAATCGCTCTTGAGAAAGCTTAATTCTCTGCAACAGCTCCGATTCATTTGCAGACTGGAGGTCAATAGGACTGGTAATTGTAGCCAGTTTAGCCTGACTACCGACTGCCATTGGAGTCTCCACCTATGTGCTCTTTTCCACTACTTCCTTGTCCTTGGCTTTTTGTTGGTCTTCTTCAACCTTCCTTTGCTCCTCTTCTTATATCTTTCTTTTCTCTTCTTCTTGTCTCTTCTCTTCATCTTTTCGCTTCTTCTCTTCTTCATCCTTCTTCTTCTCCTCTTCCTTCTTCCTCTTTTCCTCTTTCTGTTTCTTCTCTTCCTCTTTCCTCTTCTCCTCTTCTTTCTTTTCCTCTTCCTTCTTCTTCCTCTCTTCCTCTTTCCACTTCTCCTCTTGTTTCTTTTCCTCTTCTTTCATCTTCCTCTATTCCTTTTGTTTCTTATTTTCCTCTTCTTTTCTCTTCTTCTCCTCTTCTTTTCTTTTATCCTCTTCCCCTTTCTTATTTTTCTCCTCTTTACTCTTATCTGCTTCCTCTTTCCTATTTTCCTCTTCTTTTCTCTTATCCTCTTCATCTGCCTGTTTCTTCTTTTTAGCTTCCTATTGCTTCTTTTCTTCTTCTACCTTATTTTCCTATCCTGTTCCTTCTGATGGTGTATCCTGAGAAACATTTTCACCATCTAAGGTGTCAACATCAATGGGGTCCATTGGTTCTGTGATCGGTTCTTCTTCACTGTTATACACCTCATCCGGTTTGCCAGTTTCCAGTTCTTGCTCAGCTTTTCTATTGGCTTCAGCCACTTGATGCATCTTAAGAGCTTCTTGAGCATGAGTATGTGTATCTTTGATCACTTCATTAACCTTTCCTTCTAGTAACAGGAGTCTTCTTCATCTCATGAAGAAGAGGCCTTTGTATTTATTCATAAATTCAAAAAGTTTTGAATTTGATACATCAGGAAAATGTTGAGAGAATATTTCCTCCCTCATTTCCTATTCCTTTTCTATGGCAATGCACCATTTATTGTCTAAAGAATTATACAAATAATCTGGTGTCTCAGATCTAATTTCTGAAGGCGACCGGTCATTGACACACAAATACTTAATGATTTCCTGTTGAACTTCTTCCTTTTCATCATCATTGAAGTCATCAAAGAAATCAATTAAATCATTTAGCACTTTTCTCCTAATATTCTTTATAGTTCTTTGATAATGTGTCAAAGGTTTGTAAGAAGAAATGTCAATATTTACTAGTGCAGATGATGTCGGTTCATTCTTTGTTTGCCTAGTCTTCTCTTAGGCGGTTCTTCTGACATAGTTTCTTCTAAGTCAGGTGTATTGCTTTTTGTCTTTCGCTTCCTCTCAAAGACTTTTGCAAGTGCAGCTTCCAGTTTCTTCTTAACTGGTGACCGCTTGGTCACTTTGGGACTGGCTGCAGTAACCGGTGCCGATGCTGAAGGCACTGCCTTTCCTTTCTTTTCTGAGGGTTCTACAACCGATGTAACCCTTTCCAAATAGGTGTCGGTTCTCTTTGCCTTAGGAACAAGGGGTGAGGTGATTAGGGTAGAATCATACCCATCCAACATATCATTCATTACCTCATAGCCCATAGGCTCTACTTCTTCCTACCTGGGCTCAATAGCCTCCATTATGCATTCATCCACTTTGATGGTGAAGCAGATGTCTTCATCATACTTTTTGACTAAATCACCAAATATTCTTATCCTTTGGCTCATCTTGCATCTGAACTCATCAAAGTATTTGTTCAGTGCTTCCGGATAGCCAATTCCAACCGCTTGTAGACTTTCCTTGATTTGTTTTATTACCGGTTGGTCGGCAGACCATTGAATATCACTGACTCCTGGAAAGTAGCCTTGAAAGTAAAAGAACAACCCAACCAGTAGTTGTCTAAACTTGAATCTCAATTCATTGTCCCGTTTGACCGACTTAAGATTCAACATAAGTTGTCTTTGCATACAAGTGCACAGATCAAATTATGCATCCTCCTTGATCATCCTGTAAGCAACATTTATAGGTACAGTAGAGATAGAATTAATTATGTTGGCAAAGAACGTCTGGTAGCCTATCACCATGCAGGCATACTTGACCATATCGTCCTTGGTTGAGTTGATAGTCATACCACGTGAGTTGCTCAATGAACTAGTGAGCTTGGACATTTCAGTCTTGTTGACCTTCCTTAGGGGTGGCACTTCCCCTGTATTGTAGAAACCGGTGATGGCATGAATCACTTTCAGTGTGATATCATGCATCTGCTCTATGTACATCTTGTCACTGTGTACCCTGCTTATAATAATGCGAATGTGATCATCCAAAAATTCTTCAAGAAAGTAAACTACATTTTTAAGCTTCTTCTTTTCCATAATGCTAAATTTCAGTTTAATCTTCTTATCCTTTCCACAAAATAGGCTTAGCTGGGAATGGTTCACAAGAGACCCTAGGTCTTCAATTTTGCAGTCTATGTAATCAAAAATCCCTTCTTCAGTTATAACACTAGCTGGTACTTGAGACAGGGCATTATATTTTGACTTACGCTTAATGAAGTCCATAGAATCAACAATTGCACTAGAACTATCATGAGATGTGGAAGCCATGATAAACAAAGAATTATGAAAAATACCTTCATAGATTGAAATTTAGGGCTTCACAATTTGAACTTCGCTTGACACTCCTTCGATTGCAGGGATACTACTTTGCGTTCTACACTCCTCCAATAGATGTTTGCTTCAGATTCTTCTTCGGGAATTTGATAAATTTTTTGATTCGCAGTGTAAATCACTTTCCTTCGCTCTGCACTTGAAAAACTTCTTCGCTTGAAAAATGATAAGTGAGAAATGATTTTAAAATTCCTTTTAAACAGGTTCTCCACCTACCATAATAAATGCTCCAATATTAGGGCATAAACCCTAATTTGACTTTTACCATTTTTGATCTTCTGTCAATTGACAGGTATCACATACTGGTTAAGGTCTTTTACTGGTGTAAACCGAGGGTTTGAAGTATTTCACCATTTGCTTCCCCTAAGCTTTTCTAATGCTTAGTTTGTCTGTTTCGTGGGTTCCACACTAGGTGCAGAAACTGGTTCTTCTTGCAACACTCCTAGTTTCTTTTTCCAGGTTTTGTTCATATCCGCTTTAACCATTTCAATATCAATTTGTCCTTCCGGAGTGACCGATATGTCATCTGATATGTTCTTTCTTGTTCTGCAAAATCTGGCAATGTGACCTGATTTGTTGCAATGATAGCAGACCATTCCAGGTACTCTCCAAGGTCCATTATTCATGTTACCATTCTTCCTCATGCATATTGCAATAGTGGGATGATGACAATGATAGATCAAATAGTTTCCTCTCCATTCGGTTGTCGCTTGATAGCCACCGCTTCCTGACTGATGATTAAAAGCATTAAACTAGTTGTGATTCTGGTTCACAAAAGGTTCCAGACCAACTCCTTGAGTCCTCTGAGGATATCTTCCAATTTTGTTCATAACAGACCTGCATTCAGATGCTCTATGCCCAAACTTGTTGCATGCATAACAATTACCATTGAACTTATTGGATCTAGGTACATTGTTTATAAAGTAAGGAAAATTATTGTAGGCTTTGCTCCTACACACATTAGGAGTATGTTCTTCTTTAAGACAATTAAAGCAAACAGGTTTAAACTTTTTCTTACCTTTACCTTTGAATGTTGGTTGCTTCTTCGATGCTTCAGCATTTGCACCAAAGGTCTCTCCTCGCTCATGACTAGAGTAACCAAGTCCATCAATATTCCTGACAGGTTTGGCTGATTCAAGCTTTTTCTCTAGCTTGATAGTACTCTTGTTGAACTTAGCAAGTATTTCCTTTGACTCGGAGAGTTCTTTGGAAATAGCAGCATTTGTTTCGATCAAGTTTGCATTCTTAGAGATCGCCATGTTCAGTTCTCCTTGCATGTCTTCCTTTTCCACTTTGCTTGCATGGAGTTGAGCGGTTAGGGCACTGATTTCTTGCTTTAGCTTGGAGATTTCATGATCTTTGTCTTTTTCTAGATCTTCATCTTTCCTTCAGTTCTCTCAGTCCTTCCAACTCCTTTCTCAAGTTGGAATTGGATTCATTCAAATTTTTTACTTCTTGAATTAGGGCTTCCATGTTCGCTTCATTGGAAGAACTATTTTTAGATAGCTCCATCAATTTTTCAGCATGTTCTCTCCTTTTTGCCTGAGAGGCCTTATATTTGACCATAAGATCATCATAGGCTTGCTCAGACTGAGTGAGCTGATGAGTAAGTTCCCTCATAGTGTATTCCCCCATATCTCTTTCCAAGTGGTTAAACTTATAGAAATGTTGACTCTAACACCAATTAATGAATACTGAGAGGGGGGGTGAATTAGTATGCCAAAAATTATTGTACTTAAACACTTTACTAGATTACTAGTAAACTAGTAAAACAGTTTAGCAAACAAACCAGTTAGCACACATGCAAACCAAATAGAAAATAATGCATTCACCCACAGAAGCAAAAATACCATAACATGAGAGATATTGACGTGGAAACCCAAATGGGAAAAACCACGGTGAGATGGAACTCACAAGTAACTATCTGCAGAATAGGAACCAGACCGGTTAAGGTCATACAATGTTCTTTATCAGAACAGATCCTGTTAGGAATCTCAATCTCTGTTAGGAGATAAGTCCGATTAAAGACTACCTTTCTAGAGGATTTTAGATCCACAGATATGAACCACCTTGTTAGAGGATTTACAAAAGGCTTTTTGGGCCTACCTGGTTAAGGGCTTCAAACTTGTCGAAGATGTGAGTAATCAACAAGTGAGTGATCTAGCAAATAGCACAGATTACTTGGTTAGATCCTTGATAGCTCATTCCTAATGCATTCCAGTATTACTTCAGTCTTCAACACATTCACACTCTGCCTCTTCTGGCAGACCTCAACTTCTCTCCTGTGTTCACACTTACAAAAACTCTTCAACCACCTTAAACCCTAGCAACAACCTACAACCCCAGACATGATGTCCTTATAAAGGAATTTGATTTCATGTCGGTCCAATAGGATTATGATACAATTTCCTAGGTTCAATGCATCTAGACATATTCTATAACACAACACAAAAAGCACCGTTAAAGTGTTGGCACCGCCAAACAATCGGTGGATGGTAACTCATCACAAAATGTCAGTTGGTAACTCATCACATAGCATTGCCGGTTCATACAAAATACTGGTTTAAGAAAAATACCGGTTGCCGGTTTGACAAAATGAAGACTAGGAAATATGAGTTGTGTCACTTTGTTCTTTCGTACAACTTGAGATCCTCGCGTTGCTTGGGGTCTTCATACCGCTTCATATCGGTAAACACTTTCTGCAAAACATCGATAGTCTAAAGACTATAATACATCATACCAGTTGGAACAAATACCGGTTGAGCTATAACTTATACATACAAAAAGTGATCTCAAATCAAGTGTGTGTCCATCAATGACAATCATAGCATCAATCATCAAAAATGCCAACACCTATCACATATGTCCATCCTATCACATCCATTTATCCTCTCATATTCATTATCTTTCACATCCATTGCTCTGAATCATTAGCAAGAAATATGCATCGTATCCAAAAAGTTATTAATCTTTGACATACTTAGCATAGTCACTGTCTTAAATTTTATCATAATTAATCATATCTGCATTGCATCCCACCATGGTTTGGATCATTTTTCGTACATCCATAATAAAGTTTGTTTCCGCTGGGGGCAAAATCCTAAAATCCTTTTACTAAGGTGATCTTTTAAATCTTTGAAAATCCAAAAACATTCAAAAAAAATTAGAAAAACTAAAAAAACTTAGGGTTTTGAAATGGATGATGAACAACAAGCAACGAAGATCAAGGCATTTGTAACAACTAGATTGTGACATTCTGCATAGAAAGATTTAAACTAGCAAGTAACAAAGGATTATCAATGATCATTTATCAAGATGATTATATTAGTTAATGACCATGAGAACATATGAATTGTTGGCAATTGACACTCAATTGGTTGGTTTCAATATGTTGTCATTGATGGCAACATGGAAACATGTTTTGGCTTCATATTTTGGGTTAGTTGTGTACCAGCAGGCACTTCACAGACACTTCACCAGCACCGGCACCGACACCGGCATGTTGGATAGATTTATTTGATTACTGGAAATGCAGGCTGACATGGTTTAGAATCAAGTTATCGGTATTGGAGGCCGACATCTTTTGGATCTGACATCGACATTTTTTTTTGATATTCATGTATTTATGATATCTAGCCAACATGTATATTCATATTTTAATTAGCTTTGTAAGATGACATAAGGCATAATGAATTATAAAGGGTATATAGGTCAGTTCATTAGATCATTTTAATATATCATGAGAGTGTGTAAGGTTATGGAATGTAATGGAGATGCGAAACATATGAGACATTGATCATGTATGTGAGGATATTTATGTAAGGTTTATTTCGGTAATGGTTTAGGGTTTCAGACCGGAACAGACAAAGCTTAACTGGAATTGTATTCAAGCATAGAAGATGCTATCTTTGTAGTTCAATCATTTCTCTAGATTGTAGTCTAGATTTGTATGTAGTCAGTGAGGCTCCTTTTGTGATTGAGCAGTGCGCTCTAGGCCGTAAGCCTTCCTGCAAGTGTAGTCCCCTATATTTTGTAATATCTCTTCATATGGCCAGTGGATTGATAGTGTGGGTCACGAATCCCGCCATGGTTTTTCCTCTTTGAGGTTTTCCGTGTATAATTTTGAATGTTATGTTATTCATTTATGTGATTGGCTTATTGGTTCCTTTACTTATTTCAATTCTTTATGTATCGGTATACCAATTGGTGTATGCATGTTTTAATAAGGTTAAAATTGATCATTCTAGTAGAACATTGATTCACCCCCCCTCTCAATGTTCTTGGATTCTAACAATTGGTATCAAAGCCTTGTGCCTCGGAGGAAGTTTAACATCTTGAAGAAGATCCTGAATCCAAAATCCATGGATATGAGTTTGGAGAAGCAACTTGAGGTGGCACTTGAAGATTATAATGTTGAAAGGATGAAGAACTTGAAGCTATAAGATGAACTGAATTCTGCTCAGGAATTCATTCTTATCCTACAGGAGAGGTTGTCATTTGTTCAAGCTAGGAGGAAGGAACTTTTGCAGAATAAGGATAATGATGAGAAATATGCACTTAATGAGATATGTCTAAAGATGATTTGGGATAACATGGTTATGAGAAATGAAATGCAAGTTATAACTATGAGGATGTCTAAAGAGATTGAGGACCAAAAAAACAATCTCATTGTATCTCTAAAAAACAAATTTGAAGAATGTGGAAGGTTGGTTCATGAAAATGGTATGTTGAGAACAGATTTAGTACAATCCCATAGTAATGAACAAGAGCTTGAGAGACAAATGATAAACTTGAGACATGATCTGACTATTGCAAGTGAGTATAAAGAAAAATTCAAGATTAGTTTAGCACAGCTAGATGAGTTATTGAAGAGACAAAGGCATAATGGAGATTCCAGTGGACTTGGATTTGAATAAGATTAGAGTTCTGGTACTACAAATGAAGATCAAAACCATAAGGCACCGGTAAGGCAGTTTAATGCTTATAAAGTTAATGGTAGATGCTTTGTTTGTAATAAATTTTGTCACATAGATAGGCAATGTAGAAATAGAGAAAATCAGAACCCTGATACTTCTTCCGGTCAATGTTCTAAATGTAATAAGTATGGTCATTATTGGAAACCAATAACACTAAGAGGGGGGGTGAATCAGTGTTATACCAGAATGCTAAGTTATAGCCTTATTAAAACATGCATACACCAACCAATATACCAGTACATAAAGAATTGAAAGAAGTAAAGCAACCAATAAGCCAATCACATAAATGAGAACCATAACACACAGATTTATACATGGAAAACCTTGAAGAGGAAAAACCATGGTGGGATTTGTGACCCACAATATCAATCCATTGGCCATATGAAGAGATATTACAAAATATAAGGGGCCTACACTTGCAAGAAGGCTTATAGCCTAGAGCACACTACTCAATCACAAAAGGAGCCTCACTGACTACATAAAATTCTAGACTACAATCCGAAGAAGTGTGAACTGCTAGGATAGCATCTTTTATGCCAAAATACAGTTCCAGTTTAAGCTTTGTTTGTTCCAGTCTGAAACCCTAAACCCTTTACTGGAATAACCCTTAGATAAATTTCCTCACATACATGATCTCTCTGATATATTTTGCATCATATTACATTCGCATATTCACAATCTCCTATCATATGTCTCTAGTATATGTATGTCACAAAATGATTTATTAAACTATCCTATATACCCTATACAAATTTTCATGCCTTATGTCAGCCAGATAACATAAATGCATAAACATTAAAATTAATTGTCGATGTCGGATCCAAGATATGTCGGCCTCCAATACCAATAACCTTTATTAAACCATGTTGGCCTACATTGCAGGTAACCAAAGAAATCCTTATGTCCTGCCTGTGTCAGTGAAGTATCTATGAAGTGCCTGTCCGTACACCATAGAACCAAAACATGAAGCCAGAACACAATACCATGTTGCCATCAATGACAACATAGTGAAACCAACCAATTGAGTGTCAATTGCCAACAATCTCCCCATTTGGCATTGATGGCAACACTCATGTGAAAAATGGTCAAGGTTTCATCTATCGGTTTCATCCTGCCCTGCTCCCCCTAAGCTGGATATGCAAAATACTCCATATCTCCAAAACTTCATGAGTTAAATATTGAAAATACTCCATATCTCCAAAACTTCATTAATCCATAACTCCCCCTAGTGTATACAACTCCTTTTATTCTTTTTCACATCTATACTACTCCCCCTTTGACATCAATGCCATCAAAAATTTCTAAAAATAATGTCAAAGAATAAGAACTGTACAATGAATATCCCAAAAATGTCTTACCAGAGCTTGACAAATTTCAAAATTTTTGGAGAAGCCTTCTCTAGTAACTCAAGATAAGTATCCCAGTCAGTTTTGAATATGTCAAAAATGGATACAAGTCCACTCAATAAATGTGAAAAATATTCTTTCTCATTTACCTTTGTTGGTGTGGGATTTCCCACCATATCCATGCATTCTTTCTTTTCTTCTGGTTGAATTTTGCTTCAATCTCTTTATTTTTCTATTGTGTAGTACCACAGGGCTTCTCTACCTCATCAATTGGTGCATCAATCAGTATTTTTGCATAGGCATCAAGAATTTGTGCATCCACCTCATAGCCCATTTCTTCAATCCAAATCTTTCGAGGCTTAATTGCTTCCATGAGTGTCTGATCCTTCTTTACCATTAAGCATTTGTCAGTTGAATATTTTTCTATAATATGCTCAAGTACCCTTACCCTAGACCTCATAGAATTTTGGATTCTTTGAAATATCCCCATACCTTATCATCTCTTTGACTTCCTAAAGTAGCAATTGACTATTTCAATTATCTCCCTACTGGGATGTCAAATACCCATTGCCTCTTACCAAAACCGAGTGTATCATTCATGAAATATAACATCGGGAAAACTAACAAGTTGCCATACTAGAATGTACCCTTCTTTTAACCCTTAATCTTCCCTAGGTTTATTAACAACTCATCTAGCACCCAACCACATAGATCTAATTTTACATTCTCTTTTATCATTTTGTATGCAGCCAAAATGCATGAACTGGAAACAAAATTCAGTCAGTTTGACTGAGTTACCTTATACCCGATGATCATGCTACCAAATTTTGATGTCTGTGTCGGTGATAGTGCTCACTTTCATGGATCTTTTGTCAAATATCGCATCGGTGATCTTTCTCATGAAATCATTTGAGACCTTCTTGTCTAGATGTTGTCCAACTAATGGCAAACCAGTGATTGTCCAGATGGCTTCCTTGGTGATTTTGTATGGTTTGTTCAGCCATATAAATTCACCATGTACTCTTCTCAAAACATATCTAATTATCTCATCCTCAAACTCTGGAATATCCAGAATGTCGATAAACCCTAGGTCTTGAATATGCTTGAATGTCAGTTTAATCTTTCCAGATTCTCCCATCGGCTCACTCATATACATGCCCTTAATTTCTGAAGTTCCCAAGTCCTCATTGTGATAGTGAATATAGACAACTCCCTTCGAAAAAAGAGAAAATGCTCCAAACAAATCTTCTAGGGTAGCCACATGTGGATACCACTTGAAAATTGCCCCGGGGTGGACCTTGACGTCTACTACAGTCGGGTATGTAACAAAAACAGGAATAGATGATGGTCCTGCTTCCATGTTTAGAGATAAATACCTTTTGATCGCTCTCAGTGAAAACCTCCAAAAAATTCCTCCAGACTCTAGTGAGATCACTCAAAAAGAAATCTGATTGCTCTATATTTCCTTTGATCACACTTAGTCACTCTGAATCGCTCTGAAATTTCCCTGAATGCAAGGTGATCAACAATGAAGTGTATTCGACCTTTTAACCTTTGAGAAAAACCCTAATCTTTCATTAACATAAATGACTATCGGTGAAAGATAATGGATCTCGCTCAGAACATATCCATGGCAGATAATCATCTCCAATATCTGGAACATCTTCCAGAACCTCTTCCTGGGGCATATGTAGCATCTTCATGAATCTTTCCTACCCCTAAGGCATCTGCCTCAGTTATCAGATGAGCTCCCTATCAGTCCAAGAGCAGCCTCTTCTGTCGAATAAGTAACTGGTGCATTCCCATCTGGTGATTGTTCTTCAGTCTTTCTAAACCATCTCTAAGTATGATCTATTAGAGTATTCAAGTATTTACTTGATTAATTAAACAATATTTGTTTAATTATTTAAGTTCCCTTTATCTCTTTTACACCTAAGGTAACTTTAGATGCATAATAATTAATTCTTTTATTAATTATTATGTGCAAACCTAGGTTTTCCTTTTTAGGGTTTCTTGACCTATTAAAGGTTGAGTTCTTTCTTTGTATTGTAAAAATGATTATCACATTACACATTTTTGTGAATATTGAGCTCTTTTTTTTAGCATATTTTTTGTGTATTTGTTTTATCTGTTATTTGCTTCCTTGCTTCTCCTTGTAACAAGTTAGAGTATTCAAGTATTTACTTGATTAATTAAGCAATATTTGTTTAATTATTTAAGTTCTCTTTATCTCTTTTACACTTAAGCTAACTTTAGGTGCATAATAATTAATTCTTTTATTAATTATTATGTGCAAACCTAGGTTTTCCTTTTTAGGGTTTCTTGACCTATTAAAGGTTGAGTTCTTTCTTTGTATTGTAAGAAGGATTATCTCATTACACATTTTTGGTGAATATTGAGCTCTCATCTTTTTGAGCATATTTTTTGTGTATTTGTTTTATCTATTATTTCCTTCCTTTCTTCTCCTTGTAACAATTTTTTCAGCTTGCAGAGATCATTTGGGCTCCTATGCTGTTGTATTTTTTCAACTCGAATATGGTATCAGAGCTTTGGATCTGTAGCTATTTGTTCTTCTTGTGAGAATTTTTTGCATTGAAAGCAGATCTGGGGTTTTAGGAAGTTTTTTTATGTACTTAGGGATAGGCCTTTTTTCTGAGCACTTTGGGCCTTAATGGACCTCACCATCGTGCTCAAAAGGCCCGAAAACCCCTATGATCATATAAAACTTGACCATTTTTTGCTCCTGAGCCTCTGAGGGTATTTTTCTCCAATACCAGGGTGTACAGCCCTGGCACGCAGTTCGAAAAAAAATTAAAAATATTTTTTTGCCTTTTTACGGTATGCAAACAAAAATCATTGGAAAAATCAAAAAATATATTGTAAAAGGCAAAACGGGCAAGTTTTATGTTTTTGGAAAAAAAAATTATTTTTTTTGGGGGGGGGGTTCCCCATGGTACGTAGGGTACCGTGGGGCCCCCTGACAACTTGCAGGCTTCCCACCACCATTGTCAAAGTGGGCCCCATCGGTTTCCCTTGGCCTCTCGCCAGCCCCCACCGGTGCTTCTCCCAACCCCACCAACGCTTCCTCCGGCTTCCCACAGCTCCCCAGCCCCCGCCACTCGCAACCCATGCCAGCCCCTGTCGTCGCCGCCTCTACGCTAAGTTTCCCACGATGGCCTCCCTGTGGCCCTGTTGGTCCCTTTCTAGCCCACACCACCACTGCAACACTCAGCCCACCTCCCGCACTGCGCCCGCGCCCAGCCACCGCTCCGTCTGTAGCCTCTCTGCACCACTGAAAATAGGTCGGCCACCACTTAGTCTTCGCCCTGCCACTGGGGCACCACCCAGCCACCACCACTATGTTGCCCACTGGCCACCTCCGCCAGGCTACTACCATCGGACCTCATCCCTCTTGTCTTTTTAAGGGGGGGTTCATTTTTTGGCCATATCTTGGGCATAGGGAGTTGTTTTTTCGAAAACAAATAGGCATCGGAAAGCTAGTTCCGAGTCGGACCTCATGATGTTGGAATTTTTTTCCAATTTTTCTGTTTGACTGTGTTTTTTTCTAGGCAAAGTGGGGTCTTTTTTTTGCACTCTGGGAGCCGTAGAATGAGCATCTGAACTTCGTTTTTCAAAAAATTTATATTTTTGAAAAGCGTGTACTATGTAATTTCCAATCATATGGGTTTTATTTCCAGATTCTTCTCTAAGGATATTTTCTTCAATTTTTTGCTTTTTCAGCACTCTGTGGATATCTTGGTTGTTTCAGGTCTTGGGATCTCTTCTCTGAGTAGGATGTCTCTATTTTGGTTCTCCTTTTCCAGTCTTATTATCATTGTAGCTTCTTTTATGCAAACACACTGAGATAAAGTGCCATCATGCATTGTTTACTTGAGATCTTGCATGTCTTGTGCCTTATTGTACATGCACTACTTAGAAAGTGCCATGAGGGGGTTGATGTTTGCCTTGTTTGCCATCTACCGTTGTCCAGTGAGTGTTTCTTCCACGACATTCGCCTCATAATGTGTGTCAAGTGAGTGTTCCTTCCACAACACTATGTACTTTCTCAGCACCTTTGATGTTCCTGGTTCTTCGTCATGTAGTTCTTGTTGGTCATTCTTTTCAATGTACCTGTCCCTCTCCCTTTTCAGCATTATGGGGAGGTTTTTCCTGTTGGTTCTAATGCTTCCTTGGTTTGATTGATTAGCTCTTCAGGCTTTGGTGTTTTCATGTCATTTGTATCTTTGATTTCATTTGTTTGCCTTATTTTCCATCTAATTCAAGTAGTGTTATTTGAGGGCACTCATGCAGATTATAGGCTTCTCTACCTGGTCATGTTCTATTTCAATGGAGGTTCTTTAGATCAGCAGTTTCTCTTCGATAGAGTTTGCATCTATTTCATGCTTCAATGGTGTTCTTTTCCATCTCTTTTTGGAGTCGAGTTTTTTCCCACATGGTTTTCTCTATTTCTCTGGTTCATACAGATTTGGTTGTATCTGGGTACCTAATCAGGCTTTGTTGTTGAGACCAATCTTTCTTGCTTTCAATAGTTGTTCCAGGTTTTAGCTTCTCCCTAAGTCTAGCTTAAGGGGGGGTGTTAGAGTATTTGGGCACTTACTTGATTAATTAAACAATATTTGTTTAATTATTTAAGTTCCCTTTATCTCTTTTACACTTAAGCTAACTTTAGGTGCATAATAATTAATTCTTTTATTAATTATTATGTGCAAACCTAGGTTTTCCTTTTTAGGGTTTCTTGACCTATTAAAGGTTGAGTTCTTTCTTTGTATTGTAAGAAGGATTATCACATTACACATTTTTGGTGAATATTGAACTCTCATCTTTTTTAGCATATTTTTTGTGTATTTATTTTATCTGTTATTTTCTTCCTTGCCTTGTAATAGGTTTTTCAACTTGCAGAGATCATTTGGGCTCCTATGATG
The DNA here is from genome assembly GCF_030272615.1 of Cryptomeria japonica. Taxonomy (NCBI): domain Eukaryota; kingdom Viridiplantae; phylum Streptophyta; class Pinopsida; order Cupressales; family Cupressaceae; genus Cryptomeria; species Cryptomeria japonica. The sequence goes on from NC_081410.1 coordinate 473,064,009, forward strand.
TTGTATTTTCTCAACTCCAATATGATCTTGCTGGATTTCACTAACCTTCTCTTTTCCTTTTTCACTTGATCCTCCATTACCAACAGGTGAATTTTTGCTTCTACAAAACTTAGCAATATGTCCAACCTCATTACATGCATAACATGTAACATTGTTCATTTGAATTAATTTTCTAAAACCGGTGAAATTGCTTGACCTGCACTGATTATTGTTAGATAGTTCAAATAAATGGAAGAAAATTGAGAGGGGGGTGAATTAGTTGTCACAAATTACCGAAACCATTAGCAGATTAAACTTTAATACCAGAACCCAAATCATTAATATTTGAATAGCAGGTAAACCAATTAAGCATAAACAATGATCACAGAATAAATACCATCCACATGACACCAAGATTTGTACGTGTAAAACCTAGTAAAGGGAAAAACCATAATGGGAAGCCTACCCACAGTCAGATAATACTTTTATAGTAAGTATGTGAATTACAATTGAGGGGCCTACACTTGCACAAAGGCCAACAACCTAGAGCACACTGCTCATCACAAAAAGAGCCTCACTCACTACATATAAATCCAGACTACAATCCAAAGAAGTGTTGAACTGCAAAAGATAGCATCTCTTATGCCTGAGTATAGTTTTGGTGAAGATCAATACCGGAGGACTAAATCCTCTTACATAAACCCAATTCGATCTCCAATGATCGACCAAATCCTCTTCCTGAATGATATTACATTATTTGCACATTACATTCCTTGACCATGACCTCTAACAATAACCATGATGATCTACAATGAGATCTTACATCTATATATACAAACCCTCGACCATAAACAATTAGGTCGGCCACCAGACAATAAACCAATTACATAATTACAAACCACGTCGTCCTTAGACCAAACAAATAATATCAACATATAAGACATCCAAGAAAGACATTAATATCCTATCCACATGTTACATTAAAGTCGGTCCATAACCTAGATCAACCAGGGCCAAGTATAGGTCCACACGCCACAGCAATGATCTTCATCCACCAAGTCTCGAACATGATCACCAACAGCATCCTAAAACTCCACCAGAAGCAGCACCAACACCACTTATGCAATTCATCAAAGATCTCCACCAAAAGATATGTTGGTGAAACCCTCACCAGAACCAGAAACCAATCTTCTAAGAAATCAGGATACCAATCGATCTCCAGACCAAAACCAATTGACCAAATATAAGCATGAGTATCATGAACAAGCCAATTCCATCACCAAACTATATCGGAGCCTACTAGATCATGTCAGATCCAAGTTAACCAAAAACCACTCAACCTACCAGAACCAGAAGGGTGCCGGTAAAGCATCCAAATAGCTAGTGTTGGCATCAATGAAAAAACATCAATGCAACACATAATCAATTCCATCAGATGGCCAACAATCTCCCCCTTTGCCATTGACGGCAACACTAGATGTGAAAAATATCTAAGTACCAAGAAATGCCAAACAAGTCTCCCCCAATGGAAGACAGCCAACAATCTCCTACAGATAGCTCTAAAAATCAATATCTCTCCCCCTTTCTTTTTCTTTTCACATCAATATCACTCCCCCTTTGACATCAATGCCATAATTCTGACAAAAATGTCAAAGCAAAAAACATAAACCACTGAATCACAAAGCTGACTACTCCCCCTGAGCAATAGAATCCCACATCAGTGCCAGAATGAATACTATATATGGTAATGCATGTCCGACTGATGCCAAACTGCATCAATCACGTCTCTCCCAGAGGGGCAGAAACTCCCAATCAATCTCTCGAGTACTCAAATGATTCCTTGGACAAAGGTTTAGTAAAAATATATACAATCTACTCTTTAGTGTTCAGATAAACTAGTTTAACTTCATTTTCTTCCACCGTCTCCTTCAAAAAGTTATACTTGATAGATATGTGCTTTGTTTTAGAATAAAATACCAAATTCTTTGATTCACTGAGAGGGGGGTGAATCAGTGTTATATTGGAATGATAAGTTTTGAGTCTTATTAAAACATGCATACACCAACCGGTATACCGGTACATAAAGAATTGAAAGAAGTAAAGCAACCAATAAGCCAATCACATAAATGAGAACCATAACACAGATTTATACGTGGAAAACCTCAAAGAGGAAAAACCACGGTGGGATTTGTGACCCACAATATCAATCCACTAGCCATATGAAGAGATATTACAAAATATGAGGGGCCTGCACTTGCAAGAAGGCTTACAGCCTAGAGCACTCTGCTCAATCACAAAAGGAGCCTCGCTGACTACATAAAATTCCAGACTACAATTCGGAGAAGTGTGAACTGCTAGGATAGCATCTTTTATGCCAGAATACAGTTTTGGTTTAAGCTTTGTCTGTTCTAGTCTGAAACCCTAAACCCTTTACCAAAATAACCCTTAAATAAATTTCCTCACATACATGATCTCTTGGATATATTTCACATCATATTACATTCGCATATCCATAATCTCCTATTATATGTCTCTTGTATATGTATGTCACAAAATGATCTATCAAACTATCCTATATACCCTATACAAATTTTCCTGCCTTATGTCGGCTTACAAAGATATATACAATATCAAATTTCATGTCAGTCAGATAACATAAATGCATAAACATTAAAATCAATTGTCGATGTCGGATCCAAGATATGTCGGCCTCCAATACCGATAACCTTTACTAAACCATGTTGGCCAGCATTGTCGGTAACCAAAGAAATCCTTCTGCCCTACTAATGCTAGTGAAGTATCTGTGAAGTGCTTGTCAGTACACCATAGAACCAAAACATGAAGCCGAAACACAATACCATGTTTCTATCAATGACAACATAGTGAAACCAACTAATTGAGTGTCAATTGCCAATAGTCATAAGATAGAAGATTGTAGAATGAATGTTAAATGTTATGCATGTGGAAAATTTGGACATATTGCTAATTAGTGCAGGTTAAGCAATTAGACCAGTTTTAGCAAAGCAATTTAAAAGAACAATGTTACATGTTATGCATGTAATGAGGTTAGACATATTGTTAAGTTCTGTAGAAGTAGAAATCCATCGGTTGGTAATCAAGGATCAAATGAGAAAAGAAAAGAGAACGTTAATGAAATCTGGCAAGATCAAACCCAGAAATAGGTTAGGAAGTCAGAAGAACAATCAGCAGATGGAAATGGACCGGTTACTTCTGCACCAGTAGGAAGCTCATCTAGTAACTAAGGCAGATGCCTTAGGGGTAGGAAAAATTCATGAAGATGTTGCATATGCCCTGGGAAGAGATTCTGGAAGATGTTCCAAACATTGGAGATGCTTATCTGGCATGGAGATGTTTGATCGAGATCATGTATCTTCCACCAGAAGTCATTAATATCAATGATGGATTAGGGTTTCTTGGAGGATAAAAGGTCTAATTTGTTTCATTTCTAATCACTTTGCATTCAGAGCGATTCAAAGGAAGTCTAAGGGGATTCAGAGCAATCTATATCATCTTGAGCAATTTCACTAGTGGGTTTTTTACCAGCAGCTATTCATAGGTATTTATCTTCAACCATGGAAGTGGGATCATCATCTGTACCTATGTTTGTTGTAAATACGACTATTGTTGACATCAAGGACCATCCTAGGTTGATTTTCAAGCGATATCTACATGTTGCTACCCTGGATGATTCGGTAGGCGCTTTTTACCATGTCCCAAAAGGAGTTTTGTATGTTGAAGATGTAAGAGCTTACATTCACTATCATATTGAGGATATAGGAAAGACTGATATTAAGAGCATGTACATGAATGAGCTAATGGGATATTTTGGAAAGATTAAGCCTAAATACTATCATATTGTGGATCTAGGGTTTACCGGCATTCTAGATATTCTAACATTTGAAGATGAGATTGTTAGGTATGTTTTGAATAGAGTGCATGCAGATTTTATCTGGTTAGATAGACCGTATAAGATTATGAAGGACGTCATCAGGGAAATCACTGGTTTACTGCAAGCTAGACACCGTCTGGAGAAGAAATTTTCAAATGATTAGGTCAACAAGATTACCAACGCAACATTAGACAAATGATCAATGAGGGTTAGTACTATCACTGACATAGATATCGAATTTGAAAGCATGGACATTGGTTACAAGGTAACTCAGTCAAACCGTCTGAATTCAGTTTCTAGCTCCTGCATTTATGAAGCTCACAAAATGATGAGGGAGAATGAGAAGTTAGATCTATGTGGTTGGATGTTGGATGAATTGTTGATTAATCTAGGAAAGATCAAAGGAGAAAAGAAAGAAACATTCCGGTATGGTAACCTAATTGCGTGTTTAACATTATTTTTCATCAATGAGACTCCCGATTTTGGGAAGAGAAAATGAGCATTCGATATCCCGATAGGGAGGGAACTAAAATAATCAATTGCTAGATTGGGTAGTCAAAGAGATGACAAAGTGTGGGGTTACTTTAAGCATTTCAAAAGGCTATGAATTCTAGGATGAGGGTTCCAAATCACATTGTTGAGAAGTACTCAACTAAGATATGCTTTATGGTCAAGAAAGATGAAACTATGATGGAAGTTGTAAGGCCCTGGAAGATTTGGATTGAGGAAATGGGTTATGAAGTTGATACATAGATTCTTGATACTTATGCACAAATACTAATTGAGGCACCTATTGATGAAACTATAAAAACCTTTGGCACTGCTAAGTAGAAGAAGCAAGAGATTGAAACTAATTTCACCTGAAAGAAGAGGGAGAAGTAGGAAGGAAAGGCAAGTAAATTTGTTGAAAAGGTTTTATAGGACATCAAGGCATTGAATAATGTTGTCCTAGAGAAAGGAAGGAAAAGGAAAGAGCCTAAAATATTCGTTGAGCCAATTGCAATTGATTCTGGATTTGAGGATGACACACCCTTGGCATTCAAAAGGGTATTGAGGAAGAAAACTAAAGAGACTAAAGTAGAAGCTAAGAAGCAACCAGTTAGGAAAGTTACTATCAGGGTACCAGAATAGAAAAGAGAACCAAAAGAAACACCTTCAGCCCCATCTGGTACTAGAAGGAGAAAGAAGAAGGATGGAATTGATCTTGCAATTGAATCTGGTAATGTAACTATTATTCCACCAAAGACTTGTGCGGAGTTAGTTGATGAAATTACTAAAGATGGTATGTTAAAGAATGTATAGTTTTATTATGAACATTTAGATAATGATGAACAAAGAGAAGTAGAGGAATCGGTTTTGTTGTATTTGGATATATATAAGAAAGCTTTGTTAGGAATTGAAGACCAATTACTCGCACAGTTGTCTGACATTTTAGATGCTAGGAGATTATCAGTAATGCAAGAGGACAAGCATATAAAGATTCAAGAGTTCTTATCTTTTTGTGTTTCTATTGCTCTAGAGGAGATGGACAAGACACTTGAGGTTGCAGATAGGAAAATCTTTAACAGCAAGCATAGAATAATCAATGTTATGTTAGGTAGGGTCAATGAGATAATCAAGGAGACCCAAAAGGCATGGGTTAAGTTCTTTGAAGAGAACCGTGGTTTTTATACTTCACCGGAACCTAAGACAGATATTGCAGACATCCCGGTTCAAGGGAAAGGTAAAGGTATTATGGGTACTTCACCCTCAATTTTCAAAAACATTAAGATAGTAGATATTGAGCCCCTGGTAGATATTAATGTGCAGGCAAATATTGAGATACCGACAAATACAAAAAGTGTAAAGGTTGCAAATGTACAGGTTACTAATGTTAAGGACAATAGTCCTCCATATCCAAATATATAGGATGAGGTTACAGTTCCTAGGGAGGAACCAGCAGTTACTAAGACTGCACCAAGTGGCGAAGTCATCAGTGCAAGTGAGGAATCTATAAAGGTTAAACCATCAGAAGGAGAGAAAGGGGAATCTGGTAGGGAACCAATGGTCAGTCTATCATTGTTGTCAATTGACACCTCGCAGATTGAAAATAAAAGCATAATGGAGATGAGTTCTATTGAACTCATGATGATGGCTACATAGAAAATGACAAAGGAGGGATCTATCGATAAATGGGTCATTGATCAATTTATCACTTTTTTGCATAGACTAGTCCCGGAGTGCAAGTTTGACAAAGAAGTGAGCCCATCCAGCAAGCTTAAGACAATCATAGAGCACATTTCAAAGGATTTTAAATCTTTACAATAGATACCAAACCGACAAGTACTAGAGAGGTTCACACGGGCAAAAAGAGCTACATTTGATCAAATGATTGAGTCGGAGAGGAAGGAGATTAATGATAAGTTGAAATTGATAGATAATGCATTGAAGTAGTGTACTAATATTTATAGAGTATGTTGTAACACAGGTTTATTCAAAGCTGAGACAGATAAAAATATTAAGGATATTCAGGAGGAGATTGCAGGTATAGCCAATTCTTTTGATGGATTGAATTCATTGACTACATCTATTGATGGTCAGATTTTGGTTTTTGAATCCCAAGTTTTTTCTCTTAAGAAGGAAAAAGATAAAATCATAAGCAAAGCCAAAAGTCTTAGAGGATTGGTGAGTCCCTAGTTGGATTCATTAAGTGTATATATATGGTTGGTAAGCCCACATCGGCAGAGCTTAATGAGAAAGAGTCATTTTCCCATATGCTAAATGGACTTGTATCTATTTCTGGCACTTTCAAATCTGGTCGGGATACCTATCCAGAGCTTTTGGAGAAGGCCTATCCGGATATTTTCAAATACATCCAGCTCCAGTAAGATATTTTGGGACATATTCATTGTACAATCTTTCATTCTTCATCCTATTTTTTGGTATTCTTTTTGGAATTTTTGATGGCATCGATGTAAAAGGGGGAGAGATATTGATGTGAAAAAGAAAAAGGGAATTGTATACATTAGGGGGAGTATAGGTGAAAAATATTCAGGAGGTATGGCATATTTTGTATTCATGGATATTCAGCTCAGGGGGAGTAGGTTTAGGATGAAACCGGAAGATAGAAACCATGATCATTTTTCACATGAGTGTTGCCATCAATGCCAAAGGGGAAGATTATTGGAAATTGACACTCAATTGGTTGGTTTCAATATGTTGTCATTGATGGCAACATCGCAACATGTTTTGGCTTCATATTTTTGGTTAGTTGTGTACTGGCGGGCACTTCACAAACACTTCACCGGCACTGGAAGGTTGGATAGATTTATTTGATTACCGGCAATGCAAGACGACATGGTTTAGAATCAGGTTATCTGTATTGGAGGCTGACATCTTTTGGATCCAGCATTGGCAATTGTTTTTTATATTTATGTATTTATGATATCTAGTCAACATGTATATTCATATTGTAATTAGATTTGTAAGTCGACATAAGGCATAATGAATTGTAAAGGGTATATAGGTCAGTTGATTAGATCATTCTAATATATCATGAGAGTGTGTAAGGTTATGGAATGTAAGGGAGATGCGAAACATATGAGAGAGATTATGTATGTGAGGATATATATGTAACGGTTATTTCGGTAAGGGTTTAGGGTTTCAGACCAGAATAGACGGAGCTTAATCACAACTGTATTCAGGCATAGAAGATGCTATCTTTGCAGTTCAATCATTTCTCTAGATTGTAGTCTGGATTTGTATGTAGTCAGTGAGGCTCCTTTTGTGATTGAGCAGTGTTCTATAGGTTGTAAGCCTTCCTACAAGTGCAAGCCCCTATATTTTGTAATATCTTCATATGGCTAGTGGATTGATATTGTGGGTCACAAATCCCACCGTGTTTTTTCCTCTTTGAGGTTTTCCACATATAATTTTGTGTGTTATGGCATTCATTGATGTGATTGGCTTATTGGTTTCTTTACTTCTTTGAATTCTATATGTATTGGTATATCAGTCAGTGTATGCATGTTTTAATAAGGTTAAAATTGATCATTTTCATAGAACACAAATTCACCCCCCACCCCCCCTCTCAGTGTTCTTGGATTCCAACATGAACGACACATAAGATTCAGTGTTTATATCTTGATTTTTGCTAATCATGTACTCTATGCAATTTGATGATGTCAATGACTAGAGAAGCTATGATGGGGCATGATTATTTTCTTTGTTTGTTGTCTGTGGTTTATCTCTTACTAAGGTATGTACTTGTCTAAGGATATGATTGGAAAAATATCATGGAGGACATTATAAGTCATGCATGAAAGGGGATAATCCTTCTCTGTTCTGCAAGAAATACTCAGGTCAATTTGATTCATTATATCAAGTTTCTTGTATAAACTTGCTATATCAAAATCCATGTAAGAAGCACGCAGGGCAGCTTGAATCATTATGTCAAGTTGCTTGTATTTTCTTAAAACATTTAAAAGCTCAATGATGAAATCAAGCACTGTTACAAGAAAGCATGTGAAGAATGGAAGTATCATTTTAGATAGATCATTTAGATTAATTATCATTTGCATTCATTTTATCATTTGCATTATAAGCATTCATCCCATTTCATTCAAGGATCAACAGTCATAAATAAAGATTGAGTATACTTGGACAAACAAAAACAATTTTCATTGATCATTTTAGGTTCATTTATCTTTAAAATCATTAGGTTTGCATATTAATTGTCATCATTCATTTCATTAGTTTGCATTCAATCAAAAAAAAAATTATTTGCATTTCATTGATCATTTGTCATTATTAGTTGTATTAAGTTCATCATCATTTTGCATCTAGTAATCATTAGTTCATTATAACCATTAAAGATCATTTAATTGTGTCTTTTTCATCTATCATATCATTATAAGCATCTCATTGCGATCATAACATCTCATTTGTAAGCATCACAATATCATCTCATTAACATATGCATATGCATTATAATAGGCATCCATCACATGAGTCTCATCAAGCATATCATTTAAGTTATCATTATAACATTTCCATCCATGATTATCAAATCAAAAATCAAATGCATTTTATTTCATCATCATATCATCACATGCATATTCATAATAACATCCATTTGCATATATAAGTTGTTGGCTCGATGAAGATGATATGATGTAATAGGTTGATTGATGACTTGTTTTATGTTGTCATTGATGGAAACTATGTATTGATAGTCATCGAAGTCTTTTACGCCAACCAGTAAAGCATAACCAGTACATGAGACAATTTAACAGTGAAGCGGCAAATAGGACTTCAAATGGTAAACAAGGATCAGTATTACATTCAGGCAACCGGTACGGGTGATCGATGAAGAGTTAGGTGATGCGGTTGTACTGGAATGTTGGAGATAGGTACTTGTAGATATATCCCATACTGCATTGGTAGATTCAATAATATGGGTGGGTTATGGTATACAGGACAGACAATCTTGAAAAATTGTTAATTGGTAGAGGTGAATGACATAAATCGGTTAACTGGTTGTGTTTATATTTTATTTTTGGGTTGTTATGTCAGTGGTCGACATAAGTAAAGCGTGTTGAGCAAGATTGACTAGATTCATTGAACCTAGGAACTTGTTCCAAGGTTGTTAGCCGACTAAGTTGATATGTTTATAAAAAGTGTGATGTTATGAGATAGATGATGAGATCATAAGCGTACATTGAGAATTTGATTGTGCGATGAACTGAGAAGCATTATATTGATGTATTATTGAAGTATATTACATAACTGAAGACGATCTTATTAGGCACAGAGGTGCTATATGCATATCATCTAGTTGTTGTTTCCTAATAGTTGCAGTAGTCAAAATCCCTTAACCGGGTAGGTCCTAACAGGCCTGATTGTATAAATCCCTTAACCAGGTAGCTCAACAAATTGAGTTTAAATCATCCAGCGTGGTTACTCCTAATAGAGTAAAGCTTATAATAGAGCTAAGTTGTAAATCCCCTCACCGGGTGACTCCTAATAGGGCCTGCTCTTAACCGGGCAAGTTTGTAAGACCTTAACTGGTCAAATATTTATATTTTGCAGGTAGTGAATCTTGTGGGTACTAATTCCCACCATGGTTTTTCCCATTTGGGTTTCCACGTGAAAATCATTGTGTTATGGTGTGCATGTCTTATTTGGTGTTGGCTTATGTAGTTATCTTTCTTGCATGCCTATTGATTTTAAAGTTGATTAAAAAGTGGTGATAATATTTATATTGTTTTTGCTTGCACTGATTCACTCTCCCCTCTCAGTGCCTTATAAGTTTATCAGTTGGTATCAGAGCCTAATTCCCTTAAGGCTTAATTGCTTGGGAAGGATCCCTAAGTCTAACATGGGGGAAGGAATGAGTTATAGAGAGTTGTATAACCGGCTTGCGGAATCTGAAGAAGCCCTAGGTGAATTGAGGGTTAAGTACAAAGCTTAATTGGAAAAGAGGAGAGAGCTAGTTGAACAATTGTATGAACTTAAAGAAAGCAGATCTTATCGGGCACAGAGGTGCTATATGCATATCATCTAGTTGTTGTTTCCTAATAGTTGCAGCAGTCAAAATCCCTTAACCGGGTAGGTCCTAATAGGCCTGATTGTATAAATCCCTTCACCAGGTAGCTCAACAAATTGAGTTTAAATCGTCCAACGTGGTTACTCCTAATAGAGTAAAGCTTATAATAGAGCTAAGTTGTAAATCCCCTCATCGGGTGACTCCTAACAGGGTCTGCTCTTAACCGGGAAAGTTTGTAAGACCTTAACCGGTCAAATATTTCTATTCTGCAGATAGTGAATCTTGAGGTTACTAATTCCCACCGTGGTTTTTCACATTTGGGTTTCCACATGAAAATAATTGTGTTATGGAGTGCATGTCTTATTTGGTGTTGGCTTATGTGGTTATCTTTCTTGCATGCCTATTGATTATAAAGTTGATTAAAAAGTGGTGATAATATTTATATTAGTTTTTCTTGCATTGATTAATTCCCCCCTCTCAGTGCCTTATAAGTTTATCAATTGGTATCAGAGCCTAGTTCCCTTAAGGCTTAATCACTTGGGAAGGATCCCTAAGGCTAACAAGGGGGAAGGAATGAGTTATAGATAGTTGTATAACTGGCTTATAGAATCTAAAGAAGCCCTAGGTGAATTGAGGGTTAAGTACAAAGCTCCATTGGCAAAGAGGACAGAGCTAGCTAAACAATTGTATAAACTTAAAGAAAGCAGTTCATCTGAGGAAGCAAACATGGATGCTTTGGTGAATGAGGTGGAAAATTTAAATGATGATAAGTCAAATCTGAGGAGAGAACTTGAAGCCCTAACTATCAGGATGAGTGAAGAGCTGGAAGTCAGAAGGACTACTGAAGACAGAATCAAAGAAACGGAACATGATATCTTTAAATTGAGCCAAGAGGTTGGAACCCTGACTCCATATCTTCAAGAGGAAAAAAAATAAAAATAAGTAAAGGTTGATCTAGACATGGCAATGTCTCTTAGAGAAAGTCTAATGAAGAAGAATGAAGATCTAACTAAAGAGTTGGCTGATGCTAATGAGTTACTATTTAAATTTAACAAGAGCTCTACTATACTTGATGAGAATATCCAGTCTCAGAGGATGAAAGGAGAGACACAAGGCTTGGGTTATACTACATATGAGAAAGGTGATTCTTTCGGTACTGAGGACAACATGGAAGAAGGTAAATCTGCACCTAAGATCCAGAAAACCACCAGTAAGAAAGTCCACAAACCTGTATGTTTTAATTGTCTTAAGCTAGGTCATACTACTAATGTTTGTAGATGATGTTAATTGTCTTAAGCCAAGTCATACTACTAATATTTGTAGATGATGGTTATAGACCTAATGCTTATGAGGGTTATAAGCCTAGAACCTTTGATGGCTATTGTTACACTTGCAAAAAGTATGGGCATAGAGTTGTTGAGTGCAGGTCTGGAGAAAACATTCAGAGACCTTACATGAATCAAAGACCTAATGGTGAATGGCAGAGATCTTTCAATAACCAGAGAAACCCTACTTTGTAGAAACCTTATGTGAACCAGTCTAGTCCTTATGAGATGGAGTATAGACATAATGTGACTTGTTCAATTTGTCACAACTTTGGACATGTTGCTTTCAACTGTCAGAGAAGAACTGGAAGAGGAAATGTTGGACCCTGGAGAGCATCTGGAATGGCTTGTTTTCATTGTCACAAACTGGGACACCTTGCAAAGTTTTGCAAAGAAAAGATGAATCAACCGGTAAATCAATTTGTTGATCGAAAAGGTAAGAAGAAAGTTGATGTGGAGGAGACCAGGAGTGAAACGAACAAAATCTAGAGAAAGAAGAGTGATGAGAAGCCATAGGAAGAGTCTCATTATTCACCTAGTGTGGAGAACCCTTCACCGGTTAACTAAGCTATCTATAAAGATTAGGGGGAGCTTATTGTCAGATCTATCTCCAAGCCCCCTATATGATGTACAGTAAGTTAAATCTACATACTTTGATGCAATATGATATTGTGAAGTATTTTTATGATCAAACTGGTAGTTTTGATGTGATATGAGAACCGGTAGTATGCTTCTAGGTTGAATGGTGTTTTAGGGTTTATGTGTTTAGGGTACATCTTTCATGCCCTCATTCCCACCTCCATCTCTACCTGTCAGAGTCTCCACCCAATTATCTCTCATGATCCATCGTCGAATAAGAGGCACATGATCCACTGAATCATCCTCCTCTCCCTCATCCCAACCACCCTGAGATGCAATAACCCCCAGATCTAGATGAATCTGACCAAAATCAATACCTCTCCCTCGGCTCCTGTCCAATCCTTCACCTCTACCTAGTCCTGGAGAGGGTAATCCTCTCACTGCTCTAAGCTCTCCTCTACCTGTATCCTGACTAATCCACCCTACATCTCTTCCTGCTGGAGGAAATACTCCTACCCTCACAACCTTGTCTGCATCCCTAACTTCCATGGGAAGTGGTCTCCCAACCCTACCAACCTGTGCAAAAGGTCCTCCTTGGACTCTCATCCGGCCTCCCCTCCATCCTTGTCTCCCTCCTCTCCCATCTCCACCCTCATCTCCCCCATCTCCCTCAGCCTCTTGTGTAGCTCTCAGCTCTTGTCTACATCTCCATCATCGAACAACAAGATCATTTGGATCATACTCCTCATCTCCTGAGCTGGGACGAGGGTCTGTAGGATTAGTGATGCGAGGAAATGGGTGTGCAAGCATATAATAAGAATAATATGATGTAATCCCAGCATCCAAAATGTGTAATCTCAAATCATAAGCTACCATCAAAATAGCCAAAAACTCTGCATGTGCTATCTCAAAAGATAAAGAAGGGCCCCAATATTGCCTATCCTTATATCGTCGTGCATACATGATGACACTAGAAGGCATGTGCTGAATAATCATGAACTGTCTCAAAATACGACCAAACAACTATTGCTCAATAATATAAGGAGTGGGACCAATCAAATACCTACTCTACAAAATCAATGGCAAAGTCTGGGCATCCTCCATCCAAGGCTCAATCAATATATGGTCTCCAAATCATAGTATCCATGGATTCTAAAACCCATCACCAATACTCCATCTTACCCAACTTTGGCTGAGTAAGGGTACCTCTGTACAAATATACATATAGTTGGCCCTCACCATGAACTCTATCATGAATAGGTCAGGTAACAACAATGTGCTCCTAGCACCAGACCTGTAGCAGTGTACACCCAGTCGACAGACTAGCGCTCTCATCATAAACAACCTAAAGTAGATCATGATATAAGTGTGTAAGCATACACACACCCCATGCATAATGAGTCTGATGTTGCATCATGCTCAGCAAGATCCCACCCCAACCAACAGAAAAACCTTGAGATCTCCTATCAGGACAAATGAATCCGCCAATCAAGCCTGCAAGAATCACTAGGAGAGTCTCATAGTGCATAATCATGTATTCCCATCTAATCTCTCCTGCATCGATGTTGTCATCTACAAACATGGATCTACAAGCCTCTGTCCCTCCAAGATCCTGGTAATTGTACTGGACTAACTCACCAGTCACGAGGATGTGTAAGATCCGGTAGACATGCTCAAGCATCACACTAATCTCACCAGTGGGTAGGTGAAATGTGTTATGCTCACTATGCTATCTCTCGGCTAATGCAGTCAATAACCCCCTGTTATGCATAATGTCAAGCATATACAAGAGGTGATGCAATCCACACGCATCTATATGTCTAATCTCATCCTGTGTCAGCTCTGGAACTAAATGGCGCATGGCTGGGAATTTCTCCTGACACTGGAGAACATCAAGTTTCTCCTATTTAAACAAGAGAATTTTACCTCTATCAATCATCTATCTATCAAATATAAGAGATCACTAATCTATAAAATAATCTAATCAAATGATCAATCACACAATCAATCAATGTGTTCAATCAAATCTATCACGCTCTTCATGAGAGACTGAATCGGCCTCTTAGAGCTATCAAATTAAATCAAACCATCAATTATGGTTTTCAATCAATAAAATCAATCAATCATTTATCCTCTTGATCAAATTTATCAAATCCTCTATCAATTACACATCAATCATCTAATCAAATTTTATAAAATTGAATTTTACCATTGTTAAAATCAAACAAATTCAATTTTAAGTAAATGTGCCATCATATCAAAAAGCACTATTCTATTCAACACAGGTGTTGAATGAAAGCGTTAACCAATCAAGCACTTGCATGAAACTAACAAACAAAAGCACTAAATCAGTTAAATACACTAACAAATTAGTCAAATTCACGAACACATTAGACACATACACTAAAAACGCATTTGTGCTAACATTCCTAGCAAATGCGAGACCAAACAAAACATATGTGCTAAACTTGCAAAAGCATTAACTTACCAAACGAATGTGCTAATCTAAAGTTCTAAAGCGCTAAATCTAAGTGCAAAAATCAAAAAAAATTCAAAATACCCTAAATCATGCGTAAATCATGGAAAATCGTACGAAAAGTTCAAAGCAAGATCAAGATAGACCACTCACTGATGGGCCGTACTCGGGAGGTCTTTGGTAACGTTGCACGTGCCCCAATCGATGGCTCTCAAACAGGATCACCATTTTGCCAACTCAGCACCAATTTCTTTTCTCTCCAAAAAGATGATAAGAATGCAAATGAGGATAAAATTACCTTAGGTTAATTTTATTAATACCCTTTTTAATTTTGAAGGGGTAATTAATGTTTCAAGTGGGGTAATTTTATTTGTTTTTCAAAAATGAATTTAATTGAGAGGCCTATTTTCACATCTTTTCAATCAATTATTGTGAGAGCAATCATTCAATCCAAATTTTTCAACAATTTCACGGTCAATCTCTCGAGGGGGCACACAATCAGGATTTTTATCTTCCTCGGGCGCATTATAAAGACTTGATTTAATCTTTCAAACAATGTTGTCTCAACATTATTTTTAAGAGGGGCAAAATGTATACACATAAAATTGGCTAAGCAATTAAATAAATGTTTTATATTTATTTAATAATTATTCTTCTATTAAATAGTTAATTTGAAAAGATTAATTTATTTATTTCATTCTTCTATTAATTAATTAAAATATTTTATTAATTGATTCATGTATCCTTTCTTCTAATCAATTAAATATTTAATATTTAATGATTATTCTTCTATCCACTATCCTATAGTCTTCTTAATTAAATAATTTCTTAATTATTTAATCCCCCTCATCTCCACATCACTTCTTCTTGGCCAACTCATCCATCATGTAGCTAAATATATTAATATTTTTTATATTAATATATCATTATCTTCAACATTCATTTCATTCTCCAAATAATGTGTACGTACACACATTCCTCAATCTCCCTATATTCTCTCCAACCTTCCTACATCTTTGGAGGAAGTTGAGTCCACTTGTCCTCTTATCCCTAAATCTTCTCCAACTATCCTATATTCTCTCAGTCTTCATCCTCAGTCAAGGTGAGATGAATGAAACTTGCCTTCTCTTCTCACCTTTTCATCCATCATGTAGGAGTAGGAGGAACATCTTCCACATTTCTCTCTCACATCTCAACCTCTTTCTCATAGCCATCCAAAATTGCAAGATTTGATCATGACCATTGATCTTTGCCACCTAAGCTTATGCACTCAAAAATATATAAATAGAGGTCTCCTAAGCCATTTAAAATAAATTAATAGTCTAATAGCTAATCTTATAGTCATTCTAGGAGTCTTTATCTTGCATCTGTGAGTTTGAGTTTGAAGAAAATAACATTTTTTAGAGTTTTGAGCATAAATCATTTTCATAGCATATTAGTTTAATATCATTTGCATATCATAGTATCAATTAACTATCAGTCCATTCTTCATATGCCATCTTGAAGGCTACCAGTGCTTGTCTGAGAGCAAAAACATATGCAACCAAGAACAGTGGATTTAGGACAAAATGAGGTGTAAATCATGGAAGGTATAATCTTATTTATTTTGTTTATTTCATGTTACTTCATTGGTTTAAGCCAAGTTTCCTGTAGCTTTCTTTTATACTTTATGATGGACTAATAAGTTTCAGGGTACTTCTTTGGAGTTCAACTTTAGCCTCAACAGCTACAAATTGTACTCAGGTGATTTGGATGAAACAGATGCTGAAAGACATTAGAGTTGTGTATGATGAGCCTACTATTATCTACTGTGATAATTCAAATATTATTAATATTTTTAAGAATTTGGTACTGCATTCTAAAACAAATCATATATCAATTAAGTATCATTTTTTTGAGGGAGAAAGTTAGTGATGAGGAAATAAAACTGGATTATGTGTCTACAAAAGATCAGATTGCAAATATTTTCACTGCCTTTGCCTGCAGATACATCTATGCATTTGAGAGACAAGCTAGGGGTCTTTGTCCCTCCTAATGAGAACTAGGTGCATTGAGATGCATCAATCCAGTGGACTTTACAGTCTTACCTCTTTATCCGGGTTGATGAGTTGATGTTTCTACTCAATCGGATTAGTTAGTGAGTTGTTTCAGAGCTATGACTATATTTTTGTGAGGAGAGAAGTTTAATCAGTTTATATCTTTAGCATTTCTATCAAAGGGGGAGAGAAGCATATGAAAAACTACTTTATCTTTGGAGCTTTGTGTGCATGATCTAAGGGGGAGTTTGTTAGAATCTATTGGTGTTGACTTATTCCTTTGCATTGATTGTTTTTCACATTCATATGTTGTCATCAATGCCAAAGGAGGAGATTGTTGGAAATTTTTGTTGCTAGGATATGTTGTTTGTCATTGATGTCAACATATTCCTGTGTTTTGGTGTTGCAAAGAATTGGTTTTAGTGATCTAGAAGTCTTCTTGATTATATCACTTGATCTGGTGATTGCATTTAAGGTTTCTGGTTTTTCAGTTCAATGGCTAGCACAGTCTGGTTTTTTATCCAATGAGCTCTGGTATGATGACATCTTGTGCTGCAGATTTGGGATAATGTTATGAATGTTCGTTTGTATCTTCATGTCAAGTGGTTTGTGATTTGGTTCTCCGGAAGCTATCTTTCTTATTCGAGTTGTTGTTGTTGAGTGTTCTTGAACATTAGTGTGTTGATCGATGAAGATTCGCATAAGTGTTGTTGGTGTAGCTATTGTGGATGGTTCTAATGTGCTTGTTGGTGTTTTCTAATCATGTCATATTTGTCTTGGTAATTCAAATTGATTATTATGCAAGTTCTTGATGATTTTCATGATCTGGTGATGTTCTTCATGTTATGTGGTATTTTGGTGGTGTAACGTGTTGCGGTTGCTCTTGGCATGATTTTCTATGGTGATGAGAATTTGGAGATTTGATTTAGGTCCATTTTATGCTATCCATGTCATTATATTGGTCTGGTGGTTGATTTATATATCATGTGATGTAATTTTGTAATTAGGTGATATGGGTTGGGCCGACCTTGTAGTTAAGGTTGATGAACTGTATAAATGGGTGTAATATTCATGTAATTTGATGTCAAGGAGTTGAGTCTGCATTATCAGAGAGTAGTGTATGTGTGATCAAGTGAAATTCTTTTTCGGTGTGGTGTGTAGAGCAGAGATTGGTGAAGAACAAACATTTGTGCTTAACTAGAACTATCATCGGGCATTAGCAGATGCTATTATTGTAGTTCATTCTTTCTGGATTGTTGTCTGAATCTTATTATAAGGTAGTGAAACTTCCTTGAGGGTTGGATCCTTCTGGGTCATTGTAATTTGAGTAGTGAGATCTAGGCAGTGTGCTTGAATGCATGTGCATCCCCCATTGTAATAATTACACATACTATTGCAAGGTATTATCTCATTGTGGGTAGGTTTCCACTGTGTTTTTTCCCTTAACCGGGTTTTCCACGTCAAAAATATTGGTGTTATGTGTATTGTCGTTATTACTGTTATCTTTCTTTTTTGTTGCAGTTGATATGATCAGATATTGTGCTTAATTGTTTTAATATGATGAAAATTGATTCACCTCCCCTCTCTATTTTCCTTCTTGGTGCTGCCAATAAAGAGGGATGGGGAAGTCTATACCCTTTGACATCATCTAGAAACCCAACAAATATGCAAGGCTTTCTCTGCAAATCCATAGCCTTTTCTTTGTTGGAATGTGGGCCCATGCAAGAGAACCGAACACTTTGAAGTGCTTAACTATGGGTTTTAGACCAATCCAAGTTTGAAAAGGACTTACCCCCTTTAGAGCTTTGTGAGGAACTTAGTTTTTGATGCAACACACACAGTTGATAGCCTCTGCCCAATACTAAGGTGCCAAAGAATTGGAATGAATCATACAATTGTCCATCTCTTTCAATTACTTGTCTGTTGAATTTTGTGACACCATTCTACTAAGGACTGTATGAAACTGTGTGTTGTATGTTGATACCTTCTGAAGCGCAAAATTGTTCAAACTAATTGTTAACATATTCAACCCCATTATCTATACATAGAATCTTGATGAAATTAACAAATTGTTTCTCTACAAAAGCTTTTAAATCTAGAAAATTCTCAAAGACTTCATACTTTTGTTTTAGAAAGTAAACTTATCTATATCTAGAAAAGTCATCAATAAATGTCAAGACATATCTAACCCTATTGAAAGATGGTTGTATAAATGATCATGCCAAGTCACTATGTACCAACTCCAATAGTTGTGTAGCTCTCTATGCTTTACCTTTATCATACTTCTCCTAAGGATTCTTACCAAGAATGCATCCCTTGCAAACTTCTTCAAAAAATCGAATAGAAGGCAACCCTGAAACCATGTTTTGTTGACTAGGTTGTTGCAAGTAATCATAATTCAAGTGGTCAAAACATTGATGCCATAAACAACTCACCTTGTCTACATGAGTGAGAAAAATTTTCGAAGGAGAGTCAAGAACAAAGTGAGAAAACTAATATAATCTGGAATGATGATGTATTTTCCCACAACAATAGTAGAACCATTATGCATTTCACATATTACCACTATATCTGGTGTGAACTCAACTCACTTTCTAGAACCAGTGTGAGTGATCTGGTAAACAAATAAAAGATTAGTTGATAAAGATGGAACACAAAGAACATCCTCAAATGATCCTTCACCCACATCAACATACCCTCTCCCATGCACTTCAACTAAAGTGTCAGCACCCATCAGTATAGTAGGCTTAGAACATGTGTCTAAAGAGGTGAAATCATCTTCTAAAGAATCCATGTGGTGTGAAGCACCTGAGTCAATTATCCAAGAATTGGGTTGTGAAGCAACAACAACTAGGGCCTTACCCTTTCCTTTCCCCTTACTCTTATCAGAGTCCTTTGAAGTTCCTTCTGATGAACTCTATTTGATTGAATCAGGCACCTTGATATTATTATTTTCAAGAAAATGTGAAAGGTTATCAATTTGTTTCTTTAAACACTTATGTTCATCATGATCAGGCCTCTTACAATATGAACACTTGACCTTCTCCTTCTTAGGTTGTTCACCTTTTGATGAAGAGGTCTAATTATCTTCTTTCCAAGTAGCAGATTTTTTATCATTATTTTTCTCTCCTTGGTTCTTTTGATTCTTATCTTGCTTACTAAACCCTTTTTGTTCTTTTGTTCCTTTTGTTAACCCTAAATTGGATTTCATTTTGAGGAGCATCAAGGTCCCAATAATTTTTAAAAAAATAAAAATAAAAATTGGCGAGTATGTTATTTTTGTTTGTTGACTTGTTATCCCAATCATCGAAAGGATAGGTTATATCTAATGAGGTTAGCATCATTCAAAAACCGGCCCTAAACTCTTTGTCTACTCATTTTACCAGTAATTTTTTGGGAGGTCAGCATCCTTTTCAAAAGAAAGATAGGGTTTTGAAATATGGTGACATGGCGATGTCTTAAGTGGAAACTCAGCACTCAATGGAAGCGTTTCCAAAGATTGGCAAAGTTTTGAGTTGTGCCATATGGACCGGGAGCTCGGCCCTCAGCGAGTCTCTTTTTCAATTCAAGCAAGTGTTGAAAGGGGTAAGTTGTTGAAGATTTCTAGTGGGACCGTGCATGACTCGGTGAGGGTTTTTTTTCAAATTTGGCGAGCTCCAAGTAGGGAAGCAATATACGTTGTACACAAAGAAGTCTGAGTTGTTAGCTCAGCACGTGGTGAGGCAGATGGAATAGCTTTTGTGAGTCCTCAATAGAGGGATGATTTGTCATGATTTGAAAAGCTCCCATAAGAAAAGACAGGTGTTAAGGTTGATGTCCAATCAAGTTACAGACCCAGTAATCGAAAAGGAAGGTTGGCATGAGTAAATTGGAAGACATAATTTTTTGAAGTATGAACCTTGTGATCTAAGGACATAAAGATCACGGTAGAATCACTTGTTCATGATGAGCTCCAGAAGGTTCAGTAATGACTACCTACAAATGGAAGGAGCGGGGAATTCAAAATGACAAAGAACAAGGCTGCATAGGTATATGTAGCAGAGATTTTTTGAATAAGGGACAATTGAACTGGCAGTAGGAAGGAAATAAGAGGAATTTTAAAAGCATAAAGAAGAAAAGATAGCATGAATGTATAATTACATAAGGATGGGTTGTTTTTAGGGCTTTTAAATTTTCTTCTAAAGAATAGCAATCCGCATAGTTTCCATGATGATTTTGCATGATTATTTGAGAATGGTTCTGGAGGTGCAAGTTTCACTCGCAGGACAAGATTGTGTAATCCTGATTTTTAAAATATATGATACATGATGGAGAAATCTTCAATAAACTTTTTTATAGCCATAGGGGCCTTGAAAATGTGTTGGATAACCAAATGGGACTTGAAAATCCTTTTAGTCGTAAGGAACCTTTCAAGGGTTATCTATAGTTTGCCCTACACCACCAAAAGGAACAGAGGTGGCGGAAGAGGATAGTAAAATAACAACGAAAGAGAGTGGATGGTTCAGATGCAATATTGGTCTGCTCCAAAATAGTTGTGGAAGCTGTGACTCCCCCTCTGATTAGAATATTTCTCTTAGAGCTCCTTTTTCCACTTGAATGGCTTCCAGTTTGGAACTGTCAGCTCCTCCTTTAGTTTTGAGGATGCTCCACTTCTTTTGTCGTGGAGATCATCTTCAAGGATATGTAGTTCCTCTTCTAGTTGGAAGGATTCCAAGCATGCCTCCTTTGAGACATTTGCAACATGATGGTGGCACGAATCAAAACACTTTTGGTCTGCATAATCCTTTTTTGTCTTGTTCTGCACTAGATGGGAAGTTTCTTTTCTACACATGTTATAACGTGTCAAACTAAATAGAAGCGAAATGTAAACAGCCTATAGATTGTGCATTCCTTGTTATTATAAAACGAATACTAGAATGGATTAGGGGTTTTGATTTTTCACATCTCTGGGGGGTAGTAGAAATCTTTTGTTAGTTTAGGGTTCTAGAGTAACATTGCAGAGAAGAGAGACATAGCTCACATATTGTAAGCATTAATTAGTAATGGAAAGAATACTTTCAATTATTGCATATTAGTAATCATAGAGTTTCCCCCTAAAATAGACCCACTATATTTGTTATAACATTTACAAAACCTTTGAGAATTGAATATGTAGAGTTATGCTCCAATGGAGCTATTGGTGTAAATAATTATTCATCATGGATATTATTACACTTTACTTAAGTTTACTTAGGATAATGCATTTCATAGTAGTTTGGGTATGAGACACTTGGGTGTTTGTGCCACATTGGGATAGTGTGTGTAGGAGAATTTCCACCTTTTATGGTGTTGATCTTGTTGTTACACTCCACATTCAGTGGGTGATCCACCTCATGTGGAATATTATATTATTTCTCCTACCTACCCACAGCTATTTCCTACCTACCCTTGTTTCTTATTGAGCCACACGTCATGTTTGTGTGCTCACATATCCATATAGCCTTGCCTATATAAGCAGACTCATATTCATTGTATGTAATGAATGCTTAATGATCCAGTTGATCATATTTTTCATCTTGATAGAATACAGTTTATTTCTATCATCTATTTTGTTCTCTCTTATTTGTGTTTTCCATTGCCTCTTGATCTTGGCAAAATCTCACATGGTATCAGAGCCATTAGAGTGTCATTGGTTTGCCAATTGAGAGAATTTTGGGGTTTGCATTTTGGAGCTTTCTATTGCAGGTTTTTATTGGAGCTTGTTGGGTCAAATTTGAGGTCACCATTTAATTGAGGAGGTTCGAGAAAGTAAGAATCGCCTTTTATTTCGTCCAAATCTGGCATCCGAGGCCAAATCTAGAGTCGTTTGAAGGTGGAGGGTGGTGACTTGTCCCGATAGCGATCTGCAATTTTGGAGCATTTTTGGTCAAATCTGTCATTGCCATTGCACTCAGAAGGCCCAAAAACCCCAAGATTGACTGTCAATTCGTCGAAATCGGCCTCCATTACCCTGAGAAAAAAAAATCTCCCCTCCCAGCCTGTCGTACGAACTTGCAAGTACAGGTCTGAAAATATTTTTTTTTAATTTTTCATTTTTTTTAATTTTCGGAAATTAAAAATCAAAAAAATTAAATATTAAGGGGGGGGCATTTTTTTCTTTGTTTTATTTTTTAAATCGCAAAAAAAAAAAATTGATGGGGGTGGGGCAGTCCGTACGGCCCCGCAAGCAACCTGCAACTCGCAGGTGTACCTGCGGGTACTGCAGGCTACCTATGGTCCGTAGGTGTACCTGTGGTGACCACCGGCCACCTGCGTCCTGCAGGCCCTACGGGTATCGCAGGGTACACCTACGGCCACCCGTAGGCCCTGCTACGCAGGGTACCTGCGAGTGACGCAGGTTGCCCTGCGGACCCCGCAGGGGGGGTACAATTTTTTATTTTTTATTTTTATTTTTTTTTAAGTTTTTTTAAATAAAACTTTTTCAAATAATTTTTTTTAATAATTAAAAAAATAAACTTTTTAAAAATAAAGTTTTTTTCTTTAATAAATTTTTGTTAAAGTTTTTTTAATATCATTTTTTTTCAAAAAAAAATGAGTATTGCCTTTTTTTGCATTTTTTTTCTTTATTTTTTGATAGAGTTTTTTCATGGGCATAATAATTGTTTTTATTTAGATTTTTAAAATCTTTTAAAAACACAAACATCATTTAATAAGTCAAATTGGGAACACTTTTTTTGTCACTTCACACTTGTCTTGCAGTGCTTCCAACCGACAGTCAAGGGGGGGGGTTGATTTGCTCCTTTATATCTCTTGGCCACATCCCAATCGGAGGCGTCTTTTTCTGCAGTATTCTACAGGGCTTCTTGGTGGCATCATCTTCATGTTTCCAGATTTGCACTATCATGTTGTATGCTCTTGCATGAGCAATGTTGTACTCGCACTATCATAAAGTGTCACACCTCTTTGTATCTTGTCATTGTTGACATATTTGATGTGATCCTCTTGTATACATAGATTAGGAATATCTTGTGAGACTTGGTGCATGGCTCCAGTTGAGACTTAGATTGTACACATTTGTGCATGGCTCCCGTGAGACTTGGATTGTACCGGTATTTCTGCTATTTCTGAGTATCCAGATGATGCTCACAGCAGGTTGTCTCCATGCCTGATCTTCTTTTTATTGCAGTGAGTGATTCATCATCATCGACTTGGTACCTGGTTTTGTCACACTTTGACATTATTGGTGCAACATTGGCTCTCTTTCTTCCTTATGGGGAGGTATTTTGGTCATCATCATTGGACCATCTTTGCAGGAGATTCAACATTGAGGGGGAGCTTCATGGTCTCTTCTTCTCTCTTATGGGGGGACACAATTTTGTTCTTCTCATTCATCATTGAGAGCATTATGTGCTTTCATCATCTCTCTTTTGGGGGAGGGTTTTTTCCCATTGGGTTTTTCTCTCTTTCCCCACATTATGGGAGATTGCATTTGCATTTGTACATGGGTACCTAACATGCCCTTGTAGCCAGGACCCATCTTGCATTGCTTAGTTGCATTGTAGACTTAAGTGCATTCCCCTAAGTTGCACTTAAGAGGGGGTGTTGGTGTAAATAATTATTCATCATGGATATTATTACACCTTACTTAAGTTTACTTAGGATAATGCATTTCATAGTAGTTTGGGTATGAGGCACTTGGGTGTTTGTGTCACATTGGGATAGTGTGTGTAGGAGAATTTCCACCTTTTATGGTGTTGATCTTGTTGTTACACTCCACATTCAGTGGGTGATCCACCTCATGTAGAATATTATATTATTTCTCCTACCTACCCACACCTATTTCCTACCTATCCTTGTTTCTTATTAAGCCACATGTCATGTTTGTGTGCTCACATATCCATATAGCCTTGCCTATATAAGCAGACTCATATTCATTGTATGTAATGAATGTTTAATGATCCAGTTGATCATATTTTTCATCTTGATAGAATACAGTTTATTTCTATCATCTATTTTGTTCTCTCTTATTTGTGCTTTCCATTGCCTCTTGATCTTGGCAAAATCTCACAGGAGCGAAAAAAATAGGCAGTTGTGGCAAAAAGGTTAGAGGTTGTGAAAGACAAAGGGAAGACTATCCAAAGATTGTGAAATTTGTCATGGCAGCAAACTTAATCCCACTTGGATCGAACCAAATTCATCCAAATGGATAAATTGTTGGACAAGCAAATTCAAAGAAGGCAAAATAGAGGACTTTGGCAAAACAGAGGATTCAAAATTAATCGATCCAACCATGGATAGGGAGAAACTTTTTTAAATTTGGAAAAGAGACCAATCAAAGACAATAGAACAATTGGCAAAAGGAAAGAACTCTCGGATAGGGTTTTCAATCAAGGACCTCTACCTATCATTCAAAGGAATAAGAAGCGGGGTAATTGGAGGACAACGGAAATCAAAAGAAAAGGATGGTAGCTCCTACTAACAATAAATTTAGATCAATGGTTATTCCTATGAAAACATTAAAACCAATATGAGGACACATTGGAGATTGCGGACTCTTTGTGAAATTGATGGGAGGAAATGGTTAGTGGGAAGATATTGCAAAATAGTGGTCAACAAAATTCGAAGGCCGGTAAGCATTTTTACCCTACAAAATGGTTTTTTTTCTTGATAGACTATATAGATGAATGTCTAAAGAAATAAATTCTATATAATAAACTCATTTTCTTTGAAGGATTTTGCTTCTAATTGATAAATTGGGAGCCCAATTTTGACCCGATTAATCAGAAACCTAAAAGATTTCTGAAATGGATTAAATTGAAAAACCTACCAACTGAATACTGGAGTTTAGAGGCCCTAGCAATGATTAGAGATGCCCTTGGTTCCTTTATAGTGACTAAAGAAGATTTTTTCTATGGGAAACTAGGGGTGGAGGCCATAATCCTTGTTGATCTGGATAATGAACTAAAATATCTAGAGAATTTGGAGATCATTATGGAGAAACGAAAGTGGAGACAAAGGATAGAAGTGGATTTGAATGAGAAGGGTGGTAGATGTATTCTTGGGCATGGATTTCATGCTAGTTGTTCAAAGGAATTTGAGGATGATAAGGAAATTAGGACAAGGTTCCCCTCCCCTGATCCATTGGAAAAAGCTAAGATAGAAGAACAAAGCCCACAATTGGATCCAATAATGTCGGAGTTACAGGAAGGAGAATGGATAAATTCTAATCCAATAATTCCAAATTTCAATCTAGTAATGATGTTTGATAGCCCATTGAAACATCATTCAAAACTAAATAATGATGGTGAAAAATTAAGTGAAGGAGAACTAATATTCCTCAAAAATATTGCTGGAGCCATCCAAAGAGAAATTGATCGGAGATTGGCCGCTAAACGTAATGAATTTAGTCAATAGACTCCAGTTAATGATAATGTGGTTATCATGCTTGAAGATAAAAAAAATCAGAGTTAGATGGAAGGAAATATGAAGGAGATAATGGAAGCCTTTGAATCATTGCAGAAGATGATAAAAATTATATGGGCTTTGAATTAGAAGCAGTCAATGAATTCCCTGGCATCACTCATAATTTGAAACAAGAGGATGAGGATACTATTAGATAAAAACAAAGGGTGATAAAGCAAATCTTAGAGTTGGATGACTTGGAAGAGGTGGAGCGGGATGCTTTGTTTGGGAGTGAGGAGATTCCATCATAGATGAATGATGGGGAGGATGTAGGAAAAGGTGGTCTTTTCCAAAACTTGACCAATAAATGCAAACCAAATTGCAACATGTCTTCAGGGAAAAGGAAGGTTAGGAATTCTCTATTAGAATTGAGATCCAAATATGGAGAGCCGAAGGATCAACTAAAAATTACATCAAATCTGAAACCAGGGAAGGGCAATACCCTTCCCCAAGTGTCATGATGCTCCTAACAAGCAACATGTGGTTAGGTGTTGGATCATTGCCTCTAAAGAATGATGGTATGATGAATCAATAACGATCCGGACAACTACTGAGATGGGGAGTGAATTAGTAGATAGAAAACTAACAAAACTTCCACCAAACTCAAAAACAATCTCACAAGTCAATCTTTGAACTAACTAGTTCAAACATTGAACTACAAACTGCAATATCACTGTCATGTATACCGGTTGACTGTCATAACAGAATAACAGTATAACGGCTCTAAAACTCTCAAACCATTTAACAAAAACATTCAAATACTTTACTAACAATAGTAAAAGCACATTTCAGATTATTGTTGGTCATCTTATCATAACTAAGTGGATTTAACAGTTAAGCAAATTAACCATAGCAAACACAACCACAAAAACCATTCACCACTTGACATAATGATTTTTGACGTGGAAACCCAAATAGAAAAAACCATGGTGGGGATGAATACCCACAAGTATTCTGAACTATTCTGAAGTTCTCCCTATTAGGAGTCAAGCCTATTAAAGCTTTACAAAAAGTCCTATTAGGAATAGATCATGTTAGGGACCAAACGGTTAAGGGATTGACTATAATGCCTTGTTAGAAGCAATCCCCTATTAGGATTAACCTCAATAAAGGATTTGAAATCTAAGCTAATGGATCACCTGGTTAGAGGATTTAGATAGCACTAAGCCTGTTAAAGCTTACCAGGTTAAGGGATTTGATTGTTGTAATTGTTAGAGAACAATAGGGGTTTGTTGATCTGGTAAGTAGCACTACTTTGCTTGATCAGATCTTTTTCATGCTCCTATCTGCCTTCACACATACTGCAGATACTTCTTTTGGTTTGGCAATCAATCACACTTACACTTAACCAAAATTGCCAACACTACAACAAAACAACTCATCGACCTTATAACCAAAATAATAGGTTAGTAACACATCACAAACCTAAGATCTCATAGAGATTACAAACAAATCGGTTCAAGTATGACCATTAGATTACATAGAAATCATTGCACATTGTTCAAGACAACGTCGACCACTCCTTAATCACTGCTTCATCGAATCCTGTAACTCATCACGTGGTTTCCTCTTCATGCAATGCACTCGCTCATTCCCAAGATAAAACCATTATATGTACGCGTCAAAAACTATTTGAAACTCTTCACATAAAATATGAATACATAGCATAATCATTATCGTTGACCATTTGATCATAAACCAATACAACCGATTCACCAAGCTCCATCAGTTAGGGTTTGGCACATCAACAGGTAGGGTTACCAGTTGATCTCACTACTTCTTAAGTAATATCGGTTTCCTTCACTAACTCACCTATTGGTTGCAAAACAACATCATAAAAACATCATTACCAGTTACAATTGACATCAATGACAACACAATAGTTCATCAATGCAATCTTCAATCAAATACCAACAATCTCCCCCTTTGGCATTGATGGCAATACAAATATCAATACGCTTGATTGTGATGATTGACAGTAATGCACATACATAGGTATAGGAATCCTAGTTTACATTTCACCATGTACTCTCCTTCAACTGAGTCTCCATGTCTTCATCTGGTAACTGGCTAACTGGCTATTGTTCATCTCTCTATCAATCATACAATTCTTCTCCATATAATCATATAGTTTTTCTCCCCCTTTGACAACAATGCCAAAGTGAAAGTAAAACATGCAGTGTCATACTTCACTATTCTGCATCAACAATCTGCAACTTGATGCTCCCCCTGTGGAATATCTCCACTCTACACCAATCCTACTTCAAAATTCTTCAATTAGCTCTAGGACTAATGTATTCCACATCTGCTCAATTGACCTCATGTAGGGGCACAACCCCTAGCTGACCTCTTTAGTAAAGATATCTGTGAGCTTCTCCTTAGTCGATACATGCTTCAATAACACATCTTTACTCTGCACTTTCTCCCTCAAGAAATGATATTTCAGCTCAATATGTTTGGTTCTAGCATGCAACACCGGGTTTTTTGAAATATTTATTGCATTGGTGTTATCACATAAAATCTTTACCAGTTCTGTGATCTTCAACTTGAATCCTTCCAGAATGTGTTTCATCCAGAATGCCTGGGTACAATTCATATACACTGCAACATATTCAGCTTCAGCAGTGGACTATGATATACAGCTCTGCTTCTTACTGCTCCAAGATACAAGTTTTCCTCCAAGAAAGAATGCCCCGCCGATTGTGCTCTTCCTGTCATCAACATTTCCTTCCCAAGCTGCATCTGTATAAACCTTCAAATCAAAGTTACCTACATATGGATACCATAATCCATAATCAATAGTACCTTTCGAAAATCTAAATATCCTTTTAGTTGCAATCATGTGTGTCTCCTTTGGGTTCTTCTAAAATCTGGCAATTGATCCAACTACATGAGCAATATCCAGTTTGTTGTGAACAACATAATGCAGTTTCCCTATCATTGATTTGTACTCCTTTTCATCAACAGATACAGCATCATCCTCTTTAGACATTTTACAACCTATAACCATTGGTGTCCCAACTGGTTTACAGTCACTCATTCCAAATGTCTTCAATGCCTCTTTCACATATTTAGACTGTGTGATAAAAATACCACTCGTCATCTGTTGAATTTGCAAACCTATGAAGAATTTTATCTCTCCTACCAGAGACATTTCAAATTCACTTTTCATCTCATTTGCAAAGTCATCACTCATGTCATCATTGCCTCCAAATATGATATCATCCACAAACACTTCACTAACCAGTATCTTATCTTCTTCAGTCTTGAGATATATATATTGTTGTCTTCACTAGTTCTCTAAAAACCTATCTTCATCAGGTGTGAATGTAGTCTTTCATACCATGTTCTCGGTGCTTGCTTCAAACCATATAGTGCCTTGTGCAGTTTACACACTATTTCCTTTGCATCGGTCAAAGCATAACCATCTGGTTCTTCAATGTATACTTCCTCTTCTAGTATTCCATTTAGAAATGTTGACTTCACATCCATCTGATATACTTTGAATCCCCTCTATGTTGCAAATGCAAGTAGAGTCCTAACACCTTCCAATCTAGCAGCTGGTGCAAATATCTCGCTATAGTCTTCTCCTTCTTCCTGTGCATAACCTTTGCATACCAATCTTGCTTTGTTTCTAACTACTACTCCATCTTCATTTAGTTTATTCCTGAATACCCATTTAGTACCTATCACATTTTTATTTACCAGTCTGGGTACTAGGGTCCATGTATTGTTCTTCTCAATCTGGTCAAGCTCCTCTTCCATAGCTTTAATCCAATGATCATCTCCAAAGGCTTCCTTAGCAGTTCTAGGCTCAATAGTGGAGATCATGCAATAATTCTCTCTAATTCTTCTTCTGGTTAATACTCTTGCATCTTGATCTCCAATAATCTAGTCTTGATTATGATTATGTCTCACCTACCTTGGAATGACATGATCATTATCTTCAGGTTCTTCTTCCTCACTATCATCATCTTCTTCTGCAAAATCTACATGTTCCGGTTGAACTGGTACTACAACATTCACTTCACCAGCTTTTGGCTTCACCGGTTATGGTTCAAAAATCAAAATGTAAGGTTCATCTTCCTTCTTCTCCTCACTGGTTTCTCTTGAAACCTCAAGATACTCATCCACTTGGACATCAACACTCCCAATGATTCTCTTTGTCCAATTGTTGTAACATTTGTAGGCCTTACTCTTGGTGGATTAACGAAGGAATACACCTTCATCAATCTTAGAATCAAACTTACTAACATAGTCACCTCTCTTGATAAAACATTTACTGCCAAAAATCTTAAAATAACCAACATTAGGTGATCTACCATATCAGTATTCATAAGAATTTTTATCCTTACCTCTCTTTACCAATATCCGGTTCATAGTGTAGACAGTTATGGTGACAGCTTCTCTCCAGCAATTTTTTGCTACACCTCCTTGTATTAGCATCATTCTAGCAACTTCAACAACTGACTGGTTGTTCCTCTCTACAATACCATTCTATTGTGGTGTCCTAGGTGCATAAATTTGCCTCTTAATTCCATTGTCTTCACAATATCTAGTGAATTCCTCTTAAGTAAATCCACCTCCTTGATCAGTCCTCAAACACTTTATCTTCTTACCACTTTCCTTTTCAACTAAGGCCTGGAATGCATTGAACTTACTAAAGGCTTTTGTTTTGTCCTTAACGAATGTGACCCACATCATTTTTGAGCAATCATTAGTGAAGATCATAAAATATCTATCACCTTTAATACTTTTAGTCCTTATTGGTCCATAGAGATCTGTATGAACCAAATCTAGCAAATGTTCTACTGAGAAAGATTTTCTCTTAAAACTTGAGGATGTCATCTTCCCTAACTAACATTCCTTACATAGAGCATTCACCGGTTTGTCCACCTGAGGAAAACCTCTTACTGACTTGGACTTACTGACTTTGACAATATTATCAAAATTTATATGACAAAATCTCTAACGCCAAAGCCAACTATCATCTACTTTAGCAATTAAACAGTTGTTGACTTTAGGGCTTAGGTGAAACAAGTTACCTTTTGTCTACTTTCCGGTTGCAATTAGTTCACCTTTTCTCCCATAGATTTTGCACATTCCATTCTTAAATTCCAATGGATAACCTCTTTCATTTAGTTGAGCTACACTCAAAAGATTGTGTTTTAATCATTCAACCTAGTAGACATCATCTGCACTGCTCTTTCCTTTTACCATGCAAGGTGAGATATTTCCAAATCTCACAACTCCTCCATCAAATTCCTTATTTATAAGAAATTTACTCCGTTCACTGGTCATGTGGTGTGAACAACCACTATCTATGATCCAATCATCAGAACTATCCATGTGAGAAACTAATGCCTTCTGATCAAATGTCTCCTCTTTAATGGAAACAAAGACAATGTCTTCATTAAGATCTCCCTCAGATTCCTGATCAGTGATACCACCATCAATTGCAATGAGACAATCTCTTTTGCCTTTTCCTTTGTACTTCTTATACTTCTCACGCTTATGTTCATTGTCACCATTAGGACAGTTAGCAGCAATATGTCCAATCTTGTTACATGCAAAAACACTTCAAAGGTAATTTACCTCTATACTTACCGATACCTCTAGGTACCCGATGGCCAACAATGCTTCAATCTCGATCAGACTGTCTTCATTATCAACTTCTCTACTAGATCTAGACTCATAATTGTGACTAACATCGTTGCTTTTCCTCATAGGTGGGTTAGAAACTGAAGCTCTAAATGCAAATTGAGATTTTTGAGCACTACCATTATAAGAATTTAATTCAAATGCAGTAAGTTTACCAATGATAGAGTCAAGAGTTACCTTTATTTTATCAATAGACTTTATCTCCTGAATGGCTACAACTCGGATAGCGTAGACCGATAGAAGGATTCTCAACACCTTACTGACCACTATGGCATCCTCCACCTTACCACCAACACTCTTGATCTCACCAACCATCTCCTTGATCATCTGACCATACTATTGAATATTCCCACCTTTAGCCATCTGCATGTCATCAAATTTACCTCTCAGACTCTCTTCTTTGGCAATCCTCACATGCTCATCACCTCTATAGATTTCCTCAAGTTTCTTCCATACATCATAAGCAGTCTCCAGACCATGGACATCAACATACTATGAATCAGACAAATAATTGATAATGGCCTCCAATGCTTGATTATTCTCTTGTTGCTCTTCCTTTTGATCATTAGACATAGTCCCACTAGGTGCAATATATTGGGTAACAACATGTTCCCAATATTGACTTCCTAGACTTTTGATATAGAATTTCATCCTATCACTCCATATTTTGTAGTTTTCCCTATTAAACTTCGGACCTTCTTTCTTCATCATGTTCTTCTAGATCTTTACCTCAAGTTGTTAGGCTTAAACACTAGAGGACCTAAAATGCTCTGATACCAATTGATGGTATGATGAATCAATACGGATCCGGACAACTATTGAGAGGGGGTGAATCAGTAGATAGAAAACTAACAAAACTTCCACCAAACTCAAAAACAATCTCACAAGTCAATCTCTGAACTAATTGGTTCAAACACTGAACTACAAACTGCAATATCACTGTCAAGTATACCGGTTGACTGCCAACAAAATAACAGTATAACAGCTCTGAAACTCTCAAACCATTTAACAAAAACATTCAAATACTTTACTAACAATAGTAAAAGAACATTTCAACTTAGTTTCGGACATCTTATCATAACTAAGTGGATTTAACAATTAAGCAAATTAACCATAGCAAACATAACCACAAAAACCATTCACCACTTGACACAATGATTTTTGACGTGGAAACCCAAATGGGAAAAACCACAGTGGGGATGAATACCCACAAGTATTATGAACTCCTCTGAAGTTCGCCCTATTAGGAACCAAGCCTGTTAAATCTTTACAAAAATTCTTGTTAGGAACAGATCCTGTTAGGGACCACTCGGTTAAGGGATTGACTATAATGCCCTGTTAGAAGCAATACCCTGTTAGGAGTAACCTCGATAGAGGATTTGAAATCCAAGCCAATGGATCACCTGGTTAGAGGATTTAGATAGCACTAAGCATGTTAAAGCTTACCCGGTTAAGGGATTTGATTGTTGTAATTGTTAGAGAACAACAGGGGTTTGTTGATCTAGTAAGTAGCACTACTTTGCTTGATCAGATCCTTTTCATGCTCCTATCTACCTTCGCACATACTGTAGATACTTCTTTTAGTTCGACAATCAATCACACTTACACTTAACCAAAATGGCCAACACTACAACAAAACAACTCATCGACCTTATAACCAAAACAATAGGTCGGTAACACATCACAAACCTAAGATCTCATAGAGATTACAAACAAATCGGTTCGAGTATGACTATTAGATTATATAGCAATCATTGCACATTGTTCAAGACAACCTCAACCTCTCCTTGATCACCACTTCATCAAATCATGTAACCCTTCATGCAGTTTCCTCTTCATGCAATGTACTCGCTCATTCCCAAGATAAAACCGTTATCTCTACATGCCAAAAACCATTTGAAACTCTTCACATACAACATGCATATGTGGCATAATCATTAACATTCACCATTTAATCATAAATCAACACAACTTATTCACCAAGCTCCATCGGTTAGGGTTTGACATATCAACAGGTAGGGTTACCAGTTGATCTCACTGCTTCTTATGTAATATCAGTTTCCTTCACTATCTCACCTACCGGTTGCAAAACAACATCATTACTGGTTACAATTGACATCAATGACAACACAATAGTTCATCAATGCAATATTCAATCAAATACCAACAAAGCAAATATAATTTTATTACAAGAGACAAAGCTAACCAATGAGATGACCATATTTCTTAGGAAACTAGGCAACTAGAAATCAGCATGGGTGCAAGTAGGAGCATCTTTGGGAATTGCTATTCTGTGGAAGTTTGGAGGCGTCTTCTTTGATAAATTGGCTAATGGGAAAAAATGGATTGGAGGAAGTATTAATAATTTATCATTGAATTTAAAATTCTTCTTTTTAAATGTAAATGAGTCGATATCCACCATTTCTAAGAGGGAAGTCTGGGGGGAACTAGACCTTTTTTTAATCTTCTTGTCCACATCAACATAGATTCATAGGTGGAGACTTCAATGCTATTTTATGTTCGACTGATAAAAGAGGGGGTGTTCAGAGGATCGGTCAATCTCGGTAGGATTTTAAGGATTAGGTATACAGAAACAAACTAATGGACATTGAGTCTAAGATAGGGGTATTTATCTGGAATAAAAGGAGAATGGGATTTGTTGGCAACAATGCAGCAAACTGAGAGGGGGGGTGAATCAGTTTTCTCACAAACTTTACTCAACTCAAACAAAAATTCAGATCTAATGATTAACAATGAAAGCACAAATCAATACCACATCATTAACACACATAACGCAAATATTTTTGATGTGGAAAACTCGGTTAAGGGGAAAATCACAGTGGGAACCTACCCACAATGAGATAATACCCTGTTAGAAGTAAATGAAATAATACAATGGGGAATGCACATGTATTGAGGTACACTGCCTAGAGCAGACTCCTCAAATCACATAACAAGAAAGGCTACAACCCTGAGGAAGACTCACTATCTTACAAAAACATTCAGATTACATCTGGAAAATCCTGAACTGATGGAATAGAATCTCCTCATGCCTGGTTACAGTTTCAGTTGAGCACATTGTTTGATCTGCTCTGCCACACTCCTCACACTTATAAAAGATCAAAACAATTGTTTGCACACTTATTTGATCATACACACACAGATACATCTCTCATATGATTATTACATATATTTATACAAATCATCAACCTATATTTCAAGGTCAGCTCAACACTCATCACAAATTACAAGAATATAACCACACACACTACAACATAACATGTGGACCAAAAAAATGTCGGCTAAGACATGTATGGACCTAAATCAACACCGTAAACATGAAACACCTCCAATAATTATGCCTCAAACATCCGCAATATGCTACAATCAAGAATGTTGCATAACACGAAGAACACCACCGGATCAAGAAAATGATCAATAACTGGCACAACGATCAATGCAGACCATCAACTCAGATAGGACACGATCTAGAAACATCCATAAGAATCATGAATTACCATAGCAACAACCGCAACATCACCACTTACTATAATTTTCATGAACATTATGCCAAACCTCAAGAACATTCACTGAATTGACTGTCAAACTGAAAGATTCACTTGTGGAGCTCCAAATCACGAACCATCTGAATTGAGGACACATATGAACGTCCCAAACACTCTTCCAAATCCACAAACCAAGATATTGCAATTTTGGAGCAATGCGGAGAAAAATCTAGAACATTGAACAACTGAAAAACCAACAACAATATCAAATTTCATAACTCAATCAAATCACCATGCAGACCACTGAAACTATAGCTGAATCAGCTGGAGATACTTATCTCAAAATCCTTTAATTCGCAAAAACTCAACTACAACACACTAGCCAAACCAACTCATTTAATCTAACTACAACATTGGAATGCACAAAACAATATGTTCACATCAATGACAACACCTCATTCTAGCAAACTTCTCAACAATATCCAACAAGATTCAGTAACATAGCTAAAAAGCTAAACAGATTTTTATTTCAAGGGGATCTTTCCACCTTCCCTTTTGAGCTCAAGGCATCTATTTGGTCTTTACTCAAATCACTTTCCAATTCAACTCATCATCATAGGAGATAAGAAACCGGTTGGTTGTCCCTTTAAATTTGAGAACATGTGGATGAAAGATAGTAAATTTTTCAAATTGTTGGAAGGATGGTGGTTAGAAGAACAATTCTCTGGTTCTAAACTATTCTTCTTTGTGGCAAAACTTAAAGCAATCAAATGGAGGCTTCTAAAATGGAGTAGAGAGAACTTCAAAGATATTTTTGCAGCTAAAAAAGATTTAGACAAAGAATTGAACTCCCTGAATTGTCAGGTGATGGATTTAGGTATGGATCACAATAGATACCTCAAGGAGAGAATTATTATCAAAATATGAGGATTTCCTGGTTAAAGAGGAAATGTTTTGGAGGCAAAAATCCAAGGAAACTTGGTTGACAGAAGGAGACAAAAACTCAAAAAAAATCCATAATTCGACTAAGCAAAGGAGAAATGTCAATAGAATTAGAAGTTTGAAAAAAGAAGATGGAATCATCATAGAGGATCTAGAGGAGATAGTTAAGTACTTTGTCCACTTTTTTACACAGATTCTAAACAATTGGGAAGGATCTAATTGGAAGAACATTCCCAAACTTGTAACTAGGGAGCAGAATTGTATGTTAACAAAGAAATTCACTATAGAGGAAATCAAGGTAGCCTTATTCCAACTTCATCCAGATAAAACTCCTGGATTAAAGTGCATATTTCTTCACATCGTATCTGAAGAGTGGATGGGGTTTTTTGTAAGAAGATCAATTATGGATGGAGTTGTTATTACTCAAGAAGCCATTCATTCCATTCAATGCAATAAGTCTCCAAGCATGCTTATTAAGTTAGATATTAAGAAGGCATATGATAAGGTGGATTGGAGGTTTTTATGCAAATGCTTAGACGCTTTTGGTTTCAACAAAAAGTGGGTGAACTGGATATTCCATTGTATCTCTAGTCTTAAATTCTCAATTCTCATCAATGGAGCATCTACTAGATTCTTTGAAAGCTCTGGGAGGATAAGGCAACGAGACCCTTTATCTCCATTCCTCTTCATTATATTGGTTGAAGCTTTGGGGAGAGCTCTGAGGTTTTCTCAAGAGAGAGGGCTCGTTATAGGAGTTAAAATCACTAGTGGTCTACTAGAAGTGACTCGTCAGCAATTTGTTGATGATACCATGTTATTTGATGAAGGGAGGAAGAGGGAAGCATTGCAAATGAGGAATATTCTAAGACAATATGTGTTAGCGTTAGGGCAAGAGATTAACCAGTTGAAATTAGAGGTCTTTTTCTTTTCAATGGAATCTAGGAAAGAGATTGAAATTTTCCAGTCTCTTGGCTTCAAAGTGGGCAAGCTTCCATGCATATACCTAGGGTTACCCTTGGATAAAGGAGTAAGATCCAATAAGCTTTGGGATCCACTAAAAGAAAGGATGGAAAGCAGGTTGTCTTCATGGAAAGGCAAATGGTTATCTTGGGCTGGGAGACTTACTATGTTGAGATTTGTTATATCTTCCTTTCCCATTTATCTTCTTTCCTGCCTCCCACTTTCAAAATGGATGAATTCAAAACCAATACAGCTTATGAGAAAGTTATTTTGGCAAGGCAATGAGGAAAAGAAGAAAATGGAAATGATCTCTTGGAAAAAAATTTGTAAGCCAAAGGAGTTTGGAGGCATTGGATTGAGAAATCAGATCTGGTAGAACAAGGCACTTGGGGCTAAACTAGCATGGAGGATGTACAAAGAGACTCATTTGAAATGGGTTTGAATTATCCAGCACAAGTACTTGCAAAACGATGAGGCTTGTGGTATTTTTATAACTCCAAACCCTCCCAGAGGTTCTAGAGTTTGGAACTTCATTCTCAATTGTAGACGGTTATTTGGAAACAAATATATTGAGACATCTTGGATGGTAGGTTTGCATTATTTTGGGAAGATTCCCAGCTTGGTCTTCCTGCCATAGATGATTTGATGGACACAAATAGAATCAAGACTTACTTCAAGCAATATTGGGCAGTAACTATGAGGGATTATGTTGTTATGATAGAGCAACATCCTTCTTTGGGTTGGCAATGAAGAAGTATGGATGACTTGTCTTTACCCGCTAGAGATTTGGTCAAAGTCAAACAAATTCTATTGGATAAGAGTGTCATTTAGACATGGTCGGGATATACTAATTTGATTGGGTTCTAAAACAAGTCAATATAATGCTAAGGAAGGATACAAGGGCATCATTCAGAATCTGAATTGGTTAAAGACAAAACTTACCGTGGAATTGTGTTGGAGTAAACTTTGTCTTCCTAAGGCTAGAGTATTTTCATGGGTTTCTCTTCAAGGAAGAATCTTAATGGTTGAGAGGGTTAGGAAAATGGGATTTGAAGGTCCTTCTAGATGCATTTTATGCAAAAATGTTGATGAAGCAATGGATCACATTCTTCTGAGTTGTCGCTACTCACAAACTTGTTGGAGATGGCTTTGTGCTCGATTAGGATGGATCATGGCCCTACCTAATGATATTTTAAGCTTGTTCAAAGGTTGGTTGAAAGGTAGAGGGCAGAACCTTGGGATTCTATGGATATGCATTCCATCAATGCTTTTATGGGAATTATGGAAAGACCAAAATAGAAGGGTGTTCCAATATAAGGCTATGTCCAAAGAAAGCTTACTAAACAAGGTGGAAATAGATACTGTGGAGATAGCTAATAGTAGAAAATCATCACATTTGCCTAAAGGCATTAGATTTACTAAATAGGATAATATTATGAAGAGATTTTGGTGTGGACTGAAGATACCCCCCTTCTTCGGCATTGGAAGGGATTCTAGTAGGAAGGAAAGAGAGGGATGCATTTGGAATACTCCCCAAGTGGCATGGTTTAAATTAAACTTTGATGGAGCTTCCCATGATAATCTAGGTGTGTCAGGTGCTAGTGGAATTTCCACCTTTGGGATGGATCAATAGGGGCTAGATTCTCCTTTCCTTTGCAGCAAGGCACTAACAACATTGATGAATTTAACGCATTGATTGAAGGACTATTTCTCTATAAGGATTTGGAAATAGATAAGATTGAGATTGAGGTGGACTATGATGGTAGTGAATGCGATGAGAACCAAAGCTACTCCAAATTGGAGATTGGGTTCTTTATTGGGAAGGGTATTGGAAATCCTGGATTTCTTTGAAGGTTATAATATCAATCAAATTTATAGAGAAGGAAATTTGATAGTAGACAAGTTGGCCAACGCAGTGATTGATGGTATTCATTTTTGCAAATTGGGTCCTATTGCTCTGTAAGGACTATCAAGATCGAGGAGATTAATCATTGAAAAGTTAATGGGCCTTCTCGATTCTCTCGAGCACAGTTGGTAGATTACCTGGGTTGTGTTCTTGGTTGGGATGTTGTATTTCTTTGATGGTCATCTTTTAGTTAGAGTCTTGGTTGATGAGTTGGACGTATTGAGACATGTCAGCAACAACTTAGAGAGCAATATTTGAAACAATATACTCTCTTTATTCAAAATGAATATTTGCATTTAATAAGGTAGATTGGCGGAAAGATGGCTTACTTGCTTCTTGCAAGTTTTTAGTCCCATCAGAACGAATTTTAGGTTGATATGTGTATTTTGAAGCATTTCAAAGTGAAGAAAAAGACAGCATGGCTCCATATAATTATGAATTATTTAATTGTTTCTTATTCGAGAAGATAACAAAGATTGGAAAGCTTTCTATAAATTCTTCCCTCAACTTGTCAAAACCATACATTGTGATTAGATAGCATATATTCCTAAAGTTATACAAAATTACAAAAATGTACAGAAAGATGTTCTTGCACACTGAAATATAATGATCATAAAGGCCAACGACACAATTTGATTATCAGAGTCTCAAAAGCACAATTAGAAATTAAAGGCGTAATTCTACTAGCAATTGTCTATGTTCTTTTTTTCCAAAATTTTGAACCCTTACAAGAACAAAATCATCCCTTAAATAAGAAGGAAAACAACAGCCTGACAGAGAAAACCAAGAGAGAAACCAGAAACACAAACACCGCTGGCAATGTTGTTAGTAACCGCACAAAGGGATTAAGACAGCTTCGGCCTCTAGCACAACTGCCTCCAAATCCCTTAACGGCGAATCAAAATGGGAGAGCTTGCAACCGCTATTCCAACGCATGTTGTTGGCGGCAAATGCCCCACTACTTCAAAAAACAAAAAAACCTCACTCGACAATTGCTTCAAATGCAACATGGCAGCAGGAGGGAGCTCGTTGGGAACGAAACAAAAATGCATAAGACGCCTCGCAAGGATCTTCCACGCGGCATTGATGCCAACACTTGTTAGAGACGCAGGCCCACCAACAAAGAGCGACAAAGGAACTTGCCACATGTCAGCATCTCTCAGCATCTTAGCAACGGGAAAAAGAAAACTCGAACAACATGAGCTGAACTACGATGTGGCAGATGCAAGGAAAATAAAACTTCGACCAAGGGAAAAATAAAAAACCACCACCCGAAAGGGAAACAGTAGATGAAAGTCTACATTTCTTGGCGACTTCTGGGAAAATATTGCCCGCGGGATGCTGATACCCAAAATCCTGGTTCGCAAACCAGGCTTATATCTTTGTTGGCTTGAAAAGCTTGTCGAAAAATTGTTGTAGGGGAGACCAATCTTCCTTGGAAGGAATGTCCTGAAGCTTGAGAGCTTGAAAAATTCGATCCAACTCGCTGACATCCTTGAAAGGAACTATTTATGGTTCTTTGTAGGCCAATTCGAGCACGATAAGGAGTTTAGCCAAAGGGCGAAATAAGGCCTTGAACTCATCTACTTCAAGGGGATCGCTCAATGCTTGGAGGGGTAATTGATCTTGTTGCTTCTACACTATCAAGCTCGAGAGTTACTCAACTCCCATGATTGCGTCATTTGGAAGAAAAGGGGAGGGTAGGTCGAGCTTGACGAAATCTTCGA
This sequence comes from Cryptomeria japonica, assembly GCF_030272615.1. Taxonomy (NCBI): domain Eukaryota; kingdom Viridiplantae; phylum Streptophyta; class Pinopsida; order Cupressales; family Cupressaceae; genus Cryptomeria; species Cryptomeria japonica. The sequence goes on from NC_081410.1 coordinate 473,104,983, forward strand.
GGTGCTCTATAACAAGGCTGATGGATCTTCTAAAATTGACAGACTTGAAGCAATCTGTTTGGCCAATTTGCCGCAATTGATGAAACGGTTAGTCTTTTGAATTATTCCTTCAAAATTTGTGACTCCCGATGTAGTTAATTCCTAGGGAGAGATGGCATAAAGCCAATCAACTTACTTTTGAGCCTCAAAGATCTTAGGGGCCAATACCTGCATAGCATGCTCAATGAAAGGATCAACCTTAGCGTGCAAACTTTGAGAAACTGCTAAGAAACACAGAGCTAGTTCCAAGAAGAGAACAGACTGCTTTATCTTTTTCCACTATGCATTATGAAGCCCTTGCACTAGATAAGTGAAATTTGTGGGGCGAGCAGGCTAAGAACCTGATGGTTTTGAAAGTAACTCCACCTTAGCCTCTTTAGATTCTAACCGCTTGTGCATTTCCTTCAAATCTTGTGCTTGCCTTGCTACTTGGTGTTGCAACTCTATTATCCTAGTCTCCTTATCCTCTACCTCATCCTGTAGTCCCTTGGCTTCAACCTATTGATTCGCAATGGTCGCTTGAGATTCACGAAGCTCTTGGGTTGACTGAGTTTGCAAAGTCTGGAAGTCGTGCAAAACTGTATCTTTTGCTGCTTCCTACAACTAAGCTTGAATTTGAGCCATATCGGAAAAACCAGATTGGATACGCAATAATTATTGTGTTTTATCATGTAGTTCTTGGAAAATTGTTTGCTTAGTAGTCTGATATGCTCGCAACTGGCCCTCGAATATCTTTAATGCATTTTGGAGTTTGTCTCTCTCAACCTTTTCTTGAAGTATTGCAGACTATAAGCGAGTCATCTCTGATTCTCTGGCCTTCCCCTCCTTCATCGACTGCTCATTTGTAGCTTTTACTCTCTCCAGCTCAACCGTGTGTTTCTCCAAGTGGCCGGAATGTTTAGATAGTCTGAAGAGACCACCTTGTGGGATTCTTCCAAGATTTCCACTTTGTCCTGCGGTCGGGCTTTGTTTAAATCAATGCCAATGGCATGCATAGAATAGTCTTCGGACCACATTTGATTCACTGGTTTGACAACATTTGGGGTCATGGCTGCAAACACTAAATTCTGATGATCCTCCTTGAAGATAATTTGAATGCAAGGCTTCGCGAGCTTTTGAGAATCTTTATATTTTCTCTTTTGTGCCCTTTGAGCATGCACAAGCTTACCTAAATCTACATACTGATGGAAAACCTGATGAGGCAGGGATCATTTGCCCTGCGAAAGGGGCTCCTGCAAGTGGGACAAAAGGGATGGGAGCCACACTAGCTTACAATTGGGCTAGAGTTGTCAAAGAGAGAGAAGTTGGGAAAAAGGAGGGATCCCGGGAAAAACACCGACGGTTAGGAGAACAGAGACCCAACACTAGACGAGGCAGCAGGCGAAAAACTTGCAAACCTGAGGACATGCGAAGCGAAAGACATCTCGATTGACGGGCTTGGGGTGTGAAAAGAGTGGGTCATGTTAATCAAGTTGTCAGAAGTGTGAACGCTAGGTGAGGGAGATGCAAATTGGCTTGCAGAGGCTGCATTTGATTGGGTTTGCACAGACAGCACGAATGACGTGTTTGTTTCAAGATAACTTAGCGGAGTAGCAGGGTTAATAGAGAACGACGCTGACACAGAAACCAGAGATTGAGAAGAAAGAAGAGGAGCAGAAAAAAGTACCTGTGCTAGAGAGATTGTTGATGCAAACGAAGCTTGCATTGATATAGGGGCTTGGGTCTGCAAACCCTCCGGGTTGCTAGAAATGATCTTCTGCTTCTTCTGAGAGGCCACGACTTCTTCTAGAGAATCTTATTGTTGTGCTAGACTTGGCCGCTTTCTTGAAGTCTATGATCTAGGCCTGCTGACAGGCTTCTTTATAGAGTGAAAAGTAGTGTCAGGTGTGGCGCCCGGGGCAATGATCTTGATTTTCTTTCCGTTCACTCCGAGCGCCTCAACCACTTTTGCGACAACTCCTTCATCAATGGCACCCGAAGAAGGATCATAATCATTATCTGCGTCATTGTTATACTTCCACCACTCTCGCTCAATTTCTCATCGCTATAAAGATTTCCTAATCCTAGTTTGTTTTCTTTGACCTCTTGCCTATATCTCCAAAAGACTTGCCTCTTATCTTCGGACCAATTCTCTTCCTGCATCTTTTTGTATATGTGGAGTGGTAATTTCTTGGTTGGGTCATACTTTTCTTTCACACGGTAGAAGGCCAACCAAGGTGGTCATTCTTCCTTGGGAATGAGATGTCAGTTCACATATATTGTCTGGCTATCTCCCAGTGGGTTTCTCCATGAATCCCAAATAGGGCCACGTGGAACATGCACTATTGGGTTCTTCCTTGTGGCTAGACATTCGTCTAGGTCATAATTCCATTTGTCATGAATAACCACCAAGCCTAGCTGAACCAGCTTTGAAGTGAGTACGCTTTCTGCTTCACGTCTTTTGACAACAACAATGGATCTGATTATAGCATTGTCCTTAAAAATGTCAACCCCATGCTTTCCTGACCCTATGCGTTGTTTAATTATGACCAACTGCCTGAACATTTCCAAAGCAAAAGTGCGGTCAGAGACAGATTGCGGGAGGCGAAAAGGTTCTTCAGTGAACCCATGGGTCCTGATGAAAGAAAAATTTGACCCCATATACCAATCACACGAGAGAAAATTGGATGTCATCCAGGTGATTTGTGTGCTTGAAAAGCATGTGATTGAATCACTGAGTAACCTGTGGGATTTTAGAAGTCGACTCTTCATATATAAAAGGGGAGGAAAGGGAAAGAAGGAAAACTTAAAGCAAAACTATTCTATAGCGATGCGCTGAAGAGTGATTTAGTGTACTACAAGCACAGAGAAACTTCACAAAGTGTAGCTCTAAGGCCCATTCAATAATCTACATGGCCAGAAAATTGAAATTGAAATATGGACAACAACTCATTTCAACATAAAGCAATAAGTGTTATTCATCCACAAGATAACAAGTTCACAAAAACATAGTTTAATCCGCAGTCTTATAGCATATATTCCTAAAGTTATATAGAATTACAAAAATGCACAGAAAGATGTTCTTGCACAGTGAAATATAATGATCATAAAGGCCAAAGGCACAATTTGATTATCAAGGTCTCAAAAGCACAATTACAAATTGAAGGTGTAATTCTACTAGCAATTGTCTATATTCTTTTTTCCAAGATTATGAACCCTTACAAGAACAAAAAGTGTCCCTTAAATAAGAAGGAAAACAATGGCTTGACGGAGAAAACTGAGAGAAACCAGAAACAAAAACAATGTCGGCAGTGTCGTTAGTAACCGCGCAAAGCCCAATCGATAAAAAGAATTGTTGATCAATAAAATTGCTTCTATGGAAATAGCCTTATGGGAAACTCAATGATGGCGGACATGCCCATGTTCACTGAGTAACCTCTGAGATTTTAGAAGCCGACTCTTCATATATAAAAGGGGAGGAAAGGGAAAGAAGGAAAACTTAAAGCAAAACTATTCTATAGTGATGCGTTGAAGAGTGATTTAGTGTACTACAAGCACAAAGAAACTTCACAAAGTGTAGCTCTAAGGCCCATTCAATAATCTACATACCCAGAAAATTGAAATTGAAATATAAACAACTCATTTCAACATAAAGCAATAAGTGTAATTCATCCACAAGATAACAAGTTCACAAAAACATAGTTTAATTCACAGAGTCTTATAGCATATATTCCTAAAGTTATATAGAAATACAAAAATGCACAAAAAGATGTTCTTGCACACTGAAATATAATGATCATAAAGGCCAAAGGCAAAATTTGATTATCAAAGTATCAAAAGCACAATTACAAATTAAAGGTGTAATTCTATTAGCAATTGTCTATATTCTTTTTTCCAAAATTTTGAAGCCTTACAAGAACAAAAAGCGTCTCTTAAAGGAGGAGGAAAACAATAGCCTGACGAAGAAAACCGAGAGAGAAACCAGAAACAAAAACATCGCTGGCAGTGTCGTTAGTAACCGCGCAAAACCCGATCAAAAGTTGGATTAAGACAGCTTCGGCCTCTAACACAACTGCCACCAAATCCCTTAACGACAGATCAAAATCGGAGAGCCTACAATCGCTATTCAACCGCACGTTGTTGGCAGCAAACGCCCCACTTCTTCGAAAAACAAAACAAGCTCACCCAATGGTTGCTTCAAATGCAACGTGGCAACAGGAGGGTGCTCGCTAGGAACGAAACAAAAATGCATAAGACACCTCGCGAGGATCTGCCCACGTGGCATTGATGCCAACACCTTTTAGAGACGTGGCCCCACCAACAGAGAGCGACAGAGGAACTTGCCACATGTCAACATCTTGGCAACAGGAAAAATAAAACCCGAACAACATGAGCCAAACTACCATGTGGAAGATTCAAGGAAGTAAAAATAAAACTCCGGCCAGGGGAAAAATAAAGACCACCTGAAAGGGAAACAATAGACGAAAGTCTACATTTCTTGGTGACTTATGGGAAAATCTCGCCCGTGGGATGCTAATACCCAAAATCCTAGTTCGCAAACCAAGCTTATATCTTTGTTGGCTTGAAAGGCTTGTTGAAAAGTTGTTGTAGGGGAGACCAATCTTCCTCAAAAGGAACATCCTGAAGCTTGAGAGCTTGAAAAAATTGTTCCAGCTCGCTGACATCCTTGAAAGGAACTGTTTCTGGTTCTTTGTAGACCAATTCGAGCACAGTAAGGAGTTTAGCCAAAGGGTGAAATAAGGTCTCGAACTCATCTACTTCAGGGGGATCATTCAATGCTTGGAGGGGTGATTGATCTTGTTGTTTATGCACTATCAAGCTCGAGAGTTGCTCAGCTCCCATGATTGCACCATCTGGAAGCCATTGCAAAGCAAGAGAAGGGACATCAAGAATTGTTTGGCACTCAAAACCTTATGGGAGAGGAAAGAGCAGCAAAAGATAAAGTTTTGCAGGACTTTCAGCCCTTGCAAACTCAGTCCACCCAAGAGCTTCGTGAATCTCAAGCGGCCATTGCGAATCAACAGGCAGAAGGCAAGCGACTGCAAGATGAGGTACAAGATAAGCAGACTAGGATAATAGTGTTGCAACACCAAGTAGCAAGCCAAGCACAAGATTTGAAGCCAATGCACGAGCGATTAGAATCTAAAGAGGCTAAGGTGGAGTTACTTTCAAAACCATCAGGTTCTCAACCTACTCCCCCCGCAGATTTCACTTATCTAGTGCAGGGGCTTCATAATGCATATTGGGAAAAGATAAAGCAATTTGTTCTCTTCCTGGAACTAGCTCTGCGTTTCTTAGCAGTTTCTCAAAGTTTGCATGCTAAGGTTGATCCTTTCATTGAGCACGCCATGCAAGCATTGGCCCCTAAGATCTCCGAGGATTAGAAGTTAGTTGATTGGCTTTATGTCGTCTCTCCCCAAGAGTTAACTATAGCAGGAGTCACAGATTTTGAAGGAATAATTCAAAAGACTAACCATAGATGGATTCACCCATTAGATTGGTCTCAAAGAAAGGCAAATGGCTTTTCTAAGCATATTGACTAATAAACGATTGCTAAAAGTAACAAATCATTCCCATCATTTGTTCATTCATGCAGTCAAAAAGATTTTGGGGAGTGAATTTATGAGAGCAGACCACAAATATAGAGCAAATATGGATATCCCTGCTTTCTTTCCAGCTATTGTATTGTGGATTGGAGAGAGTAAGCCTATGGTGAAGGAGCTCTATAGAAGGGTTTTCAAAAATGCTTTCATAGGTGATCTTTACCTAGTGTTGCATAATGTGGATGTCAACTTGACCATCCCATACCCTAAGTATTACTTCCACATTAGATTTGTTGGGGAATTGGTTCTAAGATTCCTAGTGATTATCAAGGGAGATATGCCATCACATATCAAAAGATTCATTGTCCAAACAAGTCTAGATTTTCTTAAGAGACTCATGGGCTACACTCCAAATGGATTATTGGCTAATGTCATTAGAGATGCTATGGATGAATTAGCGATTTGGGTTGTGGAATTCAAGAAAGATGAAGATATTGATGGAATGAGCGGTGATGACTCTACCGATTATGAACCACACTTGGTGTTGGAGGCTTTGATTGCTAGAACGGCTATGACAGAAGGAGCTCCTCAAGCTCATAACTCTACTACGAATGAGGTGCTTCCCTCTAATGCCCATACTCCTTAGGTCTAATTTTCCTTTTGGTCAAATGTTCAAATATGCCTTGATCTAGTCTGCTCTGCTATGTTCCTCTATGAGGTCATGATTACAATATTTTGATCCATCTCAACTTCTATGGCCGAAATTTTGTTTTATTAGGAGGGGAGATATTTTGAGTCTTTCTCTGGTTTAGGTAACCCCTGGTTTTTGGATAGATACAGGGCATGGCCTTATGCCATGTAATTTTTTGTTAAATATTAATATAAACTTTTGGTCTAGGCCTTTATCAAGCAAAATAAACATTTACAAAACCTTTATCAAGTGTTGTCTTATAAGCAATTCATTACAAAGCTTCTTTTGCTCATCAATTAGCATGTGGGAGGTAAATTTAAATCATAATAATTACAATGTAGCTATACCCCTACTTACCAATAAATAGAATAGTTAATAATAAATTAATTAATTAAAACATTTGAATTTCACTTACAACTAAATGTGTGCTTCACAATTGTGAAGGTTTTCTTGGCTAACCAATGTAAAGGTTTGGCGTACTAACCAACATAAGTTTGAGTCAAGTCATTCCTTGAAAGTCTTGATGCATCCCTAATCATAACAGCTTAGTTTGGAAATGAAAATGGACCCTTTTATACTCCGAAATATTGGACGATATGTTTTTTGGTCTACATATGGCTTATAGTAATATGGAACTACCCCATACTCCATGCAAGAGGCACCTACTACGCTACAAACAGGGTGTACATACCCCACCCTCTGCAGGATTTGAACTTGTGACCTCTCTTAGTACAAATTCTCCACCACTAAGCCAACTCAAGTATATAGATCAACTCAAGGCTATAACCTTCCTTCCTACAAATAAGCATTTTCCAAATTGCCTTAGGCAATCCTTCCTACACGATATCATTTTGTGAATTGCCTAAATAGAGAATGAAATCATTTGATACAATACTTCTTTCTTCTAAAAGGCATAATCAAATCACAGAAGATTTGGGTATTCTGTTTTAAGAATTCATCAAATAGTGAAAGCTTTGAATAGACAGAAAAATAGGTTAAATATCAAGACTATGTATCTTTAACTTGAGGTATCCATCTGTTGACGTGTATTTTGTACACCATCATACACAGAATAAAATACCAATAGGCATCTTATCCTCTCTTGAGAAAATAGTCTCTAACTGCTGAAGATTCGCATAAAGGATCAGTTAGGAAGACTCCAAGGTTCTTTGATGTAGGGTCTCTACGTGTGGACAAGCTCCAGTGGTATGATGTGATTTGCTGGAATCACAAGGGGACTTACATGTGATGATTGAACTTCCGATCTGCTTTGCTGGACACAGGCTCTTACTAACTTGGATTTGAAAAAAAATGAAAAAAGGATAAGGGCGAAGAGAGGATCTAATCCTAATACTAAGAATGTAGGAGCAATGACTTGATTTTTGATGAAACTCTAACTAGGTCTTGTTTTGACATCAATGGAACATCTACACAAGGCTAGTGCGATCTTCTAAGGAAAGCTTTATGATGTTCAAATCATCACCACAGGCATAGACACCATCAAGTTGATGCATATCAATGAAGAAGCGACAAATTGAAATTGAGCTTAGGCTAAATGATTCCAGTTGACTACGCAAGGCAAGTCTGCAATCAACAAACTGCTAGTAGCATGGATATACGAATTCCATCATCAATCAATCACATTTCCTCCATTCATCTAATCATCTACCATCTAAGATTGAAGACTCAACAAGAAACCATGCAAATTGCAAGAAACGACATACTTCACCATTACTTCAATGAAAATGGAGTTTGTTTACAATCAATGGCAACAATTTCTTGCCTTGTCCTCCTATTCTACTCTAATTACTATTCTATCAACTATATTCTAACTCTTCCAACTATTTACATGCTATCTCTAACTTATTGCTAATTAGCCTTTACAAATAAAATGCCTGGGCTTATATAGTGCCCACAATACAATTTGATGGCTTAGATCAATTCGAGATCAATGGCCAAGATTTTACAATGAAAACCCTAATTAGGGTTTGTTACAACCATTACATAACATTTAATGCTTGACCAATGATAAAATTGTATTTCTTGGACACATGTCCTCTCTAGAAAAATCGACCAATGGATAGCCAGGGTAGGTACATCGGAGTTTGTGCCACCTTCCATGAGTTAAGTACATTGAATCTGGACATGCTGAGGTGGACCTCACTGATTGGAGAAATGATGACTAGGACACCACCTCATCTGACACTTGTAGCTTGCTAGATATTCAATTTGATGTCGTTGAGAGGCTATCTTTGGTTAACTCTTCTAAAATTATTTGCTTCTTCAACGAGCCCTTGTCCTAACTCCTTGTGTCCTTGATGTGCAAGATGATGATGTACCTCGCCTTGGAACGCTGGATTGAAAGAGGTCGCCCATGTCCTGGCGAAGACCGTCCTGGCGAAGACCGTCCTGGATCCGACTTGATTTTCCTTGAAGAGATCTCCATTTGATGCCTACACAACATTTCAAAATTAGTACCATGATTTTGCAATACATAACATAAATTAGAGAGCAAATTTTAAGAAACTTAATGATAAGTCCTTTATTAATCATTTCCTAAAAACGACTAAGCTAAGGGAAAACAAATTTTCAAAATTCAAAATTAAAGCTATGACGATCAACGTTCAAAAACAATAAATCCATATCGCCATACCTCTCTTGAGAGCTAACTCTAGAATGCAAAACAAGGAATTTGCCTAGGCAAAATCAAAATTAGATGGCTCCAACATGATCTCCTTTAAATGAACGATCCCTTTATCAATTCATCAACCTTGAGGATATCTTTGACGTGGTCTTTGGCAAGTTCGCCCAACTTGAGACTAAGCTCGCACCCCTTTTGAATATAATTCGCGCCTCTTTGTCTTCCTTAAATCGCACTTGAGATGATAAAATAACAATGTGAAAATAATGATCTTCACCACCCTCCTTTATAAGTGCTTACCTCTCATCATTATTTAGGCCGACTTTTGTAAAAATAAAGCAATTATAAACGATTTTTTAATAAATAAGAAAGGCCGACCTTCATAAAACAATAAAATACCAAGCGCTCTATAATAATTAATTAATTTGCCATCGTTTTTAATTAATAAACTTCGATTTTCACAAGGCAAAAAATAATTAATAATATCAAGCGCAATATTTAAATGCCATTTAATTGAATTTTCAAAACATATCGAATTTTAGCATTTAAAATAAATTCAAAAAAAAACTTGTTTGAACGCCAAATTTTGAAGATGAAAGATACGTACCTCATCGCCCTAGTCCCTGACTGAGGGACAGGAGCGATCCATCATGTTGGTCTTGATTCTTGCATTTTTTACGTCCAAAATCTCCATCTCCACGTTGGATTTGGCATGTTCGCTAGGATTTTTAAACTTGAGCGACTTGTCCTGCAAACAAATGTCCTTTAGGTGTGATATCGCCCTGGTCCCTTGGAGAGGGATAGGAGCGATCCCTACGTTTTTACTTGACATTCTTCGTTCTTGGTACCAATTCTTCGTCCATTACCTTTCAAAAGACATCCTTGATCTTGTGTGAACTTGCCTTGACATGCATTTGAAGGAAAATGAAGGACCCCATGCAAATCGCTCTGGTCCCTTGGAGAGGGACAGGAGCGATATAGCCTCTTTGTTCGATTTGATGATTGTTTAACGTTCAACCCCTTTGCATATCACCTTGCTATGATGCCTTAGACCTTGTGTGATCCGCAAAAACCTTGACTTAACGTGATTTTTGAGAGATTTAGCCAATATGATTAATATCGCTCTGGTCCCTTGGAGAGGGACAGGAGCGAACTTCAAGTTTTTGGGCTCATGCTTGTGTTCTCCAACTTGCAATTACCTTTATTGTTCAAAACAAAGTCTCTTGATTCCCCTTGATCGCTGGATGCATGATAAACTTTCAAAATTTATGCCTTTATGGAAATATCGCTCTGGTCCCTTCCTGAGGGACAGGAGCGAATTAGATGTCTTGGTGCAAATCCTTCATCTTTGGCAATTTTTGATGCTTTGCGCTTGATGGAGATGTCTTAAAATGTCTTTGCCACCTTGTACTTCGCCTTGAAGTGTCTTGAATTTGGAGGAAAAGGCAACATAACTAAGATATTGCCCTGGTCCCTTGGAGAGGGACAGGAGCGAATTTGTACTTGTAGTCTCCATCACACTTTGCCAGCTTCCAAATTTATCTTCAACGGTCTCGTAATGTTCCATTCCATTCATCCATGCCTTGGGTTTGATTGTAACTTAGCAAGAAATTTGTCTTAGACAAAAATCGCTCTGGTCCCTTCCTGAGGGACAGGAGCGAACTTAAGCATTTTGGTCCTTTGTTGGCATTTGGTAATCTTCAATTTATCTTCAATGAGTTCATTTCACCTCCTTCCTTGCCTTCAAACATAAAACTTGCTTGATCTTTGCCCAGATCGTACCTTATGAAGAATTTCGCTCTGGTCCTTCAGTGAGGGACAGGAGCGAATTTGACCCTCTAGGCAAAAACTTCATCATTTCATTGTTTTTGATCAAGTCTGGATGCTCTATCATGCTCATTTCGTCCTTCACCATGTCTTTGATGTCTCGATTCGTCCAAACAAGGTCAGGAATGGCTCAACTAAGCATTTTCGCTCTGGTCCCTTGGTGAGGGACACGAGCGATTCGCCTTGGTCCCTTGGAGAGGGACAGGAGCGCTTTTCGCTCTGGACCCTTGGAGAAGGACGAGCGAAATTTGACTTTTCGAACTCTCTATCAGGATAAATTTTATGGAATATAACATTTAAGTATAAGTGACTTTAAGTTATATTCCATATATACTTTCAGGATGTTTGAGAGTGGTTTCAGACCTCCAGGAGTTATATTGCAAAATCTAGTTTTTGGAGGTTTTTTCAGTTTCCAGACTTAGTCAAATTCAGGATCAGGACATTCCAGACTTAGCCAAATTTCAGGATCAGGACCTTACTCAAGCCGGACTTACTTATCCATGTGATCCCCTAGGCGACGTTCAAAATGCAAAGGCTAGCTAACAAAACCCTAAAAAACCTAAAGAACAAACCTTAAAAAGCAAAAAAAAAAAAAAATGGGTCCCCATTTGCAATGGGGCGATGTGTGAAAACGTCACAACACCATCCCATTTACTTCCACGATAAGGTTCTATTTAAAGTGAAAAAGCATGATGCATCCACAATCTCATCCAACTTGAGGTATCCATCCCATTTACTTCCAAGATAAGGTTCTATTAAAGATACTTTTTGAAAGCATGATGCATCCACAATCCCATCCAAATATTGAATTTTGTCAATTCAGTTAGTTTCCTTCAGGATGCCAACCAACGGTAGGCTATCTATTTCTTTCAGTAGTAAGGATCACTCATTACTGAGAAACAAGGGCTATTTTAGAATTTGGTTGTATCTACAAGTGTCTAACTTTCAGAGTGCTGATTAGTCCTCTATTTCTGAGGCATATCTAGGCAAACCGCAATTTTCCAGCTCAATAATTAACTATTAATGAGCATTGGAATTATTTCTATATGCAGGCAGCAGAAAATCAGAAACCAAAGATTTATTACACGTGTTCCATATTCACAAGAATTACAATAAATATTTGCTTATTTAGACAAGCTAGTTGCCACTGATTGGCATTATATGTTGATGAGCATAGTTATCAAACTTAAAAGAGGTCAATGCATTAAAATTTGAAAATTGCAGCACCACTTGATGGTTTTGAGGCAAATACATAGAGGCCCAAATCATTGTGATTAATCACTCCCTTCTCAATGCGAGACTGATAGAAGGCTTCCTGAAAAACAGAAACAATAAACAATTAGGCTGCATACAATTAAATTGCAAACCAAACATGATTAGCCGTGGTAAAAGGAAAAAGGATACTTCTACATGTCCCAAAGAATGAAATCTTACTATTAGTATTATTTATTACTAAGAAGCAGGCACAGTTTGCGGCTCTGGTACCTTTAAATTCAAGATGAACGAAGGGACTATGTTTTCTTTCACTAAAGCAACTGCACAACCACCCCATCCAGCTCCAGTAAGTCTTGCACCAAGTGCTTTACTGTCTCGGCAAACTTTAACAAGTTCTTCCAACTCAGGACAGCTAAGTAAGGACACAAAGAATTGCAATGTTAATAAAAGCAAAATTTGAACAAAAGCAAGGAGATTCCAATTGAAATTCAACTTTATAAATTGGGTTCTCTTTCAAAGGCAATTAAAAACAGAACCAAACAGAACTATAAAAGAGATTGTTGAGCTTTTAGCATTCTTAACAGTAGTTTAGAATTAGACAAGCTTGAGCATTCATCCAGATTTTTCCTTGTAATCAGGGAATGCACATCTCAGCATGACCCTAATCTTACAATTTACAACCTTGTTCAATTTTCATTCCTGTGAAGTATGCTGCAAATACCTTTTTAACTTTCAAGTAAAAATGTCAATTTTTAATAGCTTTAAAGATTCAACAACACAATCACTACACTTTGTAATCGAGAGAAAAGTAGAATAACATTCTTTTCCCTATTAATTTAAACCATCTGACTTGTGTATCCAAATAATTTCCACCAAGAGAAATCAAGACTTCTGAAACTAAAAATAGGAAGCATATTTCCATATTTATATTAGCTTTTAAAGACAAGACTATACCAATAAAAAAGAAAACAGCACAGTTCCCCAGGATTTCTACCAGATCTCTGGGAACAGGTACATCATTGGGTGAAGGACTGGGCAGCATCCCAATGGGAGATTATTGCCAGGGATGTCCCTGTAGATATACTTCCATATATATATTAGCTGTCAGAGACAAGACCATGCATCCTGAGCATGGTAGGACTGCACGGCATCCCCACAGGGGGTTGTCCATGGCTGACCTTGCAGATGCAGGGACTTTCCTGGTGACTTTCCTCTCTAACGGAATTCTGGGAACATCCTACTGTCCCCGGAGTGGCTGCAGGATGTGCATACGTGCCTTCACAGATGGCTGACAGAATGTCCACCCGATCATTAAAAGAAACAAGCTCACACTTCTAATAAATTAAAAAAATAAACAAAGTTCAAAACTATAAACCTAGAGTTAAAAAATGGACCCACCAAATAATGCAGGTTTATAAGCATGAGTGATTAAATAAGGCAAGGGGCCGACCAGGATAAAGGTAATTAAGATTTGAAATGATCAATAATAAGGAGCAATTAATAAATGAAACCAGAAATTTGGCCGACCTCCCTTTGTTCGGCAAATATGATGCTAAGGCCGATCTTCAAGTTCAAGCACCCAAAATTGAAGGGTAAGTGAGCTTAAATAAAAAATATAATATTCAAGTGCTGCTAGGGTAGACCCTCCCTTGTTTTTGGTGCCCCTTTTGGTGAAGTTTTAAATGCAAATTAAATATAATATATGCTGGCTGACCTGGTTGAAGAAGCTTAACCGCTCAATGAAAAGGCATGTGAGGGAGTACAAATAAGTGTTTTTGGGAGGACATTTATACATCCATTCATTCAAGATCTTTCTAAAAAAGATCAGATCAAAGAGAATCGGGTCTGATATTGATAACAGATTCAGGCATGCAGCAGTTTGATATTATAACTGTAATTTGGTATATAGCATAATGAATCTTAATTATGATTGCTCACTTCTGAACAATGTGCATACAGTCTAAAAATATGGTATTAATATATGATTTCTTATGTATATATATACCATAATGTGAAATTCTTTATATGGTTGTTTAAATGCTACAATCGGCCATGATAGGGGTGGGAAAGAATTATGAGGGGAAACAGTGATGAAGTCATCTTCTAAGTAGGCCACCTCATGGTGGTTGATCGGGTGTCCCATGAGGACAAGGGGGTGCAAGGAGTGCTGCCCTTGGGCTTAAAAGGGAAGGACTTTCGGGACACCCTATTGTAAATGCACTCCAACCCTCTATAATGGTGGACCAATATACTAAGGAGTCCAATCATAGGGAATGGAATAGGATGGCATGGTGAAGGGGAAACAGTTATAGGACACCTCACTATGTACACCACCTCATATGGATGGCAAGGGCCACATGAGGCCAAGAGGAATGTTATATCCGCTCTTGGGCCTAGGGTAGAGGATCTCTTGGGCACCCTATCAAATCACCTTATCCTAGCTTCTCTATGGATGAATTTCCCTAGAAAATTAGAGATATCTTATAATTAAGTTTATATTCCTAACCCTGGTAGGAAAGATCTATTTTATGGATTACGTTTTCAATGAGCTTGAAGTTGTGATTATAGGGCAAAAACTAGGGCCTTTACAAAAGGGGACATTACAGGTTGGGCTACAAAATGTGGCCCAAGTGGTGACAAATGTGGCCCATGTATGCAAAGCTACATGTCAGTTAATTGAGGTAGCTTATAGACATGTTTGGTGGCCTCCTTGTTGTGTGCATGTCATGAATAATGCACTCAAGAACATGGGAAAATTTGTTGGATCAAAAAAATTGTTCATGATGCTAGAGATGTGCAAATGTTTATCTACAACCACCACAATTCACATGCACTCTCAAAACCTTCTCTAAGAAAGAAATCTTGAGACCTTTAGAGACTAGATATGCATTGTATTTCATTCTTTTGGAGAGGATGCTTGAGTTGCAAGAGACAATGCAAGTAATGGTTATGACAATAGAATGGAATCAATGGCTTCAATCCAAAGAGTGATGTATTTTGGGGTGATGCAAAATATATTGTCGCCATCATTACTCCAACTGTCAAAGTTATTAGATATAGGGATGCCAATGCAACTAACCTTAAAGAGGTGTATGAGTGCATTGATTCTATGCTTGACCAAATGAAGGTGGTTGTGAGACAAGTTGACCCCACATAGCAATTCCACAATGAACAAATTCGGCCAGTCATTCATCAAAGATGGGAGAAGCTTAACACTCCCTTGCCAATGGTTCCCTATGCATTGAACCTGAAGTGGTATATGCAAAGGCCTAGTAGAATTACACCCATACAAGATGTTGAGATCAAGGCAAGGTTCATGAAGACTATCCAAAAGATGTATGATTCTTTAGATCAGAGCATCATTCGTATTGAATGGGCAAAATTTGCCACTCTTAGGGTTTATTCTGATGTCAAGATAGATAGGGAGGCTATGGCACATAAAGATCCAATTATGTGGTGGACTATGCATGGGCTGACTTCTTTGACTACATCTCTAGCCATTTGTTCTATCCCAAGTTTCTATTTCTTTTGTTGCTCACAGGAATTGAACTACTTATAGCTTCATCCACTCCATTAAGAGGAACAGGTTGTTGCAAGGTGTGCCCCCTTGGTGCAGCGCTCGGGTTTGTGACATGTCTTAACCGCCTCCTGTGGATTCTATAAGTCTAGTGGTTGTATCGGGCACTAACAGGTCAATCTTTTGGTGCAATGGCAACCACACTTGTAACAAGTGGTATCAGAGCTTGGTCACAGGTTCAAACCCCTCGCTTGCACTGGAGGGGGTTGTTGCAAGGTGTGCGCCCTTAGTCTCCTTGTGTTGTGCAGTGCAGTGCAGCACTCGGGTTTGTGACATGGCTTAACCGCCTCCTGTGGATTCTATAAGTCTAGTGGTTGTATCAGGCATTAACAAGTCGATCTTTTGGTGCAACGGCAACCACACTTGTAACACAAACTTACCTCTAGGAGGGCAAAGAAGCTTGTGGCTATACATAGTGTCTTGTGTCTCATTGACCACAACATACTTACATACAAAGACGGTCCACCATCACAAGGGGATGTAGAGCCAAGTTGATGAGATGCTACACAGATAAGGCTAGCTAGTATTGGTTTGGAGGAGCTTGAGCATGTGGAGTCCAGAAGTTCTAGTAATAAGGAGTTTGAGGATAATTAAAGACCTCACTTGACTTCATTTTGTTATTTTGAACATTTGTCACTGTAATCATCATTATTAAATTTTGAACATAATATAAATTATGAATTTGGCATTTTCATTGTTAATGTTCACTTCCAAATTCAAATGTTTAATACAGTAATTGCAATGTGTTTACAACTTCAAATTTTATTATTTTGTAGTTTTGCAAATTAGCCAAAGTTTCATTTGTAATTCATATACTTATTCCTTATACATCTTTATATAACTAATGTTTCAAGTATATATGCTTTTACACTGCCCCCTACTACCACCCCACCACTGTCCCCAAACTTAGGCCCTTGGTCCCCAAAACTCATCCCCTCATCGCCCTATCCCCTTGTTAGGAAACTCCGTGGAGCTATGATCCACAATTCTTCTCACTACATTCTCTAAATAGTTTGTACTAAAATTTAGGGGTTTCAATTTGGTGAAAGCACTTTCATTTATTAGTTCCTCAAATCCTTCAGTAATTGTAATTTTAGGTTAGAGAGATCAACATCCAAATGAGGGCTTCGGGTCAAGATTTCAAATGGCGAAGTACCCCTACTTTGACACCCTTATTTTAATGACACATCAGTTGCCATGCATTCTTTAGCCTGTCTTGCTAACTCTTATGATTTTTTTGTTGTATATTTAGGAAAGATATTGAGTTGCTCTGATGCATTGTTGTTATAGAACAATGCGATTAACCCTGGTTCCTTTGTTTGCAGAATCTTACCAACTTCCATAAAATTTTGTTGGTCAGATGCAGATTCTTTGGCAGGTTCAATCATGTTCAATTCTTCTAATGGTGGATTCTCTGCTTCTTCGACATTTTTAGTAACAACCTGCCTAGTACACTCACTTTTCCCTTCATTCTTCTTATCAGCAGCAACCCTCATGGCACACTGCCTATTTTTATTCTGCCTTTTCCATTCTCCTATAGCACCTCTCTTGTCTTTCCTTAACTTGTTTTATCTTTGTTTCTTCCATGCTCACTAATTCAATCTCTTCTCTTAAACTGTCTCTTCTTTTTGTTGTTTCTTTTCGCCATGGTTATCTTTTCTTTAGAATTCTATTAATTCTTTTATGCATCCTTAATGGCTTAGTCCTCTTGTTTTCCTAAAAGAAGCATCTCTTTTAAGGAGCTTTCAGGATCCACCTCCTTTTCATTTATCAACCCCTAGATTCCTAAAACCCTCACATGAGGCTAGAACCTAGGAACTTCGGCTGCAGATCGTGAAATCTTATCTTCTTCTTGAGTGTACTCCTTTACTAAGGTCTTCCTCACCGCAGTTGATATGTCTATTAATTAGACCTTTCCTTTATCCTTTTATCAAGGTCCCTCTCTGCTGCAATAATGTAATTGTAGTTTTAAATCGCATTTATTCATTTTACCAAGGTTCTTGCAACAGAACTAAGATGTTGGCAAGTAAAGGCACAGAACAAAGATCTGTACTTAGGTACTTGAAATGTGGTATTTAAGTTTTATACATTAGTGTTAGGATTAAAGGAAGGGCCAAAATAAGTGCGGTGGATTATATAAGTTTGCGGCAGGAAATAACATACACAATTAATAAAATTAAGGCATTAACAACTCAAGCATAAGACCATATCACAGCATAACTGAATCTAGCTAATTTGCAGTATCATCTATGTATTATCAAATAGTCATATTACATTCATAGATCATATATTCCTAATACATTCTTGTATCTCATATTCTTATACTTCTTTCTATCTCTCCTTCATTTCCTACTACTAATTCTTCTACTTATACCCAAGTGTAAGTAAGACATGTGTCTCCTTGTATTACTTGCATCTATTGAACGAGTTGCTATCAAAGTCCTTTTGTGGTGGGTTATTTTTTCTTTCTTGTCGGATCTGTCCTACTAACACTATGAAAACCATTTGTCTGATGGCTATCTGACGATCATCAAACATTTCATGCATGGCTTCCATTAAGGTAAATGACTTTGAATATGCCTACCTTTATAGCCAACCTTTATAAGTTATAATAAGAAACCAACTTGTAGACATTAATAGAGAAACATGGCAGATGTTACTAGGGTTCCAAATCCAACTTATTCAAAGGCTCAAATGATTCCAATCCTAGTTTTACTACTTGCCAAGTACTCAGCAAAAATTCCAATGTCAAGTTTTTTCAAGAAAAACTTGCTGAGCTGCAGCCACAAGTTTCTAATGATACTTGCACTGGAACTCGCATGAGCACTCAATGAATCCAAGAGCAAGACTCACCACATGCAGGAATCTGGAATAACAAACTAGCACAGGTAAAACACTGAAAAAACACTATAAAAACATTAGTCTGCACAATATTCTCATCCTGTGTAAAAAACAATGTCTTGACTCTTGACACATAAAAGAAATGGAAAAAATGTGATTTTGACTCAAAAAAAACAGTTTTTTGCCTTTTACGAAATTATAAAACCATATGCCACAAAAGATTGTTTGGTCTTGAAGGCCTTCATTCCCCAAGAGCCCATGAAGGATGTTGCCCATCAACTGCGCCAAGGCACTACCCCCAGACCCCCATGAGGGATGCTGCCCCTCGACCCCACTGGGGGTGCTGCCACCAAACTCCAACTAAACTCATTTGATACATTTTGTAACTGTATTGTGCATAAGATTTAAATTTTTTTAAATAAATTTAAGTATTTTTTAAGTTGTCATAAAATTGTGCTACCGAGTTCGAGTTGGAGTATGTGAACTATGATAATAATCACAAAAAACAAGAAGAAGCTTGTATTCAAATGCATCATTTACAGCAAGAGTTTTGGCAGCTGATCTGATAAGTTTAGTTTAGTCTGAGGTTGACCACTAAAGAACAAATCGAAACAACCCTAAAGCATAAATCCACAAAAGAAGTGAATAAATGTGAGCAGTTGCTAGCTATAGATTTTACAAACTAAATTCATTTAAACTATAAATGTCCCAGACTCATAGGAGATGCAGGATGAATGACAAAGGAACAATTTCTACTTTCAAACTTATAGTCTACTTCAAAAATAATCATTATGGGAAACCTGGAATAATCCCAAGGAGTTTTTAAGGAAGACATACCTGCACTCATATAAAGTGCTGCAGCTATAGTGGCTCTCGTCCATAAGCTCCCCAAGCCTTTCCAATACTTCATCATCACTGTTGAGATTGCAATTTTATCAAGTTATTGGAGTTTAGCCTTGACAATGAACAAATAGGACAGCTATCTGAAGGCTGAAAATACAGTAAAAACTAGCAAAAGTTGAAAAGATGAGCATATTTTTATGTACTCCAAAGATATTTTTCAGAAAATAACTATAGCACCTACATAGTTTTGATAGTTGCGTGGTAGCTATAATTAATTCTTGAATAAACACAATATGGCGTGTGCAACACACGGCTATCATGAGTAAAACTGATGAGCAGAAAACAGAAATATGGACAAAAAGTATTATTTAGTGTTCTATTGTAGGAATACAACATAATTTGGAGATTATTTTTGAAAGAATCTAAGAATGGTATATAATTTTGAGACCTCTATTTCGATCACCATTTAAATTTTAGATTATTCAATTATCAACTGATAAGAGACTTTTCAAGGTATACTTGACAAGTCAAACCAATATGTTGGCAAAACATTCTGGTATACACTGATATGATTAAATTATAAACTGCAGTTATTATATTTCGAAAGCTTGTAGTTGTCTGGCACACATGAAAAACACAGCTGCCAAAACATTTTTTTCCATAAAATGGCCTATGGTTACAAATTTACAATGACCTAGCATCTAGAAATCTTCACAGAAATGCTCAAGTGTTGCCCTTGGTACTTGTTACTAATTATTTCTACAATAATGCCAGAGAAAGTAAAGGGGCTCAAGATAAGAAATGCTTTAAGTTGGATGCATTTTGTAATCCTTAAAATTTTTTCTGGAAGAAAAGAAAGAAACATATTACCATCAACTTACCAAAGTAGTTCAATGGGACACTGTTGTGACCATTTCACACATCGCCCCATTTAAAATGGGGACCCCCTCTTTTTGCTCGTTTTTGCTCGTCTTTCGCTTTGCTTTTTAGGGTTTTGGTAGTTTGTCAGTTGTCTGGATTAGGGTCAAGCCTTAGGGTTCCCGTTTTGATCTTTTCAGGCCAGAGTCCAGTCAGTCTTGAGAGCTTTTTGAGCTTCCTTTCGTAGGATGCAATTTTGAATAAAGTGAATTCGCCAGAGGCTAAGTGAGTTGGTCTATTTTCAATTGAAATTTTGAATGCAGAGTCTAAATTTGTCTAAGTGTTGATGATGAAATTGTGAATTTTGTCCAATTGAGTGATTTTGACCAAATTTTGAAAATTTTGATAATTGATCCCAGGCATTGGAAATGATTTGTTTTTGCCTTGTGAAGTGATTAAAATCCCGAAATCTTGATATTTTGGCCTGTAGGAGCAAAATCGCTCCTGTCCCTCAGTGAAGGACCGGAGCTCGTTTTCAAAAATCTTACTGTCTCTGCAGGATCAAGATGATTTTTCGAGTGGAAGTGGTAAAGAGAGGCATGATCTTTCCATTGAATATAATTTGAAGAATTTCATGAGCATAGAAATGCCCCAGGAGTAAAAATCGCTCCTGTCCCTCAGTGGAGGACCGGAGCTCAAAATCAAACATTGCCTTGTCCTTGCAGGATTTCAACAACTTGACGATTTGAAGAGATCAAAGGAGATATGTTTTATTAGTTGAATATAACTTGAAGTGCCTTCGTGAAGGAAAATGGACCAAAAATGCAAAATCGCTCCTGTCCCTTAGCCAGGGACCAGGGCGAAATTCAGTGTAGCTCCCGTCCCTCTCCCAGGGACCAGAGCGAAATTCCTCATGAGGCATGTTTTAGGCAAAGATCAAGCAAGTTTAAAGTTTGAAGCAAGAAAGGAAGGTGTAATGAATCCGTTGAAAACAAATTGAAGATTACAAGACATCAACAGGAGACTCAAACTGGCCTAGGCGCTCCTGTCCCTCAGTCAGGGACCAGAGCAATTTTTGCCTTAGGTCAATTTCTTGCCAAGTTTGAACAAACTCCCAACCATGGATGAAGGAAAGGATGAATAACGAGTCTATTGAAGATAAATTTGGAAGTTGACAAAGTTTAAATGAGCTTGCACATGAAAATTCACTCCTGTCCCTCAGTCAGGGACTAGGGCGATATCTTAGTTATGTTGCCTTTCCTCCAAGTTTAAAATCACTCCAAGTCAGAATACAAGGTGGCAATGACGTTGGAGGTGTCTCGGCAAAGAACGAAGTATCAAAGACCGTCCAGGATGAAGGATTTTCACTATATGCTCAAGTTCGCTCTTGTCCCTCAGGCAGGGACCAGAGCGAAATTTTCAAATGAGGCCAAATTTAAGTTGCCATTCACATTTTAAATGTTTGAAAGGGAGTAAAAGACATCGTTTTGCACTTTGAAGACAATTACAAGTTAATATGATGAAGATTTTGCACTAAATGCCCTAGTTCGCTCCTGTCCCTAAGTCAGGGACCAGAGCGAAATCTTCATGAAGGCCTAAATTTTGAAGGTTTATCGAGTATCAAGTGTCCAAGAGGGATCAAAGGACCTCATTCTTCATAGTGAAAGCGATTGCAAGTTGATACAAACAAGGTTGAGCCCAGGATGCTCAAGTTCGCTCTTGTCCCTCAGTCAGGGACTAGGGCGATATTTACCATATCACTCAAATCCTTCAAAATTCATGCCAAATCAGGGTTATGCGAGGTTGCAAAGTATCAAAGTGATCTTAAGAAGATGATATGCAAAGAAATCTAACGTCAAAAGGTGATCAATTGAGCTAGGGAGACAACATCGCTCCTGTCCTTCAGTCAAGGACCAGGGCGATATTAGTCACAAAAGACATTCATTTACAAAATCAAGTCACTCAAGTTCGAAGTTCCTTGTAAACATGCCACTTTCAACATGGAGATGATGGTTTCAAACGTCAAAGGCACATGAATCAAGATCAAAATGGTAATTCGCTCCTGTCCCTCAGTCAGGGACTAGGGCGATAATGGTTTGTGTCCTTACCTTTTCTAAATTTGGCGCTAACAAACATTTTTTTTGAATTTATTTTAAATGCTAAAAATCGATAAGT
Source organism: Cryptomeria japonica (assembly GCF_030272615.1). Classification (NCBI taxonomy): domain Eukaryota; kingdom Viridiplantae; phylum Streptophyta; class Pinopsida; order Cupressales; family Cupressaceae; genus Cryptomeria; species Cryptomeria japonica. Next base: position 473,127,233 of record NC_081410.1, read on the forward strand.
TTGAAAATTCAATTAAATAGCATTTAAAAATTGCGCTTGAACATTAATTAATTAATTTTTGCCTTTTAAAAAATCGAGTTTATTAATTAAAAAAAACGATGGCATTTAATTAATTAATTATTATTTTAAATAATAAAATGGGGCGCTTGGAATTTAAATTCCTTTATTTCATAAAAGTCGGCCTTTGTTATTTATTTAAAAATCGTTTTAAATTGCTTTATTTTGGCAAAGTCGGCCTAAAGGTAAATGAGAGGTGAGCGCTTATAAAGGGAGGGTGAAAAATTTCATTTTCAAATCATCATTCAATCATCTCTCACATGCGATTTGGAGAAGGCAAAAGGTGTGCGAATTTCTACCCAAAGGAAGTGCGAATTTAGCAAAGGTGGTGCGAAACATCTTCAAAGGGGAGTGCGAACTTGAAGTTAGAGTTAAGGCGAACTTGCCAAAGATATTGAAGATCACATCAAAGACCCCAAGGGTGACGAAGTTGATAGGAAGGACGTTCGCTTGAAGATCACGTGGAAAAGGCTTCAAACATTAATTTTGCCTAGGCAAATTCCTTGTTTTGCATTTTAGAGTTAGCTCTCAAGAAAGGTATGGCGATATGGATTTATTGTTTTAATTTTATTTTTTTTGATCGTCATAGCTTCAATTTTTGAATTTTGAAATTTTGAATTCCAGTAGCTCAATCGTTTTTAGGAAATGATAACTCAAGGATTTATCATGAAGTTTCCTAAAATTAATCTAATCTATGTTATGCATTGCAAAATCTAGTTACTTATTATGAAATGTTGTGTAGGTATGGCGACCCCGAAGGTGGGAGCATCCACCAGCCGTCCAGCTCTCATGAAGGAAGATCAAAAGACCGAAGAAGTGGAGACCAAGATCGTGTCTAAATGGAGCAACATTGGAGATACCAACTTGGGCAACTTCAGCACGAAGAAGTTTCGAGAGGTCCCCTACATTGGCAAGCCATCACCTGTCGCCCGGAGGATAATCGAGAGTGGCATCATTAAGGCGGCCGGCTTCCCTCCAGCAGTTCAGTGCCATGAGTTGATGATGGAGTGTGCCCATCATTATGATCCTCAGTCCAGAACGATCGTGTCCAATGAAGGAAACACTTTGGCGTATCTTTCAGAGGAAGCTATAAGTGAAGCTTTCCATCTTCCAGAGCACAGGGATATGATATACAAGAGCATAGAAGGAGCCAGGTCAATGTACGAAGATGATCCAGATGCTTGCTTAAGCATCATCAACAAGAACTGGTTACTCAAGAGTCGTCCTCGCCTGAGCAAGATCCCGAACACACCGCATAGGATTGATTTCCAGGAAGAGTACAGAGATTTGATAACGATGCTCAACCGAGTCACGGGAGCCCCTCAAGCCTTCTATTTCGAGAAGTGGATGTTCTACTTCATCCAGGTGATAGTTCAGGGAAAAGGAACAATTCATTGGGCTAGAATGATTAGCCATTGCTTGGACGTACAGTTGAGGAGACTCAAGGCTACCAAGTCCTTCCACATGAGTTCATACGTCATATATGCCTTGATCAGGAGCTTTGAGTACGCAAGACTACCTCACAGAGGAGTGATTGGAAGAGGACCCGGTGAGGTCAGAGTTTGTGATTCCTATGTCCACTTGCATCATCCGCCAAGAAGCAACTACAAGCTAGTTAATGATACCTTCACGATGAACATCACAAGGACGTTGCAAGGTGGGATTCACAACAGATTATCTCAGGATGCACAGGAACTAGTGAAGAGGTACGGTGCTTGGTTTATCCAGTTTTCGAAGTTTACTTATATTAGAGTACATGGATGTCCTTTACCTCCATACATGTTGCCAAGATATCCGACAGACAGAATTGTGTTACTTGAAGTAACAAGACAGTTGGCAGCATATGCGAAGGCATTCAGACACAGACATGGGAATGGAGTTCCGGTACCTATCATTTTGGGTAATTCAGTTGAGGTATGTCCTAATGCTTTAGCCATGGATGACGCAGAGAAGGAGTTAGCTTTGTATTCTTTTTCATCCTTTGCCTTGAGAGAAAGCTTTGATCCACATGGATATTTAGAGGAGACAGTCGGTAGGAAGTTTAAGCATGAGTTTCAGATAGAAGATTTTATGATGAATCTCTTAGATGATCTTGAAGTGAAAAGAAAGATGCATTCTAGATTGCCTTTGGATTTCATCAGGAAATGCAGGATTTACAGAGTGGCCGACCAAGCTCGGGATAGTGGCAGACATCTCCAATCATCCTATGATCGAGAGAGCAAATCAATAAGGTTAGATTGGAATGAGCCCGAGGTCATGGATCTAGATGCTTTGATGGCTCCAGTCTTGTCTTGTACTCGCAGATGGGTTGATGTGCAGCATCAGAAGTTGAGAGAGCAAGGCATAGCTATGACTTTCACTTTGGAAGAGAAACCAGCCGAAGGTGGAGCTAGTGTAAGCGAAGGCAATCCTAATCCCAGAAATACAAGTGAAGGCGACCTTCGATGTGCGAGTGAAGGCAATCTCCATCCAAGAGGTTCGAAGAGGAAAGAAAGACCTGAAAAGAGGGAATCTTCCAAGAAGAAGCAAGGGGCCAACCGAGATCGTTCATCCGGCACATCTTCTCGACAAGAGAAAAGGACACTTGAAGTGGAAGAATCTATGGAGTCGATGGTACAGAACGATAGGCAGGAAGAAGGACAAGCACCGCAAGGGTCACCAGATGGATCTCTCCAAGATTATGAGCTAAATGAAGATAGAGAAGATAACGAGGTAACATCTCCTCCCAGAGAAGAAGAAGTATTGCATAAGGAGATTCAGGTCAAAGAGACAAGATCGGCCATCCCAGATTGGTTGAAGGAAAGATTAACTAAGGTGATCGTGATTGAGGACGAAGACAATGTAATTGATTTGGAAAGCCTTGTTGGACGTTCCCAGGAAGTGACAGAGAAGAGGAAGGCTACCAAGATGTCCAAGATGATTAGAGATGAGACTGGATCTACAAAATTACAGATAGCTACACCGGCAGTGGACAAGTATGAAGGGGAGATCCTAGCAGAGGAATATGATATAGAGACATTTGAGCTAGGACCATCCACAGCCGAGCAGACACTAGATGATGCCACCGATTCATTTGAGGCATTGAAAGACAAGCTTAGGGAAGAAATGGAGAAAAATAGAAAGCTTGAAAGAGAGGTCGGTGCATGGAGGACATATTTCAGTCATCTCAATGAGCCTTTGGGACGTTAGGATCCAGCAAGATCACCAGTGCAGGCACTTCCCCTTCAATCAATTAATGAGGCAGAGAGATTCAGGAGTATGGTCCAGCGTATGAGTACTTGGATGGACAAATCTCATACAGTTGCCGTAGAATTTGTAGCAAGGATGATGAAGACTATTCATAGGGTTATCCAGGTTCTTGAGATAATCCACAACTTGATGATAACAGTAGCCGCTTTTGCTCATACTAGAGATGTTATCATTCCTGTCTTGAAAGTAATCAGACAAACATCGAGGAAGGTCTTAGCACAGGAAAAGATCATGGATGGAGGACCTCACAGTTTGCTTCAGTGGTCAACCTTACTCCAGATGAAGAGTGTTCTCTTTGAGGACATTAGTACTAGATGTAGCCATGTTGAGGAGGTGATCAATCCGATCCAGGACAGAGTATTTGAGGTACTACGTACCATTCTTGGCAGGAGGATCGAGGTTGAGACAGATGTGGATTTGCAGGAATTGGAGGATAGAATCAAGGTCATCTTTTGCAAGGACGCTAATATCACAGATGAGCAACAGGACCAGATGTTTGCTACCATGCTCCTGATTGAAAGGACTAAGGAACTTGAATCAACATGGGACGCAGCTCTTCTAGATGCATTTGATCAGGTCATCCACTTGGAAGAAAGAATGAAGAATCTTCCCGAGATTCTAATTGCTGAGATCGAAGGAATCGTGTCAAGATTCATTGCATATGCTAAACAAGAGAATTGGAAAGGGAATAAGATTCTAGATGAGAGGTTGTTATAGATGACATGGCACCTTAATTGTCATTGGTCTATGTCTCCTAGGTTTTTGTGCCAAATTTAATATTTGGCTATGCATTTAATATTGTTCAGTAAAAAGGAGGCCATTTGTAACAAACCCTAATTAGGGTTTAGGTGTCATGATCTTGACCGTTGATCTGCTTTCGATCTGGACCATTCATTGTAATTGAGGATGCTATTTATACCCTCATTTCATTTCATTTTGTCATTAGAAATTAGAAAATTAGAGATTAGAAAGAGAGTTTGTTGTATTAGAGAAATTAGAGTTTAGAAGCAATTTACTTTTGTAGCAAGATTGAGTTTTGAGGAAAGGAATTCAAACAATTGTTGTACATGATGACTTTGAAATCAATGAAATATTGAAGTTATGGTGTTTTGTTGCAACTTTCTTGGTTATCTTCATGGTTGTTCAGTTTACTTGAATCATTCTCAGTCAAAGTAGTGTGTTAATTTGAAGGACAAAGTGTTGGACTTGATCTTTGGTAGGATTCGCTTTCCAAACCACTAGCTTCTTGCTGATTGTAGGAACGCCTTGCGTGGTCGACTAGAGAATACTTGAATCACTTAACCTTCAATCATTGTTGTATCTTGGATATGTACCTTCGTGGTAGTGTCTTTGATCTTTGATGCATTGAAAAATCATTTGTTACCTTAGAAGATCGCATCAATTTCAATTGAGTTGTTATTTTATGGCAAAATTGAAGTTGGTAGAATCTTGCCAAGTCTTGTCCACATGAAGTCATTCTTAGGGTTAGACTAGATTAGACCTCTCGCAAAACCCTATCCTTTTGTTATTTTTTGAAAAAGTTTGTTTAGTTCATCAAAATCTTCGGCAACGTAAGGCCCCTTGAGGACACAGCAAATCACAACGACCACTGGTGCTTATCCACACGTAGAGACCCTACCAAAAAGAACATTGGAGTCATCCTAACTGATCCTTCTTGCGAATCTTCAGCAGTTAGCGACTTTATTCAAGAGAGGATAAGATGCCTTTGGGTATTTTATTCTGTGTATGATAGTGTACAAAATACACGTCAACAGACACATACCTTAAAGTGCATCCAATTACAATCATAAAGTACATGGGTAAAAACTAAAAACTAAAAAGGAACTCTGAAAGCTTTAAAAGTAGATAATTCTATTGACGCAAGTAACAACTGGCCATGCCAGTGCCAAGTAAGATGCTGTAAACCAAAAGCACCGAAACTGAAAAGCAAATTCACCGAAACTGAAAAGCATATTCACCGAACCTAGGTATTCCAAAAAGAAAACTAAACTAAAATATAATGTATTACTCCTGTTTTCTGAGCCTGTATAGTCATATTTATAATCAGAAAACATGAGAAAACTTAGTTATGGGCGCAAAATATATGCGTGTTCCCTTTGTATTGAGTCAAGTATGTACATGTTGAGCTGATTAGTCATGCATACAGGACTTGCATTGAGGGGTAACAATAATGATATTATATTTATAGCGCACGTGCTATAAACTTGAACAAAGATGAAATGTAGGATAGACACAGAACACAAGAAATTGACAAGAGATTAGTATGTTGTCATTACAAGATACTTGGCAAGGGGAAGCTATAATTATAATTTCATGACAATGGCTAAAATGGGTCTGACCTTACCATGATTCAATATTGTTCTTCTCTGACCTTACCATGATTCATTATTGTTCTTCTCATCAAAATTTGACTGATTATAAGCCACACGAGATCAGGCTGATGTCCTTGAATAGTGTACAAACAAGATTCACAATTTTCTTAGGATAAAGACAACAATTTCTCATTTAGTCCATTACTTTCTCGTGTGGTTATTACAGATTGAAGGCAATTGAGCAACATTTGAAGACGTGTTGCATGAATCTTACCAATATTTAATTTGTTAAGAAAAAGATAATCCTGATAGCAGTTTAACAACACAGATCTTTGACAAGAAATATTTTATATTTACTATCACTGCTACACTAGAAACAATTCTTAATGTGCAGAGAAAGAAAACCAAGCCATCATAAGAGGTCTAGCTACTCTGGGTAGAAAGACGAGCATAAGAGGTCTAGCTAAATCTGCTCTGTGGTGCTAATTTGCAGCTCTGGGTTGATCCTCTCCATCTCTCTGCTCATTATTTCCCCGATTATTGACCCGTATCTGGGCTACTGCATTGACTAACTGCACAATACGTTGATTGGTTTGCTCTTGACTTCTAAGCAAAGCATCCAAAAGGAGTGTTTTGCGATCTGGTTCTTGGTCCATAATACCTCTTTCACCCATATTCTCTTAATGTGATGATTGCTCAGAATGGTTTTGAGTGTGGTTTTGTATCTGAATGCCAATTTTCCCGAAAATCTTCCTCCTGTTTCCTTAATCTTTCTTGGTATCTTCTTTCCCTATCACTGATGCTCATAGAAACTCATTAACCCACTAGATGGCAGGAAGAACTGTGCTCTGATAGCACTGTAATATGCTGCCCTGTTGTTCTTTTTAATTAAAAATACTATTTTTTATTTTTTTTGATCTTTCAGGCTAGACAAAAGGTGCATAAAGGGTTTGTTCTTTTCTGTTTGTTTTGTTGATGAATCAGCATGAAGCAATAATAAATTGCAGCAAATACAAATTCTGAAACAATATAGTTATCATGCAATATAATAGCAGAAAATTCCAGATTTTGATGCTGATCAAAATAATAGTTTTTTCTCCAATACAACACCCCAGATTGTTAAATACCCCTATATATCTAAATCAAACATATCCAGAAAAAGTTTATGACTTGTACCCACTGCTGCAATGAAATCAGACCTACAAATTCCCAAATCTGGGCACTACACCTTCGAATTGGAGTGCCAATTGGAAATGAAATGATGGAAGGATGTCTACAGCCCTAACCGCCACAAATAGGTCTGATTAAACCCTTTTTAATCTGTCCAAACAGCTTCAACAAATCTGCAACGGCCCTGTTATTGAAAATATTTGAAATATTCAACTATTCTAATAAGCCCACGTGTTGCATGTATGAAAAGCACCTCAGATTTCCCAAACTGTATCTTTCAACAGCGTAGAAGATGTCATTAGCGAGGGATTTCATCCTCAGCAACCTAGAAGAAAGCCTCTAGAGAAGCTACAGCCAAACTCCAAACATGAAAACCTGAATGAATGAACAAAGGCTCCAATTTACCTTCAAAAAGGGTGGCACCTTCAGCCCTGATTCCCACAGCCAAAATGAAGGACAAAGCATTTTGTATTTAATTAATTGAAAACCTTATATCTCCCTAGGTTGGACGCCACATTAAACTGCCCCCTTTTTATTTGTTAAAAAACCCTTGACTCCCTAAGTTGGATGTCAAGTTGAGCCTTTATTTTTAATTTATTAATAAAAACACCTTATGACTCTCTAAGTTGGGCACTCACTCCTAGCCCCTAAGAGTCCCCCTTTTTAAAACAACTTTATGTTGATGGGGCCTTAAAATAAATTAGCTTTATAATATTTAAATAACATAAGTGAAATATTTTAATTTTCACTTAAGACCTTTGTTATTTAAAAATAAAGTCCTAGACCACATCAAATATAGAATTACGCCCACACCAAGATAAATCACCACCAAAGTTCCTTATTCTCTTACCCATTAGCCTAAGTAACCCGACTGAATAGGCTAATGGTTCACCCTGTCAATTGATTAGGAAGGGGACATTACAGCCATTTGGATTGTGCAAATGTTCCTAACTAACATTACGAGGTTGATGAAAAGTTAGTTAGGCTACTTATCAATTGTAGTGTAATGATATCTTGGTTTTTAGTAGAATGTGTGAAAAAGATGCTTCTCATCTTAGGCAAGTCCTTAACATGTAAAAGGGGAACACGTTCCTTTTTTGATCCTTAGGTTGGCAAGATCAAGGCACTAATACCAATTGTAATGTCCCTTCTTGGGATATTCTTCAATTCTGCCCTAAAACAACAATTCCAACTTAAGACTAGCATACCTATCTTCAGAGGAATATAGGTAAAGTACACCGAAAATATCATATTTTTTCAATATTCCATTTTAAAAAATTATATTATTATATTGTAATTAATATTAAATTATTATAAAGAAATGATTATATTATATTGTTTTAATATATTCTTATTCTTATTTTTATATTTTTATATATGATGTAGAGAGAGAATTGATTGATCAGTTAAACTCAAAGTGAGTGGTAATTGAGCGGTGGAAGTGAAGATATAATTAGCATTAAAGAATTAAAAATTATTTAATTGAGTGCATGAGAAGAGAAAATAAATAAAATAATAATAAAATGTTTTTTTGTCTTTTCGTGCATTTAAGTGTCACAAACACAGCAAATTAAATGCTTCTAGTTTTTATTGATGGATGTTTTTGCATCCATATGAGTATAATACACCTTCGGCGTAATGAGAATTGCAATATATTTATGAATATAATTTCATCAAAACAGAAGACATTTCATTATAATATTCAACTTAGAATTCTAAGAATAATTCAAAAGATGAACTTAACTTGGTTTTCTGCAATAACTCTCCTTTGGACTGCCTTGTGAAGATCAATAAAACTAAAAATTCATAAATCATTGCATCATTGATATTAGGATCAATACATCATAGCATAGTCAATCATATTAGTAATTCATTGGAAACGCTTGCAAACTGCAATCTCAAGGATGGTCATCCTTGTATTGCGAGAGCATGAAATGATTTTTGATCTGCTCCATCCCTCAGTCCACCTTGGAGGCTATATGTCCTTCTCAACCAAGCCCAAAAGCATAGAGAGGATTTCAGGTCCGTTCGACCTCTTGGCCCACAAGCATGGCACGACCTCCAATCCATCCATCTCAAGGTGGCATACTTGATAAGATGCTTGAAGACATCCCTGCTCAACCAAGCCCAAGAGCACGGAATGGATTTCTGGTCCATTCCGCCTCCTCGCCCATGAGCATGGTAGGACCTCCAATCCATCCATCTCAAGGTGGCGTACTTGATGAAGAATGACCTATACTTCAGCTCTCGTGAACTCGGAAGGCTACCATCCTTCTTATCTGCAAGACACTTCCTTAAATTCAAAACTAATTGCTCAAGCAGTTTTCTAGAGTATCGTTGATCGCTTGATTTCTCTTTATCATCATTTCTTAAAGGATTGGTGAGTGGATGCTTAAATGTTAAATGAACTGATGCTTGAATGATTGATGCTTTAATGATTGATATTCGAAAGATTTGATAATAGAATGGTTGATGCTTGGGTAGTTGATGTTTGGATGATGGATGTCTGCATGATGGATGTTTGAATGATTGATATTAGACTGATTTTATTGATGGAAGAATTGATTGTTTGTCGGTTTGTTTGCTTGATTCCTTTATTACCAATTGATCATTGACAGATGATTGAATGACTTTCTTCGATTTGATGATTTGATACATTAATGAATGATGATTGAAAGAATGTTGAATTCATAGAGTGATGAATGATGATTGAGTGAGTCCTGATTTGATGTATTGGTGAAAGATGATTGATAAGTGATCCTTGAATGCTTGGAATAGCTTCTCCTTTATACTTTATTGGTGAAAGTGTCACCACCTTACATAAGAAATAAGTCACCACCCTTTATTGCTGTCTTTTTAAGAATAATAAATTATTTTCCAAATTGATCTCTCTTGCATGTCTTCCTTGAATGAAACCTTCTCCCCTTTATATCTTCCAATATTAGGGAGAAGTCACACCTCTTCATCATGTTCGTCCTTTGCAAGAGTCACAATCTTTTACAATTACCACCCTTTAAATGAGTCACAACATTTCACAATTACCACCATAGTTTCTGCCATTTGAAAGAGTCACTTCCTTATTTTTTTCCCATTTCTTTCTTCTTCTATTAATCCTTCCTTGATTCACATGCTCCATTCTTTCTTCCATCCTCCATATCCTCTTTCAAATGAACTCCTCTCTTTTACATCTCACCTTTGAGAGAGTCACAACTCTTCATTTCATGCTTTTTGACCATTCATTAAACTTAATTAAAAATTTAATTATATTATATCTTATTTTTGTTCTTTTACATTTAAATTTTATTATTATTATTTATTACTAAATCCTATTTCAAAAACGGGACATTACAAACCCATAAAAAATGAATACTAGATTTATCTTCAAACTAAGTACGGGCATAACATTATAAAATCACCAGCCTTGACATTCAAATCACTGTACCCTTCATATCCAAGAAACTATAACCACCTACAAAGAATTTCTTCTTAAATGTTACCTCACCAATAGAGTTATCACATATTGATTATTAATGGACATCAAGAAACATTTCATTTCATCAATAAACATGTTTGAAGAATTTATTTAGCATAGAAGTATGAACTCAAGAAGGTGATTTCTGGCACATCTTACTAGCTGTATTCTAACTTATTCTACACCCCTGTGACAGCTCTTTGATTACTAGGCCATAAATATAATTTTAATATTTGACATTTTTTTCTGATTGACTGATGTATTTGTAATAACCTTCTTATACAAGTTTTCTAATCACATATTAGCCTTGGTGTTTTGTAACATGTGATCTTTGTTTGATTATTTCATAAAAGTTGAGGCGACTAACAATGCCCTCAGAGATAGCATTTCCAAGTTTCCAACAATGAAAAAAGCTATCATACCATACTTCCAGACAATACTTCCAGAGATAGCACTTAACAAAATTATGGCTAATTAAAGAGAAGCTTTCATTTCTTTATACAAACACAAACAAACATGTATTTTGACAATACTCATAGAATTAAGACCAAGTAATCTAAAGTTCTAAAAGTCATTTTATTCCAAGATCTCACATCCATGTGCTAAATTTTCCTTTTGAAAACTCTATGGCAGTAATATATAGATTTCAAATTTGTATGGCCAGTAGTTCAGGTAAGAAAAATGATGACCTAAAAGATATATGGTTAGCTAGTATTGCTATGACCACATACCTTAGATTTGACATCACTGTTTCCCGAAATAAATGAACACGCTTTGCTTCTGAATATACATGGGAGGCCCTCTGTACAAAAAGGTATATTTAAATTAGACAAATAAAATCCAGTAATGAGTCCAACATGTCAATTCAGTAACAACTTTACTGAACTAATGGCAAAGACTGCCAGATCTTACAATCAACGAACTATCAAAATCCCAATAAATGATAAAAAATTAAAAGAAATATAATACAAGGATAACGGTTTCACTTCAAGCATACTGTTGGATTTGTCTTACAATTTCAAGAAGCATGAGGCAGATGTTATTAGATCAAAAAAATTAAGTATTTGATTAAACAAATCGGATTACAGTTCATTATAGACTAAAATGCAGCTAAAGCACATATTGTTTAAGTCCAGAATATCTAAGCTTGTAAAACTATGCTTAATTTCCTGGAACCTTGTTCATCATTATCCATTTGGGAAATCAAGAAACTGCAGCTATTAACAGTACTTAATCAAGTGATCCAAAGCAGCAATTAATGCCCTTGTCCAATGTCTAATTGTGCATATCCAACTTCAACATCTAAGTGCACAACCATGGAATTTTAATTTTCCTTACATAATCCTTGCAGCCTTCAACTCCAGATACCTCAAACTATCAACCACGCCACAGTAGCGTGACCTCATTATCACACATTTATGAAGTAAATACAATTACCAACAAGATTTCATCCGATGATCCAAAGCAGTAATTAACCGATCAAAATTAACCCCTAAGCAACAATGGACTATATTTTTATCCATAAGAATACTTCCAAGCACTGAATCCATATATCCCAAAAAAGAAACTTTTGGAAAGAAAGGTAGGATGCCTAATACCATAAGGAGTATTTGATCATCCTAGAAGCATGGATAAGACTGATACTTACAGGATTAAGAGTTAAAGTGTCATGCTCCCTGGGTCGCAGCAGTTTCAAAACCCTAGCCAGAACAATCTCAAAACCTAGTCGCATTAAATATATGCAAGGGGCTGACCGAAGGAAAAGGTAATTAATATTTATGTGAGCAATTATAAGGAGGGCCGACTCATACCAAGATGAATAAAATTAGATTGCTGGCCGACCTGCCTATATGGAGCGCCACCCTTGGAAAGAAGAAAATTAAATTAAATTAAGTTAGATACATTTATTTATAAACAAGGCCGGCCCCTAGAAAGGTCACCTCATTTAGGCGAATGGGTGTTTGGAAAGGTATATATACAAGTTGTGTGGGGAATCAGGGGGGAACCATCCTCATCTATTACAGAAACAGAGCAGATCAGCCAAAGAAGAAGATCGAACCAATCAGCATCAAAGAACATAGATTGCTCCAGGCCACAAGCAGTCCTCAACAACAGTCCACCGACTCAACAACCATTGTAATGACTAGGCATCAAAGAAGATAAGATAAGCATTCAAAAAGCAAGAAACTTCAGCCCCATCATTATTAATTAAGACAGCAAAATATATACTGATCTGAGTATTTTAGTGCTAATTCAAGGTATTAAGTTGACAATTTACATCTCCCAACATCAACCATGCCTCATTTAGGAATTCTAGGGCAAATTAAGTTTAAGTAATAATAGGGAACATTACAATTGGTATCAAAGCAATCCTTCCTGCCATCCTATGAAAAGTAGTTGATGCAACCTAGCCAAAGGGCTCAAAGGGCTTTGGAAGGAGAAAGGAGGAAAGTAGCATCCATCAATAACTCTACACCCAACACCATGAGTGAACAAATGGGCGACAATTTGAGGGCCTTCACTCAATCTCTCATGGAGCAAAACGAAAAAACAACCCAATTTCTCCTCCAAGCCATCCAAAACATGAGCAACAATGACTCTAGAACCAACCAAACCAATGGTAGGGATACTAACTCCAACCACACTGAAAATAACAACCTAATAAGGGCATCAGACCCTAGACCAACTAGACCTCCTTTCCTGCCTAGGGAAGAACCTATGGTAGAAGAAGTAAATAATCCCACCTTTGATGATGTAGAAGAACTTGTGGAAATGTACTCAAGATTAGATCCCAAAATTAAGAGGGATGTCTCCTTTAGGGATTATTGTGATGTTAAAACACGAATTGCCCCTAATAGGAGAAGAGGGCAGCTTGATAAAGACTTAAAAGAAAGAATAAGTAAAATGAGCCTCTCCAAATTTGATGGATCAGGGAAATCTAAAGCACATTCATGGGTCCAAAAGTTGGACACCTACCTTTCACTCGGCCCCATGACAGAAGAAAATGCAGTAAAATTTGTCGTAATCCACTTGGAAGAAACAGCCCATGATTGGTGGCATCATGGTCTTATTACCCAAGGCCACCAACACATTACAATCTATGACGAGTTCACCCAAAAACTCATCCAAAGGTTTGACCAAAAACACCCCGAATGGTACTTTAGGGAACTTACACAACTAAGGCAACAAGGAACCGTAGAGGAGTATGTCACTAAATTCCAAAAACTTTCAGTTATGGTGCCAAAAGTATCTCAAAGTAGACTAGCTTACCTATTTGTCAAAGGATTGAAGGACTCTATCCATGGCTTAGTAAGCACTCTCGATGCTACATCTCTTGAGGATGCAATCCAAAAGGAACTATAGCTAGACATCACACATACAAAGGACAAATCCCATACAAGGAAACAACCTAATACCCCTCTATCTTTCAACGAAAGAAAGGAGCTCATAAACAAAGAACTATGTTTCCAATGTAAGGGAAAATGGGAACGTGGCCACGATTCTAATCAAGAAAGACTTAAAAGATGATGAGAAAACCCAAAGAAAAAGGTTTGTGCTTCAAATGCAAGGAAGCATGGAGGCCAAGGCACATATTTAGAAGTCCAATACGTAATATAGAGGCAATGTCCAATGAAGAAGCAAAAGAAAATCCAAGTAAGAAAACAAGACACGATGACGAAGATTTTAACAGCATCCAATCAAAAGAAGAAAGGACAATAAACAAGTGGAGCTTTGTGGAGGAGCCAATCTAGTAATTGTGCCGCCCTTACATCCTCAACATCTATGGGACATATTAAGCAAATGTTTGAAGCATATTGGAGCAAATTTATGACACATCAATGAGCATATGGGAGCCAAAAGATGGGGTTAAGCCCACTTACTAGCTCAAAATGGATTATGGGCAGAAGGATGGAGTTAGGCCCACTTTCTGGCTCAAAATGGATTACAAGCAGAAGGATAGGGTTAGGCCCACTTTCTAGTTCAAAATGGATTATGGGCAGAAGGATAAGGTCAGGCCCACTTTATGGCTCAAAAAGGATTATGCATAGAAGGATGGGGTTAGGCCCCACTTTTTGGCTCAAAATGGATTATGGGTAGAAGGATGGGGTTAGGCCCACTTTCTGACTCAAAATAAATTATGGGTAGAAAGATGGGGTTAGGCCCACTTTCTAGCTCAAAATAGATTATGAGCAGCAAAATGGGGTTAGGCTCACTTTTTGGCTCAAAATAGATTATGAGCAACAACATTGAGTTAGGACCACTTTCTGGCTCAAAAAAGAAAAGAGGGGATCTAACAACACATGTATTTGTGTGTATATTTTGTGTCTGCATATATTCATGTGTATAGTCCATGTTTTTATGTGTATTTTTCATGTTTGTATATATTCATGTGTATACTCCATGTTTTTATGTGTATTCTCTATGTTTGGTTCAGATATGAGAATAACTAGAGTAAACAGATATGAGTTGCATTTGAGATCATAGATATGTGTCATGCTTCTAATCCTCATCTTAATATATGTTACAATCATCCTTGCTTTAACGCAGAGAAATATCCAGAACATTATGCAAGTGTTGGGCCAACCAAATTAAATAAGGAATGTAAATCTCCAAGGATTCGTTTGTAATCTCAGGAAGGACGGACTGTCATGTCCCAAAACCCTAGCCACAACAATCTCAAAACCTAGTCGCAAACATATAAATAAGAGTAATTAAATAGACGCAAGGGGCCAACCCAAGGAAAAGGTAATTAATATTTATGTGAGCAAATATGAGGACTGACTCATACCAAGATGAATAAAATTAGACTGCTGGCTGAACTGCCTATATGGAGCGCCACCCTTGGAAAGAAGAAAAAAATAAATTAAATTAAATACATTTATTTATAAACAAGGCCGACCCTTAGAAAGGTTACCTCACTTGGGCAAAGGGGTGTTTTGAAAGGTATATATACAAGTTGTGTGGGGAATCAAGGGGGAACCATCTTCATCTATTACAGAAGAAGAGCAGATCAGCCAAAAGCAGAAATAGCAAGATGGAATAGGATCAGAAATTCCCAGGTATCTATATATATTACCTGCACTTAGAAAGAAAGATCAAATCAGAAAGAAGAAGATTGAACAAATCAGCATCAAAGAACATAGATTGCTTCAAGTTCAGACTGCCCGCATTCCTCAACAACAATCCAACTCAACAACCATTGTAATGACAAGGCATCAAAGAAGATAAGCATTCGAAAAGCAAGGAACTTCAGTCCCGCCATTATTAATTAAGACAGTAGTATATATACTGCTCTGAGTATTTTGGCTCTAATTCAAGGTATTAGGTTGACAATTTGCATATCCCAACATCAACCATACCTCATTTAGGAATTCTAGGGCAAATTAAGTCCAATCCTGTTGGTGGACATTTTATCATCTACCGAACACTTAGAATAAAATACCACAAGGACACTCTATCCTCTCCTAAACAAAATTACTACTTGTGCCAAGATTGCGAGAAAGACCACAAGGCGACTCCAAGGTCTATATGTGCGAACGAGTGACTTTAGTGGGATAGCTTCTTGGGTGGTGTATGCTGAAAATCTCAAGGGGGACTTACGCTTGATAACTAATCATTCTAGTTGAACTTAGGCAGATTTAACAATTTATGCTGTATGTTTTTGGATTTTTGATTTAGGGCTTCAAAGAAAAGATAAAAGGATGAGAGTTTAGGAATCCTATACTATTTCTAAGCTATTCCTATGAATTCAAGAGACGGTAATGACTGGGTGAAACCAGTAATGATGCTCTGTTTCGCCACACTCGGACAACTACGCAAAGCGGGTGCAATCTTCTAGGGTTATGCTTGAGATTTTCACATTTAGGAAGAATACCAACAATTGAACAATATCATTCCAAGTAGAAGTTAAACATCCATATTAAAAGATCAAGCTAACTTTACACATTGAAAAAAAATCATCCATCCAACAAAACTATGAGCAACATTTCACCAATCAATACTATCAGATCTATCATTCATCTAACAACTTGAAAACAAATTACTTAAGCAAATCTAATCTAATTGTTGAAGGGAGTATGTAACCATGCAACCATTTAGCAATAAAAAGATTTCAAAACAATACTGATAATGAATATTTTATTACTCAACTAGCTTTGTGCAACAATTTCATAAATCTATCCACAACACAATAAAATGAGAGAATGAGTTTATATATAGTTTTTGAAAGCACAATAAACGGCCGAGATCAATCCAAGATCGATGGCTGAGATCTAAACAACCTAGCCCTAGATAAAGTTTCTAAAATAAAATCCAAGATCAACTTCAAAAGAGACAAGTGGCAAAAGATGCTATTTTTTAGGATTGTATCCCTTTCTTCTGATATTCGATGAATCTAGACACAATTTGGTCCACTTCCTCCATCGTGACATGCGGCAATAAGTTGACCTTGAATTCCAATCCTTCTAAGTCATCTGCACAAAGAGAAAAGGTGAATTCCCAGTCTAGTTCCTGTTTCTGAAAGGCATCTCTGATGGAAAGGAGGTTCGATGCTTTAGCTAGGTTGCTCTTCAAGACCGGTCCTATGATGGCAAAGAAGACGGCATGTGTTCTAATCTTCAGATTCTCCAACTGCATATCCCTTTCTCGGATGGTTTCTTTCTCAAGTATTTTTGCGACTATAAGGAAAATCTTGTCCTCAATGGCCCTTATCTACTCTTCTATTTTATCAGCATCAATCTTTACCTTTTCCAAGACCTCATTTCATGCAACCAATGTCCAGTGCCAACTGTGGAAATCATAAGCAGCCCTTGCTTCAATTATCTTTTGATCAACCAACTCTTAGGATGTGTTGACGTGTATTTTGTACACTGCCTAACACAGAATAAAATACCCAAGGGTACCTTATCCTCTCTTGAATAAAGCCTCTGATTGCTGAAGATATCGCGAAAAAGGATCAATCAGGATGATTCCAAGGTTCTTTGATGTAGGGTCTCTACGCGTGGATAAGCTCCAGTGGTATGATGTGATTTGCTGGAATCACAAGGGGACTTACATTTGATGATTGAACTTCTGATCTGCTTTGCTGGAACACAGGCTCTTACTAGCTTAGATTTGAAAAAAGAAAAAAAAGGATGAGGGCGAAGAGAAAATCTAATCCTAATACTAAGAATGTAGGAGCAATGATTGATCTTTTGATGAAACTCTAACTAGGTCTTGTTTTGACATCGCAGGACCATCTCCACAAGGCTAGTGCGATCTTCGAAGGGAAGCTTTATGATGTTCAAATCATCACTGCAAGCATAGATACCATCAGGTTGATGCATATCAATGAAGAAGCGACAATTGAAGTTAAGCTTAAGCTGAATGATTCCAGTTGACTACGCAAGGCAAGTCTGCAATCAACAAACTGCTAGTAGTATGGATATACGAATTTCACCATCAATCAAGCATATTTCTTCCACTCATCTAATAACATGAAATCAAATATGAGAAGTATAAAGACCATGCAAATTGTCGAATCGACCCATAAATTTCACCATTTCTTCAATGAAGTTTCAAGTCTTTTACAACAACATCTTGGCAACAATCTTTGCCTTCTCTCTCTACTCTACTCTAATTACTATTCTATCAACTAGCTAACTACTCTCTAATTACTAACTGCTTCCAACTATTTTCTAATTTCTAACTGCCTTTACAAAATGAAATGTCAGGGCTTATATAGTGCCCTCAATACAATTCGATGGCTTAGATCAATTCGAGATCAATGGCCAAGATTCAACAATGAAAACCTTAATTAGGGTTTGTTACAACCATTACATAACATTTAATGCTTGACCAATGATAAAATTGTATTGCTTGGACACATGTCCTCTCTAGAAAAATCAACCAATGGATAGCTGGGGTAGGTACATCGGAGTTTGTGCCACCTTCCATGAGTTAGGTACATTGAATCTGGACATGTTGAGGTGGACCACACTGACTGGAGAAGTGATGACTAGGATGCCACCTCGTCTGACACTTGTAACTTGGTAAATATTCATCTTGATGTTGTTGAGAAGCTAGCTTTAATTAATTCATTTGGAACTATCTGCTTCTTCAACGAACCCTTGTTCTAACTTCTTGTGTCCTTGATGTGCAGGATGATGATGTACCTCGCCTTGGAACGCTGGATTGGAAGAGGTCGCCCTTGATGACGTTAGTCCAAAGAAGGTCGTCCTTGTCGATGCTAGGCTGGAGGAGGTCGCCCCTGTCCTTGCTTGATCGCCCTGGAGGAGACCGTCCTTGATCTGGCTTGATTTTCCTTGATGAGATCTCCATTTGATGCCTACACAACATTTCAAAATTAGTAACATGATTTTGCAAGGCATAACAATAGATTAGAAATTAAATTTAGGAAACTTTATGATAAGTCCTTGAGTTATCATTTCCTAAAAAACAATTGAGCTATTGGGATTCAAAATTTCAAAATTCACAATTTTAAAGCTATGACGATCAAGATTCAAAATTAAGACAAGGGAGTTCATATCGTCATACCTCACTTGAGAGCTAACTCTAAAATGCAAAACAAAGGAATTCGTCTAGGCAAAAATCGAAATTTGGTGGCTTCAACGTGATCTCTCTCAAGCTAGCAACTTCGCCACCTTTGGGGGGTCTTTGACGTAGCCTTGGCAAGTTCGCCCCACTTTAACTTCAAGTTCGCACTCCTTTGGATGATGTTCGCACCTCCTTTGGATAAAAATTCGCACTTCTCCTTTATGAAATTCGCTCCTCCTTATCTTCTCCAAAATCGCATGCGAATGAAGGTGAAATGATGATTTGAAAATGAAATTATCACCTTCCCCTTATAGGCGCTTACCCCCTTCCATTACCTTAGGCCGACTTTTGCAAAATGAGGTAATTTAAAACAATTTTTAAATAAAACCAAGGCCGACTTTTATAAAATAAAAGAATTTAAATCCCAAGCGCCCCATTTTTTATTAATAATTAATTAATTTAATGCCTTTATAATTGATTTTTTGATTTTTAAAATAGACAAAATTAATTAATAAATATCCAAGCACAATTTTTAAATGCTATCAATTGATTTATCGATTTTTCTAGCATTTAATAAAATCTAAAAATTGTTTTAGTACCAAAATTGGGAGAGGTGGAAAGATACAAACCAAATCGCTCCGGTCCCTGACTGAGGGACAGGAGCGAACTTTATTTTGGCCTTGATTCTTTTGCTTTTGACGTTCAAAACCTCCATCTTCACGTTGAAACTGGCATGTTTACTAGGAATCTCGAGCTTGATCGACTTGATTGTGTAAATGAGTGCCCTCTAAGGTGGATATCGCCCTGGTCCCTTGGTGAGGGACAGGAGCGAACTTTGTGTTTTCTCCTTGACCTTTGTTTCTACGATCACCAAATTTCATCATGAGGAAGAGATAACATTAGCCTTTCGTTCCATGCTTGTTTCACTTGTCATTAACAAGGCATTATGATGCTTGAAGGATTATCGCCCTGGTCCCTTGGTGAGGGACAGGAGCGAACTTTATGCTCTAGCCAAAATTTGCTATCTTTTAACCTTTGCTTCTCGTTTGTCGCCTTCAAAATGATATCTTTGATCTTGTGTACCTTGGCTTTGACGTGATCTTGAAGGATAATGAGTGATTATGTGAAAATCGCCCTGGTCCTTGCCTGAAGGACAGGAGCGATCTAGCTTCTTAGCTCAATTTGATCACCATTTGACGTTTAACTTCCTCGTATACCATCTTCTCAAGAACACTTTGACCCTTTGCAATCTTGCATGACCTCGACTTAGTGTGATTTTTTGGATGAACTGGCCAATATGGTAAATATCGCCCTGGTCCTTGCCTGAAGGACAGGAGCGAGTTTAGGTATCCTGGGCTCATCCTTGTTCTTGTCAACGCGCACTTGCCTTCACAATGTAAAACGAGGTCCTATGATCCATCTTGGACGCTTGAAATGTGATTATCATTTAAAACTTAAGCCTACAAACCAAATTTCACTCTGGTCCCTTACAGAGGGACAGGAGCGACCTTGAACATTTAGTGCAAATCCTTCAACTTTGGCGGTCCTTGTAACTTTGTTCTTCGTCAAGACGCTTCAAAATGTCCTTACCTCCTTGTATCCTGACTTGGAGTGGTTTGAACTTGGGATGAAGGCAAGATAACCACTATTTCGCCCTAGTCCCTGGCTGAGGGACAGGAGCGAACTTTCATTTTCAAGCTCAACTACATTTTGCCAACTTCCAAATTTATCTTCAAAGGTCTCGTAGTGCACCCTTTCATTCATCCTTGGCCTGGATTTAGTTCAAACTTGGCGAGAAATTGTCCTAAGGCAAAAATCGCTCTGGTTCCTGACTGAGGGACAGGAGCGCCTAGGCCAATATAGGTCTCATTTGGTGTCTTGCAATCTTCAATTTTGTCTTCAACGAATCCGTTACACCATCTTTGCTTGCCTCAAACCTAAAACTTGCTTGCTTTTTGCCCAAAACATGCCTCATGAGGAATTTCGCTCTGGTCCCTGGGAGAGGGACGGGAGCTACCACTGAGTTCGCCCTGGTCCCTGGCTGAGGGACAGGAGCGATTTAGCTTCTAAGTCAAGTTTTCCTCATGTTTGTGCCTTCAAATTATATTCAACTGGTAAAATGCACTTCCTTGGTTCTCCTCAAATTGTCAAATTGTTCAAATCCTGCAAGGACAAGGCAATGTTTGATTTTGAGCTTCGGTCCTTCACTGAGGGACAGGAGCGATTTTTGCTCCTGGCACATTTCCGTGTTTGTGAAATTCTTCAAATTATATTCAACGGAAAGATCATGCCTCCCTTTATCACTTCCAATTCGAAATTCGTCTTGATCCTGCAGAGACAGTAAAATTTTGAAAAGCAAGCTCCAGTCCTTCACTGAGGGACAGGAGCGATTTTGCTCCTACAGGCCAAAATATCATGATTTTGGGATTTTAATCACTTCACAAGGTGAAAACAAGTCATTTCCAATGCCCGGGATCAAATATCAAAATTTTCAAAATTTGGTCAAAATCACTCAATTGGACAAAATTCACAATTCCCTTATTAACACTTAGACAAATTTGAGCTTTGCATTCAAAATTCCAATTGAACTTAGACAAATTTACTTGACCTCTGGCGAATTCACTTTATTCAAAATTGCATCCTACAAGAGGAAGCTCAAAAGGCTCTCAAGACTAACTGGACTCTGGCCTGAAAACACAGTAACAGAAACCCTAAGGCTTGACCTTAATCCAGACAACTGACAAACTACCAAAACCCTAAAAAGCGGAGAGAAAGGCGAGCAAAAACGAGCAAAAAAAAAAGAGGGGGTCCCCATTTGCAATGGGGCGATGTGTGAAAACGTCACAACAGGATGAAATTCCTTTCAATTCTCCAAGGGATGGTATGATTCTATTCTAAACATCCTGGAAGTCAGCCCACATTTCTGCCATATTTTCAATCCTGGAAAGCAAAGAAGAAGTTTGACCATATGCTGATGAGATTCCTTCTATGAACTTGGCTGCTTCTTTTATATCTTCTATCCAATCTCTAGTTTCTCCGGTTGTTACTGCATCTTCCTCAGAACCTTTGACTACCTGTTCTGAATCCAAAAGTAAGAGAGCTTCTGGATTGGCTTGATCAAGTGGCTTAGTAGTTAACTGTCGAATATACTCTTTCAAGCGCTCTACTTCTCTCTTATGCTCATTCTTCTTTTCTGTCTCCTCATCCAGTTTTGCCTTTATGGAAGCAACTGAATTATCTAAGTCATCTTTTACTTGGGTCTTTGTGCTTGGGCCTAAGTCAAAAGTGGTGATCTCATACTCATGAGGAGCAATGTCTCCCTTTGCTTTGTTCACTTTAGGTACAACTATTTGCACTGTGCGATTGCCTGTCTCATCTCTCTGGATGGTAGAAAATCTCTTGGCTGGCTTCTTCACAACAGTTTGCTCTAATATGGCCAGGAAATCTGCCAAGTCATCTTCTTCTTGTTCTTCTACTACTGGTGTATTCATCTTCAATCTCTCCTTCAGCCATTCAGGAACAGTGGGCTGCTCGATGCCTTCTACCTCTTGGTCATCCTTTGTTTCTATGTCACGTGCAATACCCCAAAGAGCAGAAATCATCCCTTCTTGAAATTCTTCCTCTTCAATATCTGTGTCATGCTCTGATTCTAGGATTTATGTGCCAGTAGGAGATGGTGGTTGTTCGTCTTCCTGATGGACTGATTTTGCATTTTCTTCATGAACTAAAGAAGGAATTTCTATTTCAGCCAATGATTCATCAATATTTAATATGTATTTCTCATTCCTTGATGTGGCGGAACGAGATGGTTCTATCCTTTGCTTCTTCTAAGTAGGTTCTTCATTCTCAACTGCCTTCCCCTTTCTTTTAGCATTCTTGCTTGGTCTGGCATTTTGTGTTGCTTCTTCATTTGAAGAATATCCTTCCCCTACTCCCATCAAATTATAAGTCAAAGTTATATTCTTCTGCATCAGCCTGTGACACAGCTGATTAACCCACCACTTTGTATACGTCATGACTGGTTGCATCAAGGTGATCAAGTCTGTATGTTCTAGTGCCGACCATTTGATAGGAGGAAGCGGTGCATGCTCATGAAAACGAGGTTGAGTATGTTCTCCGTTATCTTCTAATTGATCTGGTATGAGAAAAGGTTGAGTTTTTCTGATGAAATTTACAGATAGCCTGGAATATAACCTTTTCCTAATTTCATGCTCATCAACAGCATTTGCCCAAAAATCTTCTATATCTACTTTATGTCTGAATCTTTCCTCCTTTGTTGATCAGATGATATTGTGAGGATCATAATTGGTTTTAGATTGGTAGAAGGTAAAAGGATACCACTGCATCTCAAGCCTAGCACTCTCAGTTGCCTGTGCAGTTGAACAAGGTTCTTCCATGTTTCCAATGAAGAATGGAAAAGATGTGGCTGCCTTCTGCCTTACTCTTTTGAAACTTTGATATGTTTCCAACTGTTTGAGAACTTCCAACAGGACCATCCTGTTGGTTGGGTAGATTGGCAATCGGTAAAGGCAGCCAATGAAACCTTGGATTCTGATATAGGTGAGCTTCGGAAACTGGATAAACCAGGATCCATATTGGTTGATCAAACTTTTAAATTCATGAGAAAGTCTGTTATGAGTACCTCCTTGCAGTGTTATTGTTATGTACATCAGGAATGCGTCATGGGCTCGGAAACTTTTCTCCTTAAGCTGCAACTGAGGATAACAATCATATGATCGGAATTCATTCTCACCACCTCCGACTATGCCTTTGCAAATCAGTCTTCAATATCTGTAAGTTGCAGCCAGCAGATAAATTATGTAAGAACTCATGGAATGTCTTTGTCCTTTCCAAGTTCATCAACTGTTCAAGAAGGTTAACACTGATTATGCAGGACCAATTGAATAACTTGGTTCCTAAAGTGATTTCATCCATGAAATAATACATCCATGTCTCAAATAGCTGACCCTTAGGGCTGCCCATTACTCTTTTCAACAGTAGGATGGTATCACCATACTCTTCCTTGAAGAATGGACGCAACAAATACTTTGGCACTTTTCCTTGAGGCCTTTTCTTCTCAAGCCAAGACTTGTTTACATTCGCAGCACAAAGTTCAGACAGATTATCATAGACCCTCTGGGCTTGTCCTTTAGTCTTGTAGGTTGCTTTACTGTGCTTTGGTATACCAAATGTCTCCTGGATGGACAATTCTGAAAGATTAGCCAGGACCCTTCCATCTGGTGCACTTATTTCTCTAGATTGTGCATTATAGTGCAAGGCACATTTGTAATATCCCCTGTCCGAATGGTGACTGGTGACAAGGAATATTTGCTGTCAAATCTATGTGTTATGCTGTTTGCTAATATTGCTTGTTATGCGGACTGCTGTCTCAGTAGTTTTCAGATTGATGTAGACTTCAACAAACACATATTTATCTTGAAAGAACAACTACACATGACTGTAAGTGAAAGTACAATAGCCAAGAAAGCATATACAATCAGATTATGAAGTTCTAACACCAAAGTGGACTTGAAATCGGAGTGTATAGCTTGCTGGTATTATATCAAACAGTTGGCATACAACCTCAGAGTACTGTCAAAATAAGATGCAGACCCAAACTAGTTCAATCCTTATTAAGAACCATTACAATATGCTGTCAAAAGACCAAGTTTGGACTGATTTACAAGATTAATCTCAGACTTACTGAGGACTATGGACTGATATAGACTCACACATCCATAACTGAAAACAATGAAATAAGAAGCTAGGAACTTGATTTGTTGTCACCCAATGATAGAGATGAAGATGCAAACAAAAATCTTCATTTATGATGGCTCCAATGTGCAAGACCAAACCCTACCATGTGCTGTCCCTGCTGCTGCCAAGAAGGTCTGAGAACTAAGTGTAATCTGCAGTCTTAATGCTCCTCCAAACTGATCGGATCCTCCTCTAGATGAAAGTGCCCTTCTCCTCAAGAGATCTCCAAGCTATCATATGCATTAACAGCTCAAATTGAAGGTCTTAAAGGCCCACGACTTGCCTCAGATCTGATTCACAAAATAGATTGAAATGAACACCAAAATACCTCACAAACAGTCCCAATGGTATCGCCTTCCCTTCCTATGATTTTTAGAATCATTGAAGGTCAAAATCGATGCATGTAGAAGGTGGCATGAACAAAAACGTGAGGACCAAGTTCTGCAACTGTAATAATGGCAGCCTCTTATATCTTCGATTTGCCTCCACAAAATAACAAGAGGTATCGCCTGGATGCCCAAAGGGAAATCGCTGTCTAGTTAGGCCAAGGGATGCTTACACCATCACACAAGTGTACCCTCAATTCTGCAAGTTTGAAGCACTACCATAATCTGATATAAAAACTCCTTATGCTCAAGTGAAAGGACTGATTTGTCCTTCTCAACCACCATCAATTCGTTATGCACAATGTGGAAAACTTAATATCTTCCACTCCCAAAAAGAAGCTAGGGTTTCGTCCAGCCCTTCCCCAATCTGCTGAAGGTTTGCGTCCTCAGAGATTCAACCAATGCAATGCATCAGTCATGTCATCATATCTAATCAATCTCCAATCTCCTGATCAATCATCACCCTCTTCTATTTATCCTTTTTATAACCCATCATGAGATTCTTCTAGAAGAGGGTAGGTACACTTTATTATTTTTTAAGTGACTTTAATTATTTTAATTTTATACTTTAGTCACTATTTAATTAAATATAAAGTCACTTTTTAATTTTTAATTTATTTAATGACTTTATTAGAAATTAATTTAATTAATTTCTCCTTATTTCTCCACTTAGCCAAAAGGCTAAGACTCCATAAAAGACTAGCAAAAATGGGGACATTATAATCTGCCCCTCCTGAAATTGTTTGACCCCAAGCAATCTCCACTGCTCAACCAAAACATCCTGAAGAATAACGCCACCTGAATCCCAAATGAAAAACTGTGTAATGTCCTAGTCAACATGCAAAAGCTCTTGTAACACCAACTGTATCTGCTGAGTCAGTTTGAGCACCTCATCACGTGCCACAGAAGTATAAGCCTCAGCCCTGACAATACCCGGATCCCAAACCAATCCATCAATCCTACCACATGTGATGAAGATGAAATGACTCCTCAAATCATCATGAATCTCCCATCCTAGAAAGTTGACCAACAAGGAGATGTAGAAATGAACTCCCACATGCCAATGAAATAACACAAACGGCCACCCAACATTGCTTAGATAATTCAGATCAGCAACATGAATGATGTCATAGATGTCAACATACCATTGTAAATCAAAGGAATCCATCTCATACTCATTCCCCATTGAATAGGTATGTCCCCACACACTTTCGTGCCACTGAATAGCTGATGTATACCATGCCAAATCTGAAAGTGCTTTGGAAAACCAAACAAGACAGCCACTAACCCACGCAAAATCAAGGAAGATTAAATCACCAATCAGCAAATAGATAGCTGTCATATCATAAGAGATAGGTGCACACTTCAAATTTGTAATGTAGGTGTCTTCATTAACACCCCAAAGTAATTCATGTGTGGCTGATCTCATAAGGTCATTATGCTCATGTTCTAAATGATTGCAGCGCTCCTTGAACTTTTGTAAGTGTTGCCTTGTTTGGGCAGCTAGCAACTTAGCTTGCCTAGCTTTCCTTAACCACATATCACACATGCTTAGAGTCCTTGTTACGTCTTCTATGCTATGATGCACAAAATCATACCTCTTACTATTAACACCAGCAACCCATGTCTCGTGACTACCTTACCAAACTTGAATGCCAACATTAGGGAACTCTATGTCATTGTCTTTTCCATGATTATGAACTGCATTACCCTGAGGATGAAGAGTTATAACAATGCTGTTATAACAACCAGCACTGTTGTCATGCACTTGTGTCATTCCTTCAACTACTACAAACACTTCTTCTTCATGCTCAAGACTTGTAGGCTCATCTTCACAAACTCTTGCATGTGTAAGGGCTGTAAACTCATGAATATCATGGAACATAATGCTGCTGTCCTCAAACAAATCGGTGATGATATCATGCCATTGCAAAGTGTCTCCTTCGTCATGTGTAGTCAAAACACTAGTGGCTGCTCCACTATGAAGAGGGTCAATTTCCACATCTACCCAAGTCTGATATAGAAAATCAAAATGCTCATAATTTAAATTCATCCCTCCAAACTCGACTCTAACTCCTAATTCTTGAGTACCGTCTAGAGATGATTCCAAGGTATCATCATTCTCATGATGAAGTGAAGATATGTGTCTGCTGTCATCAGCATACCTGTCATTTTCTTCAAGCTTCACAAGTGCATCTCTATTGAAATTTTCACCCTCAACACTAGCATTTGGTGAACTAACACTTGGTGACTTGTCTTCACAAGTTCCTCCATGTATATGAGTAGCAATCTCATAAGAATGAGGAAGTAAACAGCTGCTGTCCAAAATCAGAATTTTACCCTTCTCCTCTTTGCTTCCTTTGGAAGATTCATCATTAATTGGCGTCATAGAAGTGGCTGCTATTACATCGTTATTTTCAGACATTTTCCCATCAGTTGAAGACACATGAACTTCATTTTCTTTCTTGCTTGTTTCATTTTCATTAACCATCCTCTCATCCACTCATTTGTGATTCAGCTCCCACGGACCTCTACAAGAGAAGCATAGACCTTGTCTTCTCATTTCATTCCTGCTCATAGTATGCTCTTGTCTGAATGTTTTCCCATTATCACTTGTAGGTTGAGAAATTTCCTCCCTTTTCAATTTCCCAAACCTTCTAAGAAATCCCTGATTGGTTTCCAGATCATACATCAAAGCTTGCAAGTTCCTTATCAAATCAATTGTGGATTTGTCGAAATCCATCTTCCCTCTATACCTCCCCAACGGGATGGCAGGAAACCACTCTAATACCACTGTAATATCCCCTGTCCGAATGGTGACTGATGACAAGGAATATTTGCTGTCAAATATGTGTGTTGTGCTGTTTGCTAATGTTGCGTGTTATGCGGACTGTTGTCTCAGTATTTTTCAGATTGATGTAGACTTCAACAAACACATATTTATCTTGAAAGAACAACTACAAATGACAGTAAGTGAAAGTACAATAGTCAAGAAAGCATATACAATCAAATTATGAAGTTCTAACACCAAATTGGACTTGAAACTGGAGTGTATAGCTTGCTGGTATTATGTCAAACAGTTGGCATACAACCTCAGAGTACTGTCAAAATAAGATGCAAACCCAAACTAGTTCAATCCTTATTAAGAACCATTACAATATGCTGTCAAAAGACCAAGTTTGGACTGATTTACAAGATTAATCTCAGACTTACTGAGGACTATGGACTGATATAGACTCACACATCCATAACTGAAAACAATGGAATAAGAAGCTAGGAACCTGATTTGTTGTCACCCAATGATAGCGATGAAGATGCAAACAAAAATCTTCATTTATGATGGCTCCAATGTGCAAGACCGAACCCTACCATGTGTTAGTGTAGGTTTTTATTTTCCTAGTTGGGTTTATAATTTTCCTTTTTCCTAGGTTTTTTCTACACTTTAATTAAGCTTGCTTAGGTAAATCCGTTAATATGCTTTCAGTACGGGCAAAGGCATTAAATATCCTGCAAAGGTTGGCCCGCACTGCTTTTACATATGGATGGTCTTTATTTATTTTTGCTTTAATGGTATTCATACTTGTCCCACTTGTAGCATGTTTACTTAAGACAAGTGGGTATTGAGGTGTCGGCATGCTATGAGGAGGTGCATTTACTATGTTTACACCATCATGGTGGTCTCTCCTCATTGGCCGGTATTGCCACCTCCACCCCTCACTTCAGTCTATATAAACATGCTACCTTGCTTGTATTTTCATATTGGATATTGGGAGATTTCTCTTGATGCTATTCTGTCGTTGAGCATTCACATCAAGTTTCTCAAGTATTGTTATTCTGTCCATTTTATTTTCAATATTTTGTTCTAACTCTTTCAATTGATTTTGGTTTAAATCTGTTTTCTCAAATTTTAACATGGTATCAGAGCCTATTTTGAAAGATTAGATTATTGTAGAGATCTTGTAAAATCTTGTTGTGTTTTCTTTTGCATTTTGCATGATATGAAAAACCAGCAAAGGTTTATGAAGATCCAGTAATATTGTTTTACATATATGTTATTTTTGTAAAACAAGGTTCTTGAAGCTTAGATTTGTGAAGGAACTTTCGAATAGTGTGTTTTGAGGCCTAACAGACCTTTCCTTTGTGTTTGGAAAGCCCAAAAGCCTCTATTTTTATATAAAGTGTGTGCAGATCGGACACTAGAAGCTTTGCATGTTGTTGTTTTTTTGTTGAAGGCGTTTTTTTACGCTGTGGCCCCATCTTCTGCAAGTGATAAAGAAAAACGTTTTCCGAGTTTGTTTCGTAACTGAAAAAGACCATCTAAGGCGTTGCCAGATTTTGCATTCAGTCAACAGATATTTTGAAAAATTGCGTCGAAAAGCTTCAGCTAGACCCCTCACCATTGCAGTTTTCATTTTTGCATCCAATCTTCAAATGAGATGTTCTCAGTCATACAGAGGTATTTTTCAGTGCAATTTTTTTTGAAATGGGATATTTTTTCGTGCTCTTTGTAGTGATGTAATCAATGTTTTCTTAGAAGTTACCAATGTTCCAGAAATTAAGTTTTTTCAAGAGATCTGAAGGGCAGTCCCCGTTTTATGAACTTCAAACCACTATAACTTTCACATATGATCTCGGATTTAGCTCATTCTTTTTTTGAAAGTGGATATTTTTTCAATTAGAATACTTTGGTTTTGGTTTGATGTTCATATTCCGAGATATTATTTTTGCCTTCAGTATTTATGTCCATTTTTTGGACTTTGTAAAACTCTGGAGAATAACTCCAACATCGTAAATGCACTAAATTATAAAGTGCCACCTTATAATATCTGGGGGGTGATTTTTGATATAGTAAAAAGGGGGGGTGGTCCAGTGTGTTCTCTCTGAGTTTTTCATCTCTTTCCTGCACAAGCAATCTTACTTTTTGCATTAAAATGGATCAAAATACAGTACCAATACTCACACCTTACAACTACTATGAGTGGAAGTCAAAAATAACAATCTATCTTAAGAAGTTGGGGTTGTTTAGAGTAACTATGGGACTTGAAACTAAACCAACACTAATTGCAGAAAAGCCAAAATGGTTTAACAAATGTGATGAAGCTCATGGTACTCTATGTATGTCTATATCTTCTGATCTTCTTTTTCATGTTGAATCTGCTACAACCCCAAATGATGTATGGACAACATTAGAAGGGTTGTTTGGTAAACAAGATGAGTTAAGGGGACACCAATTGGAGAATGAGCTAATAAGGATAAATCCATGTAATTTTGATACAATTCAGGACTTCACAAAACTAAAGACTGTAAGATTGCAATTGAAGGTATGTAGGATAGATAAGAAAGATTCACAATTGATTCCAAGCATTCTTTCCAAACTTGGTCCAAACTATTCAATTTTTGTTTCTACTTTCTATGCTACAAAAAGTGCCTTAGGAACTAGCTTTCAAATGCCTTCTCTTGATGATTTTGCAACACAAGAACAGGATATAAGCAGATTCAAATGGGCACAATTAAGCCTTCTAAATCTCAAGCCTCGGTTGCCAACCAAGGTACAAAAGATCAAAATTGGCTTTCTAAGCAAGAAAAGAAACAAAAGAACCAAGGAGAAAAGAAGCAAGAACAAAAGCCAGTTACTTCAAAAGCAACTAATGATGCATCTTCTTCAAAGGGTGACAAGCCCAAGAAGGAGAAAACTAAGTGTTCCTATTGTAAGAAACCTGGTCATGATGAACATAAATGTTTAAGGAAGCAAATTGATCATTTGACTCATCTTCTAGAAAGAACAACATCAATGTGCCTGATTCTGTCAAACCAAGTTCATCTCAGGAATCTTCAAAGGACACAAGTAAGGGTAAAGGAAAGGGCAAGGCCCTAGTTGTTGTTGCTTCCCAGCCTAATTCCTGGATTATTGACTCGGGTGCTTCGCACCACATGGCTTCATCAAAGGATAGTTTTTCCTCTTTGGAGTCATGTTCTATGCCATCTATTCTATTGGGTGATGACAATCATGTTGAAGTGTATGGGAGAGGGTCTGTTGATATGGGCGAAGAAACATTTCAGGATGTCCTTTGTGTTCCCCATCTTTGACAACTAATCTCCTATCTGTCTATCAGATCACTCACACTGGCTCTGGCAAGCGGGTTGAGTTCACTCCTGACACAATGGTAATTAGTGAGATGCATAATGGGTCTACAATTGCAGTGGGAAAGGCAGATCATCAATCTAGACTGTATCACTTTTCTCACTTTGTTCCTGATTCTCCTTCACTTGCATTGCTTACTCACTTAGATGAGGTGAGTCATTTGTGGCATCAACGGTTTGGCCACTTGAACTACCACTACTTGCAACAGCTCAGTCAGCATGACATGGTTATAGGATTGCCTTCTATTCAATTTCTTGATAGAGTTTCTCAAGGATCCATTCTTGGCAAGCACCCTGAGGAAAAAATTGATAAAGGCAAAGCATGGAGAGCCACACAGCTTTTGGAGCTAGTTCACAGTGATTTAGCAAGACCATTTCCAAATCCTTCTTTCAACAGGGCCAAATATATCTTGACATTCATGGATGATCTTTCTCGGTACACCTTTGTATATTTTCTCAAACAAAAGTTTGAGGTCTTTGAGTCTTTTTAGGAATTCAAAGCCTTTGTAGAGAAGCAATCAGGGAAAACGATCAAGGTTCTGCGCACCGATAATGGGGGGGAATATGTCAACCAAAGGTTTGAGCAGTTTTGTATCTCAGAAGGCATTGATCTTCAACACACAGTTCCCTACACTCCACAACAAAATGGAGTTGCAGAACGTAAGAATCGGTCCTTGAAGGAAATGGCTAATTGTATGATCCACTCCAGATCATTGGCACCTCAGTATTGAGCAGAGGCCATCAATTGTGCATGTTATATCCAAATCGGGTTCCTCATTGAGCTGTGAAGGAGGTAACTCCTTTCCAACCTTGGACTAGTCGGAAACCCACAGTCAAACACTTTCGTGTGTTTGGGTCTCCTGCATGGGCCCACACTCCAGCAGAGAAATGCAAGTCTATGGATCCGCAGAGCAAGCCTTGCATATTTGTTGGGTATCCATATGGTGTCAAAGGCTACAGGCTTCTCCATCCTACCACACATGAGCTTTTCATTGAGAGGAGTGTTCGTTTTGAGGAGGATACTTCCAATTCTTCTTTTGCCACTTCTCCATCTTTCATTTCTATGGAGACATTGTGACTTCATGATGATATTTCTTCTGAGGATTGTAATCCTCCTGATCCTTTTGAGGAATCTTCTTCCTCCACTTCAGATGACGATAATGAGGATTCATCTTCCTCCTCTCTTGGTCATCATTCAGACAGTGATGATTCTCCTTCAAATTCTCCTCATTCTCCAGCTACTGGGCCTCTTTGGGCTCATCAGACATTGGAGTCAGTGGATGATTGGGTTGGTGATCCTTCAGATGAGAGAAGAACAAGGTCTCAATTTGAGCATGCTCCACATCTCTTCTTTGCTACAGCTGCAGATCCACAATCCTTTCGAGAAGCTTCAGGTGTCCTCGAGTGGAATGCTGCTATGTAAGAGGAGTTCAATTCCTTGGAGAGGAACCATACTTGGGATTTAGTCCCTCTTCAAAAGGGAAGGAAACTTGTTCAATGCAAGTGGATCTACCAAACAAAATTTGCTGCAGATGGGTAGATTGATAAGCATAAGGCTCGCCTGGTCACCAAAGGATTCTCCCAAGTTGTTGGGATTAACTACTCTGAGACTTTTGCGCCAGTTGCCAAGATGAATTTCCTCCGACTTGTCCTTGCTATTGCTGCAGCCCATCGCTGGGACGTTCATCAAATGGATGTGAAGAGTGCCTTTCTTCACGGTGACCTTCAGGAGGAGATATATATGGAGCAACCACAGGGGTTCGTCCAGGATCCTTCACTAGTTTGTCGCCTTCGGAAGTCTCTCTATGGCCTTAAACAGGCCCCTCGTGCCTGGAATGCCAAGATGGACTCCTTCCTTCTGTCAGTTGGGTTCATCTGGTGCCATTCTAATCCAAACGTCTACATTTTGCAACAGGATGATACTCTCACCTTCCTTGTTATCTATGTTGATTACTTGTTGATCACTGGGAGTCACTCATCTCGTATCAAGGCAGTCAAAACTGCCCTTCATGATTATTTCTTGATGTCTGACTTAGGCCTACTCCACTACTTCTTAGGGATTGAGCTCACTCAGTCGCCTTCTAGTATCTTCATTGGACAGCCTAAGTACGCTATTGATATGCTCTTGAGATTTTGCATGGTTGACTGTAAGCCTGCACTGACTCCATTTCTGTCAGGAGTCAAACTTGAGGCTTCTTATTCTTCACCCTTGGCAAATGCTACCTTGTATCGTCAATTAGTTGGAAGCCTCATATATTTCACTCACACGAGGCCTGATATTTCATATGCAGTGGGCTTGGTCTCCAGGTTCATGCAAGAGCCACATGAGTTGCATTGGAAGGCAACTAAGTGGATTCTTCACTATGTACAAGGTACTCACAGTTATGGGATTCATTATACAGCGGACGTGGATATTGACTTGGTGGGATATACAGATTCAGATTGGACAGGTGATTCTCAGGATTGCAAGTTCACTTCAGGGTATTGCTTCTCTCTTGGTTCTGGTCCAGTTTCTTGGTCGAGCAAGAAACAATCTGCTATTGCTCTTTCATCTAGTGAGGTTGAGTATCGAGGAGCAGTTAATGCTGCTACTGAAGCCATTTAGCTTCAGAACATTTCATCATGTTCCTCTGTCTCGTGGACTCGACACTGCCCTGGTCTTGCGAACTCGGACAATCTTTGTGGATAAAGTTGTGTATCTAATCTCCACCAAAGTTCAGGAAAATCAACATGTTGCTCCTCGTGAAACTGTTGCCGCTCTATTGAGAAATCTTTCTTTTTTTGATTTTTTGATTTTTTGATTTTTTTGGATTTTCTATTTTTCACTTTTTTTTGGATTTTCTATTTTTCACTTTTTTGGGATTTTTTGGAATAAGAGAGATCTTGAATATCTCGGATTCAACTTGAACGTTCAACTGGTTCCAGCTTGATTCCTTCTTGCGTAAGTCCAACTGATGACCCAACGATCACCTTCCGTCAAGTGTTTGAGAAAAAGCTTTCCACTGATCTTCCTTGGATTCAAGAGTTCGTGTTCGCTGTCAGGCACTCCTAATTCAATTCTGTCGAGCATGGACGAGGGTAAAAAGCTCTGGAAAATTTCTTCAAATGCGATGTGACTTGACAAGATCGGACTTTCAAATGCTCGCCCTCCTTCTAGCGCCAATTCTGTTGACGTGTATTTTGTACACTATCTAACACAGAATAAAATACCTAAGGGTACCTTATCCTCTCTTGAGTAAAGCCTCCGAATGCTGAAGATGTCGCGAAAAGGATCAATCGGGATGACTTCAAGGTTCTTGTATGTAGGGTCTCTACGTGTGGATAAGCTCTCTGTGGTATGATGCGATTTGTTGGAATCACAAGGGGACTTACATTTGATGATTGAACGTCTGATCTGCTTTGAATATTGCTGGAACACAGGATCTTACTAGCTTGGACTTGAAAAAAGGAAAAAAGACGAGGGCGAGGAGAGGATCTAATCCTAACACTAAGAATGTAAGAGCAATGAATGATCTTTGATGAAATTCTAACTAAGTCTTGTTTTGACATCACAGGAACATCTCCACAAGGTTAGTGCGATCTTCGAAGGAAAGCTTTATGCTGTTCAAATCATCACTGCAGGCATAGACACCATCAGGTTGATGCATATCAATGAAGAAGCGACAATTGAAGTTAAGCTTAAGCTGAATGATTCCAGTTGACTACGCAAGGCAAGTCTGCAATCAACAAACTGCTAGTAGTATGGATATACGAATTTCACCATCAATCAAGCACATTTCTTCCACTCATCTAATAACATGAAATCAAATACGAGAAGTATAAAGACCATGCAAATTGTCGAATCGACCCATAAATTTCACCATTTCTTCAATGAAGTTTTACAAGTCTCTTACAACAACATCTTGGCAACAATCTTTGCCTTCTCTCTCTACTCTACTCTAATTGCTATTCTATCAACTTCTAACTACTCTCTATCTACTAACTGCTTCCAACTATTTCCAACTCTCTAACTGCCTTTACAAAATGAAATGCCAGGGCTTATATAGTGCCCACAATACAATTCGATGGCTCAGATCAATTTGAGATCAATGGCTAGGATTCAATAATAAAAACCCTAATTAGGGTTTGTTACAACCATTACATAACATTTAATGCTTGACCAATGATAAAATTGTATTGCTTGGACACATGTCCTTTCTGGAAAATTCCACCAATGAATAGCCGGGGTAGGTACATTGAAGTTTGTGCCACCTTCCATAAGTTAGGTACATTGAATCTGGAAATGCTGAGGTGGACCACACTGATTGGAGAAGTGATGACTAGGATGCCACCTCGTCTGACACTTATAACTTGATAAATATTCAACTTGATGTTGTTGAGGAGCTAGCTTTAATTAATTCATCTGGTATTATCTGCTTCTTCAACGAACCCTTGTTCTAACTTCTTGTGTCCTTGATGTGCAGGATGATTGATGTACCTCGCCTTGGAATACTGGATTGGAAGAGGTTGCCCTTATCTTGATGATGCTGGATCGAAGAAGGTCGTCCTTGTCAATGCTAGGCTGGAGGAGGTCGCCCTTGTCCTTGCTTGATCGTCCTTGATCTGGCTTGATTTTCCTTGAGGAGAGTCTTCCGACTTGTAGATCTTTCGAGCTTGGAGTCGCCATCTTGATACCTACACAACATTTCAAAATTAGTAATATATCTTGAAATCTAAAAATTAAACTTTAAAAGGAAGATTCAAGATTTTAATTAGGAAACTTCATGATAAATCTTGAGTTACCATTTCCTAATTTAGGATTTTCAAAGCAAAATTTAAATCTTCAAAAAAGGTGCCAAGGTGATTACGCCATACCTCCTCTTGAGAATTAACTCTAAGAAATGATGTAAAAATGGATGAATTTTGCTAGGCAAAGTGTAGATCAAAGCTCTCCCTTGGATAAAATGCACCTCCTTTAGCTTGGAAAAGAACTCTACCTTCCTCTTCAAAAATCTGGAAATTCGCCTTCAAATGTCTTCAAAAAATCTGGAAATTATCCTCCAATCTAGCAAGAAATTCTCCTCTCCAATAGCTTTCAAGATGAATTTCGCCTTCCTTAGTCTCCACACTTGGTAGAAATTCGCTCCACACAAGCTAGATTTCGCACCTCCTTCCTTGCTCTTCCAAATCGCATTTGAAATGATGAGTGAATAATGGATTAAAATCGCTCAACACACCTCTCTTATATAGGCACTCACCATTTCATCTCCCCATAGGCCGACTTGATGAAAATAGGCCAAAAAAATAAAAATTTAATAAAAGAAGAGGCCGACTTTATAAAAACATTAAATAATACCCCAAGCGCTCTCCCTTTTTATTTAATTTAATAATTAATTAATTTAAATGCCTTTGTAATTAATAATTTTGATTTTTTTAAAGGCTAAATTAATTATTAAATGCCTTATGCGCTATTTTTAAATGCCAATTTAATTAAATATTTCAAAGTTTTTATCGAATTTAGCATTTAATGTACTTCAAAAAATTATTGGCGCCTAGGCATGGGAGGAATTTGGGACTTTAATCAATATCGCTCTGGTCCCTGGGAGAGGGACAGGAGCGCCCATGCATTTTGGTCCTCCATCTTTCATTTTTTACGTTTGAAACTTCATCCTTTACGTCCAAAATGGGGTTCTCGCTTGGCATTTTGAGTTTAACCTATTCCATCTTTGGAATGAATGCCTTTTAAACCATTTTCGCCCTGGTCCTTGAGTGAAGGACAGGAGCGATTTTTGTATTTGAGCCTAAGATTACTGATTCTTGGGGTAATTTCTTTGTTCACCATCTTCTTAAAGGCATTTCTGACTTTGCACGACCTTGCCTTGGTGTGGTCTTGGAAGGAAATGATTGTTTTAATGAATATCGCCTTGGTCCTTGACTGAAGGACAGGAGCGCCTTTTAGTTTATTGCACAAATTCTTAATCGTATCAACCTTGAATCACTTTCTAGACGTAGAATATCATTCCCCCCTTCATCTTGAGTCCTGGAAGCAAGAAATAGTATTTCACAATGCTAGGTAATTAAGTATTTTGAAAATTTCGCTCAGGTCCCTTGGTGAGGGACAGGAGCGCCCTAGCCATTTTTCATCAACTTGATGGCCTTTGTTACTTCATTCCTCCGTGAAACCTTTTAAACATCATTTTGACCTTGCGTCTTGACTTGGATTCGTCCGAATTTGGAGAGGAAGGTTAGCTAATGTGTTTTTCGCCCTGGTCCCTAGGAGAGGGACAGGAGCGATTTTGCATTTATAAGCTCACTTGTGTTTTCTTAGCTTCGAAAATTATCTTCAATGGATCGATTGCGTCTTCCTTCACCCACCTCAAACGCGAAACTTGCCTTCCTTTTGCCAAAAACTTGTCTTGAGGGAAAATCGCTCTAGTCCCTTGGAGAGGGACGGGAGCGCCCTGGCCTTTATGAGCTCATTTATGCCTTGTTAACTTTCAAAACTATCTTCAATGGATTGATTACGTCCTCCTTCATGCCTTTCATATCTCAATTTGTCCAAACAAGGTCAGGAATGACTCCACTAAGCTTTTTCGCTCTGGACCCTTGGTGAGGGACATGAGCGATTCGCCTTGGATCCTTGGAGAGGGACAGGAGCGCTTTTCGCTCTGGATCCTCAGTGAAGGACAGGAGCGAAATTTGACTTTTTGAACTCTCTATCAGGATAATTTTTATGGAATATAACATTTAAGTATACTTTAAGTTATATTCCATATATACTTTCAGGATGTTTGAGAGTGGTTTCAGACCTCCAGGAGTTATATTGCAAAATCTAGTTTTTGGAGGTTTTTCAATTTCCAAACTTAGTCAAATTTCAGGATCAGGACATTCCAGACTTAGCCAAATTTCAGGATCAGGACTTCACTCAAGCAGGACTTGCTATCCTATTGATCTCCCCGACAGCACTCAAAATGCAAAGGCTAACTAACAAAACCCTAAAAGACCAAAAAAACAAACCCTAAAAAGCAAAAAACAGGGGTCCCCATTTGCAATGGGGCGATGTGTGAAAATGTCACAACAGTACCTCATCAGGCTTCATTTGTCGGGACCCATATTTTCACCCACCTAAGCTATGCTTAAGGGGGGGTGTTAGTGTAGGTTTTTATTTTCCTTGTTGCGTTTATTATTTTCCTTTTTCCTAGGTTTTTCCTACACTTTAATTAAGCTTGCTTAGGTTAATAAAGCATGTTTACTTAAGACAAGTGGGTATTGAAGTGTCTGCATGCTATCAGGAGGTACATTTACTATGTTTAGACCATCATGGTGGTCTCTCCTCACTGGCCGGTATTGCCACCTCCACCCCTCACCTGAGTCTATATAAACATGCTACCTTGATTGTATTTTCATATTGGATATTGGGAGATTTCTCTTGATGCTATTCTGCCATTGAGCATTCACATCAAGTTTCTCAAGTATTGTTATTCTGTTCATTTTATTTCCAATATTTTGTTCTAACTCTTTCAATTTGATTCTGGTTTAAATGTGTTTTCTCATATTTTAACACCATGTGTTGTCCCTGCTGCTGCCAAGAAGGTCTGAGAACTAAGTGTAATCTGCAGTCTTAACTCCTCCAAACTGATCAGATCCTCCTCTAGATGAAAGCGCCCTTCTCCTCAAGAGATCTCCAAGCTATCATATGCACTAATAGCTCAAATCGAAGGTCTTAAAGACCACAACTTGCCTCAGATCTGATTCACAAAATAAATTTAAATGAACACCAAAATACCTCACAAACAGTCCCAATGGTATCGCCTTCCCTTCCTATGATTTTTAGAATCATTGAAGGTCAAAATAGATGCATGTATAAGGTGGCAAGAACAAAAATGTGGGGACCAAGTTCTGCAACTGTAATAATGGCAGCCTCTTATATCTTCAATTTGCCTCCACAAAATAACAAGAGGTATCGCCTGGATGCCCAAGGGGAAATTGTTGTCTAGTTAGGCCAAGGGATGCCTACACCATCACACAAGTGTACCCTCAAATCTTCAAGTCTGAAGAACTACCATAATCTGATATAAAAACTCCTTATGCTCAAGTGAAAGGACTGATTTGTCCTTCCCAACCACCATCAATTCGTTATGCACAATGTGGAAAACTGAATATCTTCCACTCCCAAGAAGAAGCTAGGGTTTCGTCCAGCCCTTCTTCAATCTGCTGAAGGTTTGCGTCCTCAAAGATTCAACCAATGCAATGCATCAGTCATGTCATCATATCTAATCAATCTCCAATCTCCTGATCAATCATCACCCTCTTCTATTTATCCTTTTCATAACCTATCATGAGATTCTTCAAGAAGAGGGCAGGTACACTTTATTATTTATTGACTTTAATTATTTTAATTTTATACTTTAGTCACTATTTAATTAAAATAATTAAATATAAAGTCACTTTGTATTTTTTAATTTATTTAATGACTTTATAAGAAATTAATTTAATTAATTTCTCCTTATTTCTCCACTTAGCCAAAAGGCTAAGACTCCATAAAAGACTAGCAAAAATGGGGACATTACAACATTCGACAATCAGCACGACACACTCTTTGGCTGGTGGGAATCCAGTTGCTTGGACAATTTCATTTTGCATCATCCTACGAGCAATAGGTGTAGGAACGTGTCCATCATGTCCATACATTCTTTTCTTGAATTGCTCCATATCGACATTGCCAAGGTTTGTGTCAGTGATATCCTTCCATTTGGACTTGATTTTGGACTTTAGCTATACTCCTTTGCTGGCGAACTTCATTGCTACTTGTAAAAACACATAAAAACTCCATGTTATTTTCAGAATTTAATTCTAATTTTAAATTCTTTTTCTGAAAATTTTACTTTCAGCCTGTTAAAAGGCTAAGTCTTTGAAGGGTTTGAAAAATAAGATAGAAAGATGAGGAAATTCAGTGAAATTGAGTTTTTGAATCCTCTTTGACTGAAATTTACATCTGATTTTGAAAATCTGCCTTAAAATCAAAGAAAAGTGCTTAATTTTTTAGACCCTTAACACTTAGAAGAATCTTCTTCTGGACAAGTCTTGTTCAAAAATCCAAAGTTTATAAAATTTGAGAGAAAGCTTCTCTTCAATGCTCTCCAAAATTCTCAACCTGATTAATGATTTATGAAAGTGAATCGGTT
The DNA here is from genome assembly GCF_030272615.1 of Cryptomeria japonica. Classification (NCBI taxonomy): domain Eukaryota; kingdom Viridiplantae; phylum Streptophyta; class Pinopsida; order Cupressales; family Cupressaceae; genus Cryptomeria; species Cryptomeria japonica. The sequence goes on from NC_081410.1 coordinate 473,167,497, forward strand.
GAAAATATAAATTTTCTGTGTTGAAAATCAAAAATATTTCATGAATTGTGATAGAATTTCATCTTTCTGGCATGGCAAATTTATTTTCAATTTTAAGTCTCTGGCTAGGTATCTTCACATATTCCATTTATGCTTGGATGAATCAATGTTTCAGTGTATGATTGACTTGCGAGGGTTTCGACAATTTCTTCATGCCTTTGGATTTGTGATTTTGGAAGGAATTTATTTCAATTTGCACAACCTATGTCTTGGCATGTTTCATGTCAATTGGACAATCATCTTTCAATTTGTTTTGACTTTCTTTTCCCTCAGGCGAACTTGAGTCTTGTTTGTCTTGCCAATTCATGTCTTGGATTGTCTTGGATCGGTTCTTGGAAGAACTTTTGGACCGTTATCTTTGGGTGAATCTTCATCCATCTTGTCTTGGTGAGTTTGAAAAAAACTTGGACAGTCATACGTCCTTTTATCATAAGCAGATTTAGGAATCAGACCATCTGATCTTATTTGGACGAAATTTGAACCATCCTTCTTGTACTTAGCAAATTTTGGGAATTGTTTTTTATATTGTGCTTGCTGTCCATGGCGAATTTCAAGATTGATCAGACAGTTTGTCTTTCTTTCTGTCATATCTTTTTGGCAAAGTTTATTTTATCTTCATGTGATGCTTTATTTGTCCAACCCTAGGCGGACTTGGATCATGTCATTTATTTGTCCAACCCTAGGCGGACTTGGATAATGTCATGACATGTTTTGTGAGACAAATTTCAACCTTGGATGCTTTCTTTCTTGGCAGTATTTATAAGCTTTGGACAGGTTTGAATCATACTTGGAAGATCATCACATGTGTATCAAACTTGAACAATCTTTTTTCTTCCAAGGCGGGTTTGGAGATGATTAAGAACTTAGGATATTTAGCAAACCCTTAGTCTGTTATCTTCAACCTTACTGATCACGATTGCAGCAGTTGGACAATTTTGTTTGTCTTTCAAACCCTTGAATATATGGATTTAGATTACTTTCTTCTTGGTAGGGCAGGGTTTACACAAGTTTGCTTTATACTTGGAAGACCATTAAGAAGTCTGTCAAAGAATTTATCTTCAGCAAACCTTCAATTTGCTCTCTATGATGGTCTTGGATGAGTTTTAGATATGTATCTTCCTCCAAATTTGTCTTGCTTTCTCATCAAGGGCAGATTTGATAGTCTTCTGAACAAGGTGAAGTGCAGATTTGGAAGATTTCTAAGGAGACTATGTGCAGATTTGATTGATCTTTCTCTCCTTAGGTGGATTCAAGGATGAACAATGGTGAATTTTTCTGAATATGATAAGATATGAAGAGCTTTATTGTCTTATCATCAAACCTTCAATCTGCTGTTAATGGCGAATGGAGGATATGCTGCACTTTTTGAATGCTTCTTTCAAACCCTTGGTCTTGCTTTTATCCCTTAAGGCAAATTTTGCTAACTCTGCTGCAAATTTGATAACCTGATCAAACTCTGGAACTGCTCCTTTAGCGATTTTTAGGAAGAACTCAATCTTGCTTTGAAGAAAGAAGTGTTAATGGGATGAAACCTTCTTTTATAGCTTCTTTGATGGCTTCTAGATGCTTTCTCCTATCTTCTAGAAGTTCGAACTCTCTTTGCTAGGCAAATAATAAAGTCTTTAATGAAATAAAACCTTGTCTTATAGTTTTCTTGGAGACTTCGAGAAGCTTTTAAGTTTTAATGTTTCACTCCTTTAGAAAGTTCGAACTCTTCACTGCTTTGTTCTAGAAGGGAGTTTGCAAATTTAGAAAGTTTTATTGTTTTATTCTTCCCCTAAGAAGTTTGAACTTCTCCATGGAGGCTTCTATTATGTTTTAGAAAGTTTTATTTGCTGTATTCTAGAAATGTATTTTCTTTCTAGAATATGATCTTGACATGTCACATTTTTCTTTAACTGTTTTAAATGCCAAGTCATCACACTTGCCATGTCATCATGCTTGCCAACTTGGCAATTCACATCAACTTCATTTTATGCTATCTTCAATGGGCCCTACATCGTTTTAGACATTCTTTCTCAAGCTTTGGCGAACTCTGTTCATATTTGCCAAGTGCAACCTTGCCTAGGCAGATTTTGAAGGCCTCAAACCAAGGGCGGACTTTGAAATGTTTTGGACACCCTTGTTTATGCCTTGGCAAACTTAGATGAGTCTTTGCCCTCTTTATTTCATGCCAAGGTAGAGTGGACTTAGAAGTTATTGTGCCAAGGCGGAGTTTGAGTCATATATGCTTTGACATATCTTCTTTGATTCAAGTTTGACCATACCTAGGAGTTTGTTTGACCCTTGCCATGAGTTAGTTGACCCTTGGTAGGAGTTTACCATCTGTCGGACAATTTTAGTTTGGACATGAGGTGCACTTAGAAGATTGTCAAACATTCTTGTGTATGAATAAGCTTAACCCTAGGAAGGAATTTGAGTAACTCTTGCCATGGGTTAGTTAACCCTTGGTAGGAGATTAACATTTGTCGGACAATTTTACTTGGACAACTCTCCCATACCTTGGCAAACATTGATTATGCTTAATCATCTTCCATGCTTGACATCCTTGGACAATTTTGACTGATCATCTGCCATTCCACTTGCCTCACCTTGAACTTATCTACCATTTTAACTTCTTCAACTTAGGCGAAATTTTCAATGTACCATTTCCAATTGCTTCCTTTAGACTTGATCAACAGTATTCAAGACATGTTCATACCTTGCTGGTTTATCTAGAACAGAAACCCTAATTAGGGTTCCCACTTTGCTTTTTGCACTTGGAAACCTCAATTTTGAAATCTGAGAACATGGGCACTGATAATATGGCTGATCTTCTGGAACAAAACCCTAATTAGGGTTTGCATTTTTCTTTTTACCCTTAAAGACATAATTTTCAAAATCTGAGAACATGGGTAGGAATAATTTGGCATGAGGATTGAAACCCTAATCTCAGAAAAAAAGAAAAAATTTCAAACTTTTGCTTTTTACACTTAGAAGTAAGAAATTTCGAATCTGAAGAGGGCAAGATCAAAATGACCTAAAGAACAAAACCCGAATCTCAAAAAAAAGCAAAAATTTTGAAGCCTTGCTTTTTATACCTAGAGGCAAGATTTTCAAATTCCGACAAAATGGGTAGTAATGAAATAACTTGAGGAACAAAACCCATATGCCACCTTCAAAAGAGCACAAAAAACAAAAATTTCTAAAAATAGCAGGTTGTCAGAAATGACCCAAAGCAATTGCAATCCTCGTCCTTCGAACCTTTTGAACACTTTGACAACACTTGAATGCAATTCTAAGCAAGATTTCTCAACTTGGCTCGAGATGATTTCAAAATCTTAACTCTAAAAATGAAGATTTATGAAAAATGCAAAGCTAAGACAAAACTCCAACAAAAACAAGGGGTCCCCATTTGCGATGGGGCGATGTGTGAATTAGGTCATGTTGTGTTTTTTACGCACATGCGAACACAAAATAAAATACCTAAAGTATCTTATCCTCTCTTGAACAAAATCTCTCAAATGTTGAAGATTAGCTTCTTAAGGATCACTTGAGAAGACTCCAAGATTCATAAATGTAAGGTCACTACGTGTGGATAAGCTTTATTGGTTGATGTGATTATGCTGGAATCACAAGGGGACTTAAGTTTGAATGCCTGAATGCTTGATTTGCTGGAACTTAGATCATCTGATGTTACAATCTGGTGATGTTTTTTGATCCTAAACTAGCTCGAGTTTGAAAAAATGGCAAAAGATGAAAGGTTAAGAGAGTCTATTCTAAGGCCTAGAATGTAAGAAGATGGATGAATGATTAGATGGAATCCTACTAGGCGAGGTCTCACCATCAACTTGAACAATTTGACACAAGCTCAATGCAATCTTCTAAGGACATTTCAAAGATGTTCAAATCATTACCATCGAACATTAATCACCATTCAAGTTAATGCATAAACAATGGATGCATAACAATGAGGTTAAGCTCATATCATTCCAGTTGACCACGCAAGGCACACTTACAATCAGCAAGAAGTTAGTGGTATGGACGAAACGAATTCCACGCAAATGCATTCAACAAATTCTTCCATTCAATCTAATTATTTACCATCTAACATGAAGATCCAGCAAGAAACCATGCACATTGTAAAGAAACAACACACTTCACCATAACTTCAATGAAAAAGGAGTTCATTTACAACTTAGGCAACAATTTTTGCCTTCTCCTCCTACTCTACTCTAATTGCTATTCTATTTTTCCTCTACTACTAACTATAAACTATGAGCTATTACTATTAAACTTTACAAATGAAGAGCTTGAGCTTTATAGAGAGAGTTCATTTACAATGAACGGCCAGGATTGAATCTCCATCAATGGCCAAGATTTTACAATGAAAACCCTAATTAGGGTTTGTTACAACAAACTCTCCTTAGCTGATGAGAAAATTAAATTTAGTGAATGTGAACCAATAGATATCAGGGGAAGGTACTGTTGATGTGTTTTTTATGCACATAACAATATAGAATAAATTACCAAAGTAATTTACCCTCTCTTGAACAAAATCACCTCAGATGCTAAGAATGAGATCAACTAAAATGATTCCAAGGTTTCTACATGTCAGGTCTTGACGAGTGGGTAAGTTCAGTGGTTGATGTGAATTGCTGTGTTTCAGTTGGGGACTTACGCAAATGTTTGGATTATCATGAATGATGCGGAATAGGTGTGCTGACAACTTAAAATTTATCAATAAGGCTCTGGATTTACTTCTTACTAAAAAAGGGGGAAAAAGAATAGGGTTCAGGAAATCTATTCTAAACCTAGGAATGTAGGAAATGGTGAATGGATCTAGTGGAATCAAACCAGGCAAGGTCTCATAATCAGGTATTGACACAAGCTTAGTGCAATCATCTAAGGTATACTTAATGATTTTCAGACTATTACCATCAAACGTAGACACCATCCAAGTTGATGCTTGTCAACGGACGCATAATAGTTGAAGTTATGCTTACTCAAACTCCAGTTGACCACACAAGGCGCACTTACCAGCAGCAAGAGGCTAGTGGTATGGATTAAGGATTCCACACAAATAAATTCAACAAATCTTCCATTCAATCTAACATACATGAAAATAAATTCTAATCTAACTTGGAGGAATTGAGAACCATGAATGCAAATACAACATTTGAAGAGCAAAATCACCAACAATTGAACAATGATTAGGATTCAAATAGCTGTAGCATATACCAACAATTCTACAAAAACTCTCTCTTACAAATGAGAGACAAAGGGGCATATATAGAGTCTCTTACAAAATGGATGGCCCAGATTGATCTAAGATCAACGGCCGAGATCATACCAACAAAACCCTAGAATTGCCCTAATTAGGGTTACATCAAAAATGGTGCCACCAACATATGGCCCAATAGAAAATATACCTAGTCATCATATAGGGAATCTTCTAGAAGATTCCTCCCTACATCTCTCTCTCTCCTAGCATACTCCAAGAATCTAGCCAATACTGAATCTAACTCCTCCATGGAAATGCTAGGCAAGGTATCCTGTTGTAAATCAATCACATCCAATGAATTCGAGCAAGCATTCAAAGTGTTATCCCATTCAGGCATGAGCTTCTGCAAATTATGAACATGAATCAACAAAGAGACCAAGTCATCTATCTGACTCTTCTGCAAAGAGTCCAACTCGCAAAAATACATAAATTTCATCTTGTCTCTTAATTTGGCTAAGTGTAAACCACTAGCATCACTAACATGAACACCCAATAATTCCTCAATCGAGCCAAGGATTTTCATTTGAATGTCTTCAATTAATCCTTCCATCTCCATACAACTCGATTGGGCGTTCTCATAAGCTGATTTCTTCAAGGCTAGTGCACAATACTAGCCATGGAAATTATATATGTCTCCATTGTGCACAATGTTCTCGTTGACCAAGGTAGAATTAGGAACCTTCTTCAATGCCAGGAGGCATGGAATAGTCTTCTCTTGGATAGGCCGGAATTCCTCCCAAACTCCCTCCAAATACTGGATTTTGAATACAAGCGTTGTTGTCTTATCATATGCTTGGACAAACTGAGTAAGGAAATCATCTGCCTGCTTTCTTGTGCTTTCAATCCACTTTTCCACCTCTGAGTGTGTACCTCTCGCTACCTCGCAGTGTGAATGTACTCTATGGTCAACTGCAATAGGGGAAATAAGGGTGGGATCTCCATGCCTTGTCCCTGCAATATACTCTCTGAGTCTAATATTTTCTTCTTTGTACCTTTCATTCTCCGCAATCGCTGTGTCTAACTTTGCATTGATTGCTTGGAGGTTGTCACCGATCTCCTGGAATTCCTGCCCTGCGGATGGACGACCAAGGGCGATTGAAGTGATCTGGAAATCCATGGGAGTAGCAGTGCTCGCCGTCACGCCGGCTCTAGGAACAACAATCTGCGCAATCCGCATTCCTGTCTCATCTCTAGCTATGTGCGACAAAATTTCCGCTCTCTTGGGCTCCTTCTTAGCACTCCTAGCTAGGTAGTCATCAATATCCTCAGTAGGTTGTACTTCTATCATTTGTTTACTTTTTTCCATACTCTTCCTCAACCATTCAAGAATAGCGGTCATCTCCATACCATCATCGAGACATATTTCTCGATCAAGGTCCTTCAGTGCCGAGATAACTTCATCACTATCATCAAGATTATTCCTGGTCCAATCATATACATCTTTTCCCAAACTAACTTCCAAAAGGACAGTAGGGGATCCCGGCTGGTCATCATTCTCATCAGGAGGTGCAGATGTTGCCGTGGCATGAAATTCCTGAGTATTCTTTGGTAGTATCACTGTGTTGGAACACTGCTAAGTCTCCTTATTTTGTTTTGTTACTTCAATCATTTCGATTGATGAGACACTGGGAGGGGGTGAAGGAATGATAAGTGGAGGAATGATAGTCTTCTGCTTAGTCTTCTGCTTCTTATTCACATCCTCAATCTTCTTCCCTCTAGCCTTGACTTCTCCAAGCATGTTCTTCCTTCTCTTGGGAGCTTGACTTTCTTCGTCTGCATGAATCCTGACATCACTGACAGTCCTCTAATCATCCTCAGAAGTAGACTCTTCCAGCTTCATCCTTTCATAAGTGAAGGGAACACCCATGTCAACCAATTTGTTCATCTGCATATCTACCCATGTGCGGGAGAAATTCAAGACTTCTCTCATCAATACATTTAGGTCAATCTCTTCTGACTCTGACCAATTTGGCAATAGGATTGCCTTCTTCATTTCATTCTCCTAATGTGGGTGTGTATGATCTCTATCATCTAATACCTGATCAGGAATGAGGAAAAGTCCACACTTCCTCATGAAATCCACTAACATTCTGGACCACATTCTTCTCTTCACTGCTTGTTCGTCCATTAAATTAGCCCAATAATCTTCTATGTCAATCTTATGAGTGAACTTCTCTCCTCTGATCCTTCCGACCTTCTTGTCTGGATCGAATCTTTCTCTCTTTTTGTAGGTAGCAAATCTGTAGAATGCAATCTCCTCACCTGCAGTGCCGGCAGCTATGGCGGATTGGCAGACCTCTGACGTCTTCCCAACTGAGATAGGGAATGTCATTCCCGTCCTGTGCTTCTCTCTGGATAACATCGAACTCTAGAAGTTGTCTTACCACTTCCAACAATATCATTTTGTCAATTGGATACCTAGGAAGTCTGTAGGGTTCAGATTGAAACCCATGAATCCTGAGGTATGTGAAAGTGGGAAACTGTATATACCACGATCCATATTTTTCTATTAACTCAGTTGCCTCTTTGGACAACCTTTTGTGGATTCCGCCCTGCAGCATCCGTGTGATGTACATAGTGAATGCATCATTCACTCTCTTGTAGTCTTCAATTCTGTGCATACTCAACTGGGGGTAGCATTCATAACTCTTAAATTGTCCTTGCCCATTCCCGACTTCACCTTTGCATATTAATCCTCTGTATGAAACAAATCGTGCAAGTAGGTACACTAGGTAAGAAGTCATGGCGAATGACTTGGACCACTCTACATTCCTCAACTGGAAATCCAGATTGTCGCTTATGATCTTGGACCAATTCACTAGTGTTCCTCTAAGACAATCCTGGATGAAGTAGAACATCCATCCATGAAATATTGCTCCCTGCGGCATTCCCATCACTCTATTGAGTAGGAATATCAAATCACTATATTCCTCCTTAAAATCTACGCACATAAGTGTCTTGGGAGCCTTGGAATGATGATTCCTAGGTTCAATCATCCACTCTTTATTAATTAAACTCTTGCATACACCCATCTTCTTCGTGTATCTGTCTGCATAATCTTCCTTGGTCACATCCTTCATGTCTGTACTGCGTGGAATTCCGAATACCTCAGCAATGGCATCCTCAGCAAGGTAGGCGATGACAACACCCTTGGGACTCTTGATCATTCTTGTGAGTGGATCGTAACATCATGCACATTCCAGGATCAACTCACTGCACTGTATGGATTGTGGAAACCCAGCGACATGGAAAATGCCACTCTTCATAATATTTGCATATGCTGGAGAAGGAACCTGATCTATGGATCCGAACATCCGACGCTGCATCTGGTCGAAGTCCAGGAAATGCATGTTGGTATCAATGATCTCCTTCCATCTGGATGAAATCTTAAACTCTGGATAAAATCCAGTCTTCAACAGCTCTTTCCTTTCCTTGTATCCTGATTTTGACATCGCACCTGTATGAAGCTGGAAGTTAGTCCTAGGATAAAAATAAATACTTGTAATAAAATTCCTGACTTTTAAAGATTTAGTCAATTTAGAGCATGGAGTCAGGAAAATAATCCATACACTTGGTAAATTTTAGCAATTACGTTCAATGTGTGACAACACTAAGACATGGAAGCCTTCCATAAAATTCATTTATACCTCCTTATGCTTAGAAAATATGCAAGCAAAGAATGCAAAGGAGCATACCGGATTGATGATGACTTAGGAAAGGTGTGAAAGGTTGTGTTTTCACACAATGAATGTCTGAAGACACCTTCCGCAGTCAACAATGGAGGTCAAAATTCTAAAGACAACCTGAAAATCAAACTTCTTAAAACATGTTGTAATCTTCAAAATGTGCATGAAATCAATAAAAATCAGTTTTATTGATGAAAACAATCATTTTTTGAAATGTAAGTATGGCTGGTAAAATTTAGTTTTCTAAGGACAAGTCTAAATTGAACACTTCAGACTTACCAGCACCTTGCAAAGTGGTTTAAATTCCTGAAAATGATGAAAAATTGCTAAGGAAACAGCCCCAAGCAAATTTGCCAAAATTGGTTAGGTGGCTGGAAATGAAAATTTCTGAGAACAAGCGCCTAACAATGGAGTTTCAGACCTGCAACAACATTAAAATGGTCTAATAAGTGCACAGAAAACTCCATAAAATGCCTCCAAATGCTAAATGTTTAAGTTGGAATTGGATGGGCAATAAAAACTTAAAGTTTGAAAATTAATGGCAGCCATTAATGGAGGTCAAAATCTGAAGCAAACCTCAGATCTGAAGCGAATCAGCAGGCTGGAAGTGATGGCAGCCACCAAACATGCATGAAAATCATCAAAATATGGCACCAAAACACCTCCCAAGCAAAATCGAAATTTCCCAAGTCTAGCGCCTAACAAAGGAATTCTGAAAATTTGATGTCAATGGCAGCCTAGATCTGCAACAATGGAGGATGGCAGCAATCTGGAAAAATCGCCCAAGTTGAGGTTGAATACCCCAAACACAAAAAATCGCCTGCCTTAGCAAAAATCGAAATTTTCAAAATTCTGAAAATTGTTGTTAATGGCAGCAATCTACAGCAATGAAGGTCTGAACAGCAAAAAAAATGGTGGAGGAAAAAACATCGCCCAAGTCCTCAATCAAGATTTTGCCAACTTTTACCAAAAATTGCTAAATTTGGAAAAATCACCAAACTTAGCAAAAATCGAAAATCTGAAACTGCTCTTTAATGGCAGCCAAGGAGGAATAAATCAGCAAGCTGGAAAAAAAATGGAGGAAAATAAATCCTCAATCCCACGCTTCACAAAATGCCTTGCTAAAAAAATTCGCCCAACTTGGAGAAAATCGCTTTCATGGAGACACCTAGCAGAAATAATAATAAAATAATGCTAAAGTTCCTCTCATATACTTGCTTTCAACTCCAACTTTCACCACACAAGCACTGTGGGATGAAAAACACTTGTATAAATACTTGCTTGGTGAAACCCTAACTTGCTTCTAGAAGATTTAAACATTTAATAATTATTGCAAGTTATTAAATTTGCTTTTAAATTTTAAATAATCATTTAATAATTATTTAAAAGCAATCAAAATGGGGCTTTTTATTAAAATATTTCAATTTAAATCCAAAATAAAGCCTCCAGGGGAAAATCGCTATAGGTTGGGATTGAAAAATCCCTTCAAAATCACTTAAGTGTCAAAATTTGCCCCATAGGGGAAATTTGACCCATGCTTGGATAAAAATCCATGCTCAATTTCATCAAAATGCACATAAAAAACCTCCCAAGGGAAAATTGATGTGAGTTTGGACAAAAATCCAGACAAAAATACACTCATTTTGCAAAAATCACCCCCCAGGGGAAATTCGATGGGTGTCTGGACAAAAATCCACACTCAAAACTCACTTAACTTGGAAAAATACCTCCCTGGTGGAAATTCGACCTCAGTTTGGACAAAAATCGGGACTCAAAACTCTTCATAATGTTCCCAGTGGAAAATCGATCCCCGTCTGGATAAAAATCCGGACAAAAATCCTTACAAAAATGCTCAGGGGAAAATCGATAACTGTCTGGATAAAAATCCGGACAAAAATCCTCACTTAGTTGTCACAAAATTCCTGGTGGAAAAATGACCCAGGCATGGAATTATCCTTGCACTCCAGTCCGCAATCCTAGGGGAAAATTGATGGCAGTCTGGATAAATCCTGACACAGCCAAATTTTAGCATTTCCAAGGGAAAAAAGCTCCAAGTGTGGATAAACAGTGGGGGAAATTAGTGGCCAGTATGGATTCCAGGGGAAACCCATGTGTAGTATGGATTTTGAGTGGGGGAATGGGTTGGGTAGTCTGGAATGTGAGGGGAAAATCACCTCTAGCATGGATTTTGACCCTTTAACCCTTGGAATATGAATTTCCCTTAGGATTTTATCATTTTAACCACTCAAAATCACTCAGCGACTTTAAATTTGACTGGACTTAGACTAATTTTCCAAAAAAATATGAGCGAAACGCTAGGAAAATATTGGAATAAAGTGCGAAACCAACTTAAATATTACCTTAGGAGCGAGAAAACAACTCCAAAAGGTCTGTGAATATCTTGGCACTTTAAAATCACTTGATGCGTGTGTTTAAAAACACGTTAACGTTCAATAGGTCTAACACTTAGCAAAACTTAGGATCATTAAAAATATCATCTTTTGCAACTTGATCCTAACACTTCAAAAACCCTAGACGGCACTAGGCATGATCAAAACTCCAAGACTCGGGCACGGGAAACGCAAAATTGCCCACTAAGCAGCCAAAACCCTAACCTAACAACGCAGGAAGCTGGAAAAGAGGGGGTCCCCATTAGCAATGGGGCGATGTGTGAAAAGGTCACAACAGGTACATCGGAGTTTGTGCCTTCATGTATGAACTAGGTACATTGCATCTAGACATGTTGATGTGGACTCCTCGGATTGGTGGAGTAGTAACTGGGATGCCACCTCAATCTTGCAGTCTATAGACTTGATTTGATTCATCATCATGAAGGGATGTTGAGAGATATCTCTTGATACTCAACATTAACTAGTTTGCTTAAAGTGATGATGATGATGAGAAGCAAACTTTGATTAACTCTTTTGAAACTATCTGCTTCTTCAATCATGTTTGATGCAGGTCTTGTGATGACTTTGGTTGATTCTTCCTTGATATACTTGATGAAAGGTGCACCTGGTTGAATGTAGCTATTCAATATTCTAACTTTGATTCTTGGATTCCCGAAGGGAATTCAAGATTGTAAAACATTCCTCCATCATGTAGGTTATCTTTCCTTTATGTACCACGGCCTCGAGGTAGTTGAATGATCTTTCTTTACAGTCTGTGATATCCTCGTGCTTCCATGATGTGGTGAGAGCCTTCGAAGATCTTGAGATCCTCCCTTGCTTGATTTCCTTGTGTTTGTTGATGAAGCGTTTCCTTTGAATCTGCATAGTGGTGTAGGTCTTGCAATCCTCCCCCTCCCATTTCTTCAGGGTGTTGCTTTGCATCATCTTCTTTGCATATCTGCAAAACAAAGAAAGCATAGTATCCAATACATAACATATGATCTTCACACACATCTAGTTTTAAATTGATCTCTCACTCTGATTTTATGTAATTTTTTTACTAAATCTGGTCAAAAGAGGAGTGATACTAGTCAGTGAATTTGCTGGAGTTGAAGAAATTCCCTTTGTACTATATAAATTTGCTGCTCTTTATATGAATTTAGACTGCTCAGTGATGAAATCTGCCCATCTTGACTTCTGGATCTGATCCTTTAATAGTTGAACTCACCTTTGTACCAATTGAATTCCTTGTTGTGCTGATGAAATTCGCTTTTGGAGAAGAGAAGTGATGTCCAAATGATTGTTTGGATGTCTAAGCTGTCCTTGATAGTGGAATTCGCTTTAAATGGAGGGCAAAGGACATCCGCTCTGATTTAGATGCAAGGTAAAGTCATGAGCAAAATTCGCTCCAAATATGGAGCAAGGTACATGTCCTATGCAAAGTTCGCTCCAAATATATGGTGAGGTACATGACTAAAATTCGCTCCAAATGTGCGGTGAGGTACTTGACTAAAATTTGCTCCAAATGTGTGATGAGGTACATGACCACAAAATTTCGCTCCAAATGTGTGATGAGGTACATGACCTCAAAATTTCGCTCCAAATGTGTGGTGAGGTACATGACTAAAATTCACTCCAAATGTGTGATGAGGTACATGACCTCGAAATTTCACTCCAAATATGTGGTAAGGGACGGGATTTTACCAATTTTACTCAAATTAAGGAGCAAGGTACTGTTGATGTGTTTTTCATGCACATGCAAAAACAGAATAAATACCAAGGCATCTTATCCTCTCTTGAACAAAGTTTCCTCGAATGCTGAAGATTTTGCCTAAGGATCATTCAAGAAGACTCCAAGGTTCTTATATGTAGGGTCTCTACGTGTGGATAAGCTCTATTGGTGTGATGTGATTTTGTTGGATTCACAAGGGGACTTACGTTTGACTGCCTGAGCGTTTTAATCTGCTGGAACTTGAGTCCTAATTACTAATCGGGAAATAATCGGGAAATAAAGAAATATCAAAAGGTTGAGGGCTCAGAAAGTCTACTCAAAGACCTAGAATGTGAGAAGATAGATGAACGACTAGGTGGAGTCCTACTGGGCTAGGTCTCACCATCAAACTGAACAATTCAACACCAGCTCAGTGCGATCTTCTAAGGGATGCTTTGAATATGTTCAAATCGTACACCATCAAACACTGATCACCATTCAAGATAATGCATGAACAATAGATGTGTAACAACTTGAGATTAAGCTCATTCTATGCCAGTTGACCACGCAGGGCGCACTTACAATCAGCAAGAGGCTAGTGGTTTGGACTAGCGGATTCCACGCGAGTGCATTCAACAATTTTTTTCCATTCAATCTAATTATCTACCATTTAAAATTGAAGATTCAACAAGAAACCATGCATATTGCAAGAAAGAACACATTTCACCTTAACTTCAATGAAAATGGAGTTCATTTACAATTTAGGCAACAATTTCTTGCCTTCTCCTCCTAATCTACTCTAATTGTTATTCTATTTGCTATTCTATTTTACTAACTATTCACTATTGACTATTCTCTAACTATTATTAGCTAACTCTTAACTATTAACCTTTACAAATGAAGAGCTAAAGCCTTATATAGAGAGCTCGTTACATCTCAATGGCTCAGATTGATTTACAATCAATGGCTAGGATTACAAGATACAAAAACCCTAATTAGGGTTTATGAGAAAATTACATTTCATGAGTGAGGACCAATAGATGACAGGGGTAGGTGCCTCGAAGTTTGTGCCATCACTGGTGAGTCAGGTACATTGAATCTTGACATGCTGATGTGGAACCATCTGACTGGAGGAATAGTGACTGGGATGCCACCTTGTCTGGTACTTCCTCTGTGATGACCTTTGATGCTCAATTTGGTGATGCTGAGAAGCTAACTTTGATTAACTCTTCTGAAACTATCTGCCTCTTCAACGTTCCTTTGCACTGACCTCGGTTGATTGTCCTTTGTCCTTGATGTACATGATGAATGATGTACCTCCTTGACTCCCATGTGTTTGATGAAGCCTCCTTCCTGGTTAAGTCAATCCTCCTCTGGTATCTCATATTGCCTTGAAATGTTTATAAGATCTTTCTACTTAACATCCTGTGATTTCTCCATGTAATAGAATGAGGTCTTTGAGGATGGTTAGCTTTACTGTTTGAACACTTGAAGTCTTCCAACATTTTAGAAGCACCTTAAGTCCTCCTCCATGCTTTTGAGGTGTCCTTGATGATGATGGAACTTGAATAGGTCTTCCTTGTCCTGGCCTGATCCTTCTAGCCCAGTCTTATGTGGAACCATCTGACTAGAGGAATAGTGACTGGGATGCCACCTTGTCTAGTACTTCCTCTGTGATGACCTTTGATGCTCAATTTGGTGATGCTGAGAAGCTAACTTTGATTAACTCTTCTGAAACTATCTGCCTCTTCAATGTTCCTTTGCACTGACCTCGGTTGATTGTCCTTTGTCCTTGACGTACATGATGAATGATGTACCTCCTTGACTCCCATGTGTTTGATGAAGCCTCCTTCCTGGTTAAGTCAATCCTCCTCTGGTATCTCATATTGCCTTGAAATGTTTATAAGATCTTTCTACTTGACATCCTATGATTTCTCCATGTAATAGAATGAGGTATTTGAGGATGGTTAGCTTTACTGTTTGAACACTTGAAGTCTTCCAACATTTTAGAAGCACCTTAAGTCCTCCTCCATGCTTTTGAGGTGTCCTTGATGATGATGGAACTTGAATAGGTCTTCCTTGTCCTGGCCTGATCCTTCTAGCCCAGTCTTATGTGGAACCATCTGACTAGAGGAATAGTGACTGGGATGCCACCTTGTCTGGTACTTCCTCTGTGATGACCTTTGATGCTCAATTTGGTGATGCTGAGAAGCTAACTTTGATTAACTCTTCTGAAACTATCTGCCTCTTCAACGTTCCTTTGCACTGACCTCGGTTGATTGTCCTTTGTCCTTGATGTACATGATGAATGATGTACCTCCTTGACTCCCATGTGTTTGATGAAGCCTCCTTCCTAGTTAAGTCAATCCTCCTCTGGTATCTCATATTGCCTTGAAATGTTTATAAGATCTTTCTACTTGACATCCTGTGATTTCTCCATGTAATAGAATGAGGTCTTTGAGGATGGTTAGCTTTACTGTTTGAACACTTGAAGTCTTCCAACATTTTAGAAGCACCTTAAGTCCTCCTCCATGCTTTTGAGGTGTCCTTGATGATGATGGAACTTGAATAGGTCTTCCTTGTCCTGGCCTGATCCTTCTAGCCCAGTCTTGTTGATCTGCAAAACAAACAAAAGATGATTAAGAATATATGACATATTCATTCTAACATGTTTCTTACCTTAAATCATCAACAAGAAAGCATTAAGATGAAATTCGCTCAAGACCCTCTCTAGGGACAAGACCTATAATGAAATTCGCTCTGGACCCTCTGGAAGGGCCATGAGCGAAATTGGTAATCTCACTTACTTCTCCATTCATAACTCATTCTTCAAGGCATTAAACTTCATAATTATGCTCCTTCTAGGTATAGACAAGTCATTGCTCTCAAAAATTGCTTAGGACGAGGTTCATCCAAGTGCTAAGGCAAGGTACAAGGTCCATTGAAGACGTTCACTCTAGACCCTTTGGAAGGGTCAGGAGCGAAATTCTTCCTTTAGGTTGAATTCCTCCTTCTCCTCACTTCATTTTGCCTTGATTTTCGCCTTTCAATTCCTCCCTCATGAAGACATCATTTATTTGACCCCCAGGAAGGCCTGAAAGAAGGATTTCGCTCTGGGCCTTGACCAAGGACAAGACCTATAAGGAATTTCGCTCTGGACCCTTTAGAAGGGTCAGGAGCGAAATTGACATTTTTGGACAAATCCTTCACCTTTTGTGATCACAACTCACTCAAATGCATGCCTAGGGATACCTCTAAGTTTAACCAACCTCCATCAACGTTAGGCTCGACACAAAATTGGGGGCAAAAGGAGGTTTTAGGAATTTCGCTTTGGACCCTTTGAAAGGGTCAAGAGCGAAATTTGCCATTTAGTCTTAATTCCATCATTTCCTTTGCTCCAATCCACCTTGCAAGGCAAATATGCATCAATCTTCCCTCAACTACGCCATAGGAACTAAGACTTTGACCTCAAACAAGGAGAAAATAGGTGTTTAAGAAATTTTGATCTGGACCCTTTGGAAGGGTCAGGAGCGAAATTTGCATTTTAGGCCAAAATCCTTCACCCTTTCACCCCTCACTTGCTTCCAAGGCATGATGACATCCTAGCTAAGGCTTCAAGGCAAAAAATTAGTTCAAAAAATGAAGCAAAGAGAGGATTCTATGAAAATTCGCTTTGGACCCTTTGGAAGGGTCAGGAGCGAATTTTGTCTTTTAGGCTTAAATCCATCATTTCCTTCACTTTCATTCACTTCTTAAGGCAAGAATATATCAATCCACCCCCAACCATGTTCAAGGAACAAAGATCTTAGTTTGAACAAGGAAGAAAATAGTGCTTTTAAGAAATTTCGCTCTGGACCCTTTGGAAGGGTCAGGAGCGAAATTCTTCCTTAGGCTCATTTCACACTTCTTTTCCTCTCAACTCACCTCAAACTTGACTTATCAAATCTCCTCTTACCATAATCAAGTCAATTCGCCATCTATTTAGCTCAAAACAAGGTCCTTTTAGTGTATTAGGCAAAATAGAGAGTCTAGTTAAGGATTTCGCTCTGGACCCTTTGGAAGGGTCAGGAGCGAAATTTGCATTTTATTTGTTTTTCCCTCACTAAGCTCCATTCTTCATCCTTTGATCATTAAAAACAAGTCTTTGGCCTTCAAAATTGCTTGGGAATGAGTTAGCTTGTAGGTTGGAGCAAGGCATAGTGCTTCATGAAGAAATTCGCTCTGGACCCTTTGAAAGGGTCAGGAGCGAATTTTGTATTTTAGGCTTAATTCACATCCCTTTTCACTAATCTTTGCTTTAGACTTGATCCTTGATCTTTCTTTTTGCCATGCATGACCATCATTCAATGTCCCTAGTGAAGAAATAAGCCATTTGGGAAATTTCGCTTTGGATCCTTTGGAAGGGTCAGGAGCTTGAAAAAATTTCGCCTTGGACTCTTTGGAAGGGTCAGGAGTGAAATTTACATTTATGCTCAAATTCCTTACCTTTTATCACTTCACTTCGCTTCACACAACAATTCTCTCTTCACTACTCTATAAGGACAAGGTTTATGAGGTAAATTAAGACCAAGAAGGGAGATACAAGGGAATTCGCTCTGGACCCTTTGGAAGGGTTAGGAGCGAAATTGAGGAATTAGCCTTAGATACCACCCATACACTCAAACCTCTCCCTCATTCATGTTGCTCTCACCTCAATACATGCTAACAAACCACCTTAAAGAAGTTCCTGGCTCGAAAAAATTGGATTACAAGGACATCTTAGCCATTTCGCCTAGGTACATCTAGAAGGACAGGACCTATCCAAGAATTTCGCTCTGGACCCTTTGGAAGGGTCAGGAGCGAAATTTGTCTTTTAGGCTCAATTTCCTTATTTAAACTCATTCCAACTTGTTCACAAGGCAAAAATAGGTCATTTTTCACTCAGTCAAGATGTAGGGGCAAGTTTTGAGGTCTAGACTAGGAGCAAAAGGGCGGCCGATGATACAATGCCGAGCTTGCAATCACTGGGGGCATTTCGCTAGAGACTGTACGGTGGAGGAAGCACCACAAAAACTTTGCAAGTGGTGCGGTCCCGGGGACCATGATGATGGCAATTGTCCCAAATCTGGCGTGAACCTATTGAATGTAGAAACGGAGGATGCACTTGCCATAACAAGGTCCAAGACGAAAGCAGCCACTTATCCAGACCCCCGTACGGAAAAACAAAAGGCACTGGAGGCACGAGCGGAATTGGAGAGGGAGATGTGGAGGAGCAAGGGTGCACAAAAGCTGGCGGGTACTTCTCGCTCTGAAGGAGAAACAAACATTATAAACCAACTGTTACAGGTCGAGATACCGGTCAAAATGAAGGACCTCCTGGAAAGTATGCCGCACTTGCGAGCGACGTTGTTGCAATCCGCAATAGTAACCCCAGTAGGCCAACCAATACATGGCAAGGACAACCTTGGCGAGACAGCAGCAGACCCATTAACCCTGACGATCAACAATGGTAGACACCCAGCAGTGGTGGAAATGGGTATATTGGGCACCATCCTGACCGACACAATTGTCGATGGTGGGTCGGGAGTAAATGTCTTGCCAGAGGAAACATGGAAAAAATTGGGTAAACCTACTCTCTGGCCGTCCACCTTTACTTTATTGGGAGCAGACCAACATGGCATCAAGCCGCTGGGCACACTCATGGCGCAACAGGTGACGATCGGAACACAGCCATTCGTCCTGAATTTTGTGGTCATCCCATTGAAGAAGAAGGGGTACGACGCCATCCTCGGCAGAGGCTGGCTGGTGGCGGCCAAAGCAAATCACAATTGGAAGAAAAACACCTTGTCCATGGAAAAGGCTGGCCGAAGGTATACCATTGACCTCAAAACTCAACAGGTCAATGAAGAGTTGGCGTCGGAGTCAGAGTCCGACAGAGACGATACCGACGAAGGGAAGGAGGGCAGGGAACCAAATGATGAAGGCATCTTAGGAATTCAAGCCTGTTCTGAGGATGAGACGGATTCTTTGAGAGGGCTCTTCCATTGGCAAATGGAAGACTATGAATTATTGTATGGGTGCAATATGTTGGGGATCGAAGGACCTGACATGAACGAGTTTCCGCCAGAGTACGGACAATACAAGGAAGGGGATGTCCCTGTGGATGACGCACCAGCGCACAAGTTTGACAAAAGTAAGCCCATAAGGTATGAAGAATCCGCACTTCAAGTTACAAACCTTGGAGAACCTTCAGAACAGAAAAATATTCTAGTCGGCGACGATTGGAATCCCGTCTTAAAGACGGCGGCGTTCAAAATTTTTACAGAATACAAAGACGTGTTCGCTTGGACATATAAGGACCTCAAGGGGGTACCACAAGAACTCTGTGTACATCGGATCCCTTTGGTTCCCGGGGCCGTGCCCGTACGGAAGAGGCCATACAGAATGAACAAAAATTATGCGGCCAGGGTAAATAATGAAATTGACCGCATGCTGGAAGCAGGGATTATCTTCAAGGTCCAGACGAGTGAATGGGTATCACCCATTGTGATATCTTTGAAAAAGGAGGCCGATCAGATAAGAATCTGTGTAGACTTCAGGTGTTTGAATGCTGTCACAATTAAAGATCCATTTCCCATACCATTCACAGACACCATCCTCGAGGAAGTCGCGGGTCACGAAATTTATTCATTTATGGATGGATTCTCCGGATATAATCAAATTTCCATTGCAGAGGAGGACAAATTGAAGACCACCTTTATCGTAGAAGATGGCGTCTATGCATACAACCGGATGCCATTCGGGTTGTGCAACGCGCCAGCTACCTTTCAACGGATAATCCTCCATATCTTCGATAAAATGTCCGTGGGAAACTTCAAAGCATTCTTGGATGATTGGTCCATTTACAACACGGAGGAGGCACATCTGGCCGCACTTGGCGAATGCATGG
This sequence comes from Cryptomeria japonica, assembly GCF_030272615.1. Lineage (NCBI taxonomy): Eukaryota > Viridiplantae > Streptophyta > Pinopsida > Cupressales > Cupressaceae > Cryptomeria > Cryptomeria japonica. The sequence goes on from NC_081410.1 coordinate 473,187,514, forward strand.
AGAGATGCCGACGAGCCCGCCTCGCCCTAAATCCCAAGAAATGCAGATTCATGGTGCCTCAGGGCAAGTTACTAGGGCACATCGTCTGCAAGGCTGGACTGAAGACGGACCCTGACAAAATACGAGTCATCGTGGAGATGGAGGCGCCCGACGATGTCACCGGCGTCAAGTCATTTCTTGGACACATCGGGTATTATAGGCGGTTTATTAAGAACTTTGCCCAAGTATCATACCCACTTGATAAGCTGACACGAAGGGGGGAGCCGTACGTCTGGGGGACGGCCCAAGAAGAGGCTTTTCAAGAGTTAAAATCACGATTGGTGGGTGCGCCAATCTTGACATACCCAGATTGGGACAAAGAGTTCCATGTACATGTCGACGCATCCAACTTCGCCATAGGGGCCACCCTAGCACAGGTCGGCAGCCACGGGCTGGACCACCCAGTATATTTTGCAAGTCGACTCTTGTCAAACGCGGAGAGGAACTACAGCACGACGGAGAGAGAAGCCCTCGGCATGGTATACTCCGTCCAAAAATTCAGACATTATTTACTGGCGACACCATTCACATTTTATGTGGATCACCAGGCGTTGATGTATTTGGTGAACAAGCCAATCATCCAGGGGCGGATTAGTCGATGGCTGTTGCTGTTACAAGAATTTACGTTCAACATCATTGTCAGACCTGGCAGGAGCCACGTCATAGCCGACCAGCTATCACGGATCAAGTCGGGAGAGCCGGCCGAAGGCATTAGCGAGGATTTTCCGGACACCCATCTTTTCCGCATTGCCATCCTTCCTCATTGGTACACCAGTGTGGGTGAATATCTGTCAACATCAAAATTTCCGAAGGAAATGCCACCAGGTGAAAGACGGAAACTTGTATTAAGAAGCCGAACATTCCAACTTATAAATGGTCTTCTCTACAAAATGGGACCTGATCAGATCCTACGACGATGTGTCTTGGAAGAGGAAATCCCAGGAGTATTGAGAGAAGCCCATGAAGGGGCTGCTGGAGGGCACATGGGACCGGATACGACAGCAAGGAAGGTCCTACTAGCTGGCTTGTGGTGGCCGACACTGCATAATGACGCCAGAGAATGGGTGACAAGTTGTGATACATGTCAGCGTGCTGGGCGACCATTAAAAAGAGATTTCATGCCACTTAACCCGGCGCATGCTCAAGAATTGTTCGAAAGATGGGGGTTAGACTTCGTTGGTCCATTAAAACCGAGTCGCGCCCGACGATGTAGATACATTGTCGTGGCGACAGAATATTTGACCAAATGGGTCGAAGCCAGGGCGTTGGCAGACAACTCCGCCGTCAGCACGGCGAAATTCATTTATGAACAGATTATCACCCGGTACGGAATACCGATTCAACTGACAAGTGATAGAGGAGGGCACTTTGTAAATCATATTGTTCGACTACTGACAACCGAGTTCAAAATTTTTCATTCTCTATCGAGTCCGTACTATCCCAGGGCAAACGGTCAGGCCGAGGCAACCAACAAAATCATCGTGTCGGTAATTTATAAGTCCTGTGGGGTGGAAAAGGAAGACTGGGAAGAGCGTCTGCCTTCGGTACTTTGGGCGTACCGCACAACTTACAAAGTAACCACCGGGCAGACACCTTTCCAATTGATGTATGGCCAGGAGGCTGTGGTACCGATCGAATTCATGGTGCCAAGTCTCAGAATCGCCATTGACAACAAACTGGGTGACATGGAAAGCCTTCGAGAGAGACTGTACGCCTTAAATAAGTTGGATGAAAGACGGACGATGGCACAGTGGGTGACAGACGTGGCCCAACAACGCAGGAAATACTGGCATGACCAACACATTCGGCGGGCGAGGTTCACACCGGGCCAATTAGTCCTAAAGTATAACGGAAGGAACGAGATTAAGCCCGGCAAGTTCAAAGTGAAGTGGCTAGGCCCTTACAGGATCCAAGAGGTCGCCGCCAACGGATCCGTCAAACTCTCGACCCTCGACGGACAGGTAATCCCAGAGGGCGTCAATGGGTCGAAACTGAAAGTGTATCACCAGAGGGTGGAAGCGCACAGGAGCAGCCCGACAGGAGGCGCACAGTCGCAGTCAGCCAATAAATGAAAATAAAAGAAAGGGAAAAAAAAAATAATTAGAAAATTCAAAAAAAAAAAATTGAAAAAATATATAAAGGAAAAAATTGAAAAACATTGGAAAAAAAAATGAAAAAAAAAAAAGTTAGAAAAAGGGCGAAAAAGACCACCGCACGGTGGCCACGTAGTGGCACCACCGTGCGGTGGCCACGTGGTGGGACCACCCACGGTGGACACCACCGTGCGGTGGCACCACCGACGGTGGGACCACCGTAGGTGGAAGCCACCGTGCGGTAGCACCACCGACGGTGGGACCACCGTAGGTGGAAGCCACCGTGCGGTGGCACCACCGACGGTGGACACCACCGTAGGTGGAAGCCACCGTGCGGTGGTAGTCCGGAGGGTTATAAAAGCCGCACAAAGCAAAAGGAAGACAAAACGCGAAGCACGCGAAGCACGCGAAGCACGCGAAGCAAAGGCACCGGATGAAGACAAAGGCACCGCACGAGACAAAGGCACCGCACAGGGTTAACGCCGCACAGCCACGCCTACCGAACGAAGGGAGATAAAACGCTGAAGGGAGGGAAACAAACGCCGCACAGCCACGCCTACCGAACAGCCACGCCGAACCGAAGGGGAATAAAACGAAGCCACCGAAGGATCTAACAAACACTGGCTACCGAAGGGAGAAACAACGTCGCCTACCGAAGGGGTATCCCGTGGAGTTACGGTAGGCTTAGGGCGTGTTGTATTTTGGCAAACGACCTTCGCATGTTACACCCCGCGAGCTGCTAGTATCAGTCGCTGAACCAGAATAAGCCCAAAGGGCTTGAACCGAACTTGGCAGCCGCAAGGATTTTTCAAAATTACCGTGCGGTGTAGTGCGGGAGGTGGACGAAGATTTGTTTTGAGCATTTTATTAGCCGGAGGTAGTTGAGGATTACAGCCGTACGGCCCACCTGCCAGGAGGTAGTTAGGTGCCTTCCATCCGACAAGGGCAACTCAAGAAGCGGTTAGCAGTTCAATGGAGTCTGCGGGAAAAAGAAACTGGAAAAAACAATTGCAGGATAGCAGCCATAGGAAGCCGGATGCACGTATTCTCCCTTCAGGTGTTCGAATAGCAGGCGGCACGATGGAAGACAGGCAGAAGAAAAAAACACCACAGCAGCCCACTGTACGAGGGAAGAACACTTCCACTTCACAGAATATCACTTTTGAGGGATTGAATGGGGTGGAATGTCGGAAATGGTGGCAAGAGACGTCGGATGATAATTTGGTGAAAACAAGTCTTCGCCGAGCAGGGGTAGAATGGGCTATACGGATGCCTGTGTTCGCCATTCGCGAGTACAAGGGAGCATTGCGGTATATGGTTGATACCTTTGATAGCCGCGCACGGACGAGCACATTTGAGTATTTGGGGAAGGATATCACCATATCCTTCAAACCTGCAGATTTCACCAGAGTATTTGGCATCCCAGGCATACATGGCAAGAAAGTGGACTTGAAGCCGAAGAAGATGACACGGGAAGAAAAGGAACATTGGATTAGGCGAGTGTCCCGAGACTTGACCCCTGCAGAGTTGGCGAGCATCGTAGACGCCACGAAGGGTCGTGGGATGCGTCGGTCCTTTGTCGCAGAGGGTCACTGGCGATGCATTATGGACGTCATCAAAAGCAGGTTGACAGGGTCGGGTAGGGCATCAGACATCGCTCTACCACAGATAGTATTGATGAACGGGTTGATGAACGGAGTCGTCTATGATTGGGCTACCTTGTTATCAGAGCAGATGTGCGCATTTCTGATGAGGGAGCAGCGCACCTTTTACATGCCCCACTATGCCATTGGACTGTTCTTGGAGGCTACGCGGGAAGCAGTGCCAGAGGCTGAGTTGGAGGTACGGCCACAGGGACCCTTGGCGGAGGGTGAGCCTCCTATCATGCATTGGCGACATCTGGATATTGGACACTCTTCCGCGAAGCGGAAACGGGTATTAGAGACCACCGCAGCAGAACCAGATAGTGGGCGAGAAACTTCTAGCAGTGCAGAGGATTCCGAGGATTCAGAGGATGAGGACGACAGTAGTAGTCGGGCCACAGACGAGGGGAGGATGGAGCCCGCCGGAGAGCGAGTGTTGTTTGCACCACCCACACTCCCACTTGGCACACTTGTGGGGTCGTCCGCGGGCAGTACTTTGATTCCGGCATTTGGACAGAGCCGCACGCCCGTTACACTCAGGCCCATGCAGCCAGCCGCAGGACCGATTCCCGCAGAGGCATGTACTGACAGCACGGCAGAGTTGTGTGGTCCACCGCAGGGAGGCGTGGCAGAGGAGATGGTTGAGACGGAGCCTCAGGTACGACTGGACGTCGTGGGATCCGATGCAGTGGTGACGGTGGCGGCCTCCTTGTTGGAGGAGCCCGTCACGGGACATGTCTCCGAGGGGGAGAGAGGGTCGGAGGTGTTGAGTGCAGTTCCATCAGTGGCGGCTATGGGGAGTTGGCTGACCCGGAGATTCCAGATGACAGTGACGCCACCCGTAGGAGCAGCTGTACTCTCACCTCGGCGAGAGCCTCCCACTGAGGTGGTGGATCTGGAGGATTCCTCGGCGGAGACGCAGGCACCAGCAGAGGGACAGGTCCTTGGAGAGGGTGTTCTGGGCCAGCAGGATGCAGTTGGGGTGGTTGGGGAGACTTTTGAGTTACCACGAGGGCTTCCTGTACCTACATCGGGGCTAGAGGGAGAGGATATTGAGGTTTATCTGGCAGATATGGTGACGAGGGGTCGGCGAGTGGTGGCCGCGGCCCAGACACGGTCTCTACAGCAGGTTGTGGAGGAATTAGAGCAGGTCCTCCAGTTTATGCGAGAGGGCTGTCCCGCAGCTTTCACCTCATGTTTTGAGGCACGAGGGTGGCCAGTTACCCAGACGGAGGCGATGTTGGAGGCTTGGCGTGTGCCTCAGCCCGTCGTGGAGAGTAGGGTGACGACTCTCGTCCGGGAGATTGAGCAGGTTTATAGGGAGGCCTACTACACCTTACACCAGACACAGCATAAGTCTGTAGTTCGCGAGGCTGCTCGAGTGGAGTTAGAGCAGGACATGGTTAGGCAACAAGCCTCGTGGGCAGCCGAGAGATCAGAGTTGGTCGCACAGCTTGAGACAGCCCGCGCAGAGAAGGTTGCGGTGGACGCCCGTCTTTCAGAGGAACAGGGTGCGCGGAGTCTCATCCAGCAGGAGTTAGATGTTGTTCAGGCTCAGTTGGTTCGCATGACAGAGTCCGCCGATACCAAGGAGAGGGAGCTACTGGAGGCTGCGCTTATGGTGAAGATTGCCTTAGAGAAGGTGTTGGTAGCAGAGCGGGATGTGGTAGCACGCACCCAGCAGGTCTATGAGCTCCGCGCCTGCCTGGCGGCCCAGCCACCCGCATCTCACCCTTCGACTTCAGGGACGCTTCCTCAGCCCCCTCCTTGACTTTCACTTGGTTGTATATTTATATTACATTGTCTCCATTTTGTTGTTAGTCGTCGGAGCCGACTTCTTTTTTTGGGGGGGATGATGTTATCGGGAAAAAGTGTATAGTTAGTAATGTTAATTATCAATAGTTAGTTAGCCGACGGGTAGGTAGTTGGAGTCGCGACGGTTGGGTCGCACCCCTTCGGCAGTCATATATTGTACCACCTTCGGGTGTTGAGACATGTAATGTTAGTAATGTTAGTCATGTGACATGTAATATGTACGATAGATATAATATGAACATCCTTTGACATTAATGGAAAGATTATTCTGGTACTTCTTTTGTATTTGCATTGTGCATTACTGTTCGATTTCTGTAGTCTTCCTGTTTACCCAGTGAGGTAAACAGGCTTCAAAGGAAATTCACTCAAATTCCTCATCACTTCCTTGACTAAATGCCCTATATCTTAAAGGCAAGGCCACCCTAGAAGGATATAAAGACTTCCTCAAACTCGATCAAGACTTATCCTAGAAACAAGAGCAAAGGCCTTACCTAGAGAAGGCTTCCAAAGTGACCCTGACTTGGACCACCTACTGACCCACCTCAACTCAAGCAGAGCCTGCTATCCTAATGATCCCCCTGGCAACTCTCCAATGCAAAGGCTAAAAGCCAAGACCAGACAACCAAGCAAACTAAACTAACCCTAGAAAGCAAAAAAGCAAAGGTCCCCATTTGCAATGGGGCAATGTGTGAATACGTCACAACATTATGATGAGGTACATGACCTCAAAATTTCGCTCCAAATGTGTGATGAGGTACATGACCTCAAAATTTCGCTCCAAATGTGTGGTGAGGTACATGACTAAAATTTGCTCCAAATGTGTGATGAGGTACATGACCTCGAAATTTTGCTCCAAATGTGTGGTAAGGGACGGGATTTTACCAATTTTACTCAAATTAAGGAGCAGGGTACATTGTCTTGGTGGAAGAATTTACTCCAAAAATGATGTAAGGGACAAATTCAAGACAAACTCGCTCTAATCTTGAGGCCAGGTACATGATCTAACCAAATTCACTCTTGGCCCTAGGAAGGTACGAGAGCTAAATGCAAAATTTGCTCAAATTGAGGGGCAATGTACATGACTTTAACCAAAAAAAAAAAAAAAATTCGCTCCAATTGAGGGGGAATGTACATGACCTAAGGAAAAATTCGCACTGATTGGAGGGCAAGGTACATGTCTTCAAGGAAAAAATTCGCTCTCAACTTGGAGTGAGGTACATGTCCTTGGTGAAATTCGCTCTAATTTACTTGCAAGGTACATGTCCTTGTGTTGACCCTTAGTTCAATATCTTCCTCTTTCTTCTACCTCATTGATTTTAGCCTTAAATTTTCAAACCTTTCCACATGAAAGTACCATCAATTTGACCCTTAAGAGTGCCTAAGGGACAAGGTCTTAGCAAATTCGCTCCAAACTTGGAGCAAGGTACAGGGTCTAAGGCAGATTTCGCTCCAATTGGGGAGCAAGGTACATGGCCTTAGGTAGACTCTTTATTCACCCTTTTTCACTTGCCTTTGTTTCATTAGCTCAATCTTCATGTCTTTCATCCATTCCAATATGAAACATGCCAAATTGACCTTTAAAAGGGGGCCTTATGAGAAATTTTGCTCCAAATTAGGAGCAAGGAACAGGCCCTGTGATAAATTTTGCTCTGACTTCGGTGTAAGGGACGGGCCTCAAAGCGAGTTTGCTCCAGACTTAGAGCAAGGACAGGACGTAAGAGGACACTATGCATTCAACCAAGGTTTGCTTAGAAATATGATCAGATAACACAAGAAACCTAGGCATGATTCAAGGGGTTCTCCATCTACTTTCATGCTCACAACCGACTATCTTCACTCCACCCTAAGGAGACCAACCTGACCTGATGAACCCTCTGGCTACTTTAGAAAATATATCCCTTCAATACATAGATTAATAGCAAAGACACTAACAACTAAGCTAAGCTGACCAACCTAGAAAGCAAAAAGTGGGGATCCCCATTTGCAATGGGGCGATGTCTGAATACCTCACAACAGGTCACAACAAGTCCCAAAAGGGGACAATACATAAAGGGTCCTCTGATTCAGCCAATGTCATCATTTGATAAGCATCATATGCCTCAAAAATAGCCTAATTAATTCCTGTTTAGTTAAGTAACAAGCACTGAAGAGGAATTCTAGAGATATTTCTCAGTAGAATTCCTTTTAATAAAGAAAATAATATTAATATATTAGAAAAGTGCATAATATTAAGGCACACACTCAATTCACATACACTCGTAGCCTTATTCTAAAAAAAATGCAACCACACCCCTGCCAGTCCCCGTAATCATGTAAACTAGTAACACAGAAATGATTTTATGAAGAAGCTGCTGTGGTTCCCAAGAGTTTATGAGATATTCCTTGTCACCAGTTTCAGAGGTTTATGAACCATTTAAAAATCATAAGTCACACTAAATGATTTCACCATCTACAAGAGTGTGCATACTCTTATCAATGATATAAAGATGGCCCTATTTAGAAACAACACAGTCAAATGACTCAAACTACACTACATTATCAAGAAAACAAAGGTCCTTCAGATATTCAATTATAATTTCTGTTTAACTCCCTTTAACTAAATCATACCTGGAACAATTTAAAATGTGTAGCAGCTGCAAGTACAGCCAGGGATGTTGGTGAACCCGCCATGATTGATTCAAGATTTTCTTCTATTATTTTCTCAATCTCCTCTTTTGTATAAGGTTCCTCATTTAAGAACTCCTACAATAAAAAACCAAATGAAATTACCTCCACCAGATTTCTAAAATAGGGTTCAACACAAAATATTAAATTTGAACACTATATATTAAAGAGATTTCCAATTTTACAAGTAAAAATGATATCATGTATCTGGATACATCTGTGTATAAAAAATTATTCCATTAGAAAACACTAAATATTCTCTCACAAAAAACAAAACTGAATGAGAACAAGATTTAAGACTACAAAAATACTAGAAACTGAAAACTACCTAGGGCTTTCACATTAAGAAGGAGACCGGTTGCACTGACCAAAAAACAGATAAACATTCAGAAGAAAAGGATAATAAATTTACTCTAGTTAGGCATTCACCTTTCACTTAGTACCTGTTTCTCTACATTGACCTATTTATCTGCCTCCACACAGATGCATATAAACACCCAAACACAACATCAAGCTTACATGATTACTTCAAATTTTCATTTTCCAGAATAGACTTTAGCCTCTTTCATCACAATCAACATCAAGCAAAGATTTAAAAGATATCTTATAAATGCCATGAAACAACCAAGAAACCACTCCAATTATTATGCATATGTATAGAAAAAATTTAATCATTAAATAAGGTACAATCATATATAACGAAAATCAAGGAAAAAATACCACAGAAAAACAAAGGTTGTATAAATCTAGTTAACTAGAAAACATCTTTATAATGAAACAAAAAAGAAGGAATGTAGGTAAAAAATTCAGAAGAGACAGAAAACCAAGATATGTTTATAGTTGAATTAGTAATCCAACTAAACATTTAAAAAGTTGGCCTAGTAATGATCTGTAATCCAACATAAGATCCAATAATCTCAAATAGCTTAGCTCACCATTAAATACCCTAATTCATCATATGAACTATGAAACCACACTTGTACTATAAAATATAGAGTTATCTAGGCAAGAAACCAAGGCAAATAAGGCCATGCCATGTGCATAGTTGCATCAAATACAGACTCTCCTGAGACATACTAGATGCATGAAGGATGAACCCAAAACTCAGGTAGCATGTTTCCTGAAGGTTAACTGCAATTAACCAACACAACCTCTATAAAAATGAAATAAAAGAATACTTGAAAAGGAAATAACCTAAGTGAAAGTGAACACCATATAACGATTTTCGAACCCTACAAGAGTCATGTTATAGCTCTATTAATTTTTGATATATCAAATATGGAAATTTGGAGTTTGAGCACTATCAACATTTTTAATCATAATAGATGTACTATTTGACTATGTAACTATTATCATTATACATTTTTGTGCTTAAAAATTAAAATAAATTTCAATTGATTTTAGCTTACACAACCACCCTCCCCCTACCTGCATACCTAAGTTTTGAGAGTCCACAATGGGTGTCCCATACCTCTATCTTGCATATCCTTGCACCTGTGCACTCATTAAACCCTGATAAAACATCAGACTAAAGTTTGAATACAGCAAACCTGTCCCTTAAGAAATTGGCCTTTCAAATTTCCACTTGCATTATCTCAAGTGAGGACTATTATATTATTTCACAAATTGATAGAACAGAAGTAAGATATACATATGCAGAATATTCCGCATAATATTCAGTACAAATCGAACCTAGACTAGTGCTCTTGAATGCTACGATCCCTCTCAGTGATTGAATTTGTGGACTGCACTTGCTTTTGGTCTGATTCTTATTTGAATGCTCCAACCTGATTCTACTTGATTACTTTGATGCTTGATGATTCAATGATCTGCTTTATATCTTATGGCTGATCTGCTCATTATGACTACTGATGCAAATTGAATTGCTTCCCTTCTTGTTTATCAGTCCGCTGATTATTGATTTCAAATCTGCATATCCATTCTGATCTCTTTTCATTCCCCTTGATCATTCAATGTACACATCCTTATTGATGATTTCATCACTCTACGGTTGTGAATTTAAACCCACTCTCTGGTTGACAACTCTGCCGATCCGCTTATTTTATCACCCTTTATAAATCATTATAAATTATTCCCATTTCCGTGGCTGACTGATTGATGAGTGCTTCTACTGATGATTCGACCTGCAGATTCTGTCTTTAAACCTGCTCAGAATTTATTGAGGTTGGTGGTAATAATGTATTTATGTCTTCTGTAGTTTTTTATTTCTTCTCTGCTGTCTTTTTTCGTTCCCCTCTGCCTTTTCTATTCCTTTATACCCTTCCAGGCGATACAATTACTCCAAGGAGGGACATCTTATCCAAGAGATGTGGCTGTTGGAAGGGGTTGGCCATCATATGAGTCGGCTACTCATAACTATTATTGAGTCGGCCCTCTTCACTAATATTATTTTATCAGTTAATAATAATCAGCCATGAATTAGATAGTAGTTAAATTATTCACCATAAGCTTTAGGCGCCTAGGGTAAAGAGGGCCGGCCAGGACAGAATCAAATATTGGGGATCTGTGTATCGATATGCAGGGGCATGACAGCAATGTAGAAGACAATGGCTATCAAGCCATAAGACTTAAAATTGATGATAAGAAGAACACAAAATTTGCAATTATCACTATTGACTGGAAAACAACTATCTCCAGATTATTGGTTTTGAATTCTGATCTCCAAACAATTTGTATTATGAGAAGAAAACATAACTAATAATCACAAGATAAACCTGAATTACGGTATCAAATGAACTCGGGAATTCACTTACCTGATATTTTATATGGTAACTAAAATGGAGGTTCCTATTGCAGCCAGCAGCAAAGATGTCCTGATTTAGCAAAATTTGAATTTGCTTCAGATTACTTTTCAAAGTTTGCTTCCATACTTTGAATTTTTACTTTATCATTTCAATTAATGATAAATGCAGTTGCCAAAAAAAAGTGTTGGTAACATTTCGATCCTTCCCGCTGCAGACACTTAAACTACTTGACCAGCTATGATCTGGCAATGAGCTGACCGTGCCTTGGCTTCCTGTAATTGCACTCAAAGAGTGTTGGATCTTGTAGCTGCCAAATTCAATTCATGCCTTTTGCACTTGTCCCTACCATGCATTTATTCAAACTTTAAGATGAGGCTTAAACTGCTCAATCAGCTATGATCTGGCAATGAGCTGCCCATGCCTTAGCTTCCTGTTATTGCACTCAAAGAGTGTTAGGTTGGGTCTTGTAGCTGCCAGCCTTAATTAATGCCTTTTGCACTTGTCCCTACCATGTGTTTATTCAAACTAATAGATTATCATACTCAGACACAGATAGACTCGCTTCTACAGTGCGTACATCTAAGTCTGATGATAAATATTATACAGTCCTCCTATATTGGCATGAATACTGTGGTAATTAATATTCCAATGTGTCCCTATTTGTTGATGTTTCTCCTCTACCTAATTTTTAAAGAGCTTAAGCTTCTCAGCCTTCATTTTGGTTAACACTTGATCTAATTCCCTCATACTATTCCCAGAAGAGTCCAAAACTGTGTCAATGGTCTGCTCTATGATGAATTCTTCTAGCTCCTAAGCACACATTTGTCTTTCTTTTGTGAAATCTCATTTTCATAGAATTTGTTGTTTTATAATACACAGAAGCACTTGATATAACTTCTTCTTCAACCTTGTCTTGCTCTGGGATTCCAAACAGGGAAGATCTCCATCCCTTTATATCTTCTATCATAGTACCTTAATCAGAAGGTCACACATGCACTGATTCTCTCCAATGGCAGGAAGGCTTTGACTTTGTTCACTTACATCAGAGGTTTTGTTAGGTTATCATCACAGGTGTACAGGTGGTGGTTAAACACAGAGTGAATGGAACACCAAATGATACAAAGTGATTTTTGGTTAACTGTTTTACTCTTTTGCTTAACTAGTTTAACTTACTAGTAAAATACGACCATTGACATAGTTGTAGTGATGTAACAAAAGTTACAGTAGACACCATGACAGTAGACATAATGGTCAATGAAGGATTAGACTAATAACTTACAGGAGTGGCAAGCCCACCATCTTGTATCAGGGCTAGAAGTTCTCGTGTGGAAATTGAATCATGAAACTGCCCTGCCAGAAGCAGATATGACAAAGGACACCATACAAGCAAACACAATGACAGCTTGACCTGTCCTTTCTCAGTTTCAGGCTAACCTTTTCTCCCAAAGAGTTATCTTCCTCCTACATGTCATTTCCGTGACTATATGGCCATTCAATTCATATTTTATCCATATGATTCTGAAATGAACTTTATGGATCATATGATTGGAATGTTGTAGGAAAATGAAATTGAAAACTTAACAAATATGAATCCTCAACTGTACTAATCTCCTTGACTCTCATTACATACAATTAAACAAGTATGAAGTCTAATTTCTATTGTAATTTTCACTACATTTTCTATGCCTCAAAGCCAACCTTTCAAATAATTGAAAAAGTGAATCAATATTTTTGAAGGACAATATTAAACAATATAATATTCAGAAAGTTTCAAAATACTTTAGAAATAACTTCTGCAAAAATGAAATAATTTCTATAGAAAAGATAATCAAAAAAATCCTGTAGGGTGACTATATCATTAAACTTCAATACAAACATGAAGAAAATACATCTCAGATCTATAATCAATCCAAAGTCAAGCCAACAAAGGCTTAAAAGAGTGCAAACCTTCACAGCAACAAGTGCATCTGAAGAACCATGATCAGCAGCAAATGACACACACAAACCCTCAACATCAGAAAGAGTTTTAACTTTTGAGACAGCTTCATGTGCTTGCATGCCAAGTTTTATAGCCAGAACAATCTGCAAAATAAATAGAAAAGCAACATCATTCAATATATACCTCTTCACTGTGCATAAAATACAAGCGTTTCAATCAACTAACAATCATCATTAATGCTGAAATCTAATAGAAATCTACAATTTAAAAGATTTGCAGAATATAATACAGAAAAATATGCCTTAGAATATGTATTTACATGTCACTTGCCTGATTCATTATTTTTTTCGTCTTCAATCTCCAGATGTCAGGCAAGTATTATTATACAAATTTTTAACTGAAATTTAATAATGTATTTTTTTTTGTATACCGCAAATGCTACCAAGGTATACTTGAATTTATGGCATTTCAAGTATAGGTTAAAGGAGGAAGGTGGAGCTAGGTTTACACTAAGAAGTGGTCAAACAATTAATCCTTGTTATAAAGCAATGCCCTTGTCTTTTTCCTTTTTTTTCATTTTTGAAGTATGTGGTTCTATTATGGACCCACATACAATCTGCTAAGACAGCATACAACTACAATTTATACCAGATACATTTGGAAACCCTAAGAAGGTGGACATGCCCATAAGAAAACGCTAATACAAAAAACACTGCTAACTTCCAACTATAACCATCAAGCCAAAACACATCAAAGCAAGCTAAAGATCTGACTAGTATCAATATAGGCAACCCTAATAGGATAACCAAGAACTAAACTTGCGTAGTTAGATATAGACCCCCCAACCAAACCAACCAAATGCACACTAGTTAAAATTTCTACCCTTCTTGACAAACAAAAGAGAGTATCCTTTATATAAGTAGGTGAAGAAAAACCAATGTTGACCTCTAACATACCATTGTGATGGAACATGACCAAACACTTAAATAAATCTTCCACTGCTACCACCTCCCAAGCCATCAACAACATAAATAACATCGAGGAATCATCCTCCACTACCCATATCACCTACTCATTGATTACCTATGCCACTTGATCCTCTATAGTTGAATTGAAGGAAAGAAGATCAATCACGCAATGATACACCTCCTCATCACCAATCAACTTATACAATTTTTCTTGGAAATCTGTCATAATAGAAGCCCACAACTAAACATCCCAATATTCGCCACCCTATCATGACCCAAAGTTGCCTTGACCAAATTCAGCAAATAGAGTTAGGGTAGATGAATACCTTCTAAAATCTGAATTCTAGCACATGCCCTTCGCATTGTGGGTCTCTAGGAGACATATAACCTGCCTACACCAAGTGCCAAAACTAAGTACCACCCACGACCCAGCCATCTACAAATCCTTTGTAGAAAGGCGAAACCCTATGCACAACACAAAGAAGAAAAGATGACTAAAACAATGCTTTTTATAGAGCCAAAAAGTCATCCCTTACCTATCTATAAAACCTTAGCTCAATCCTCCAAACACACAAGATCTTAAAATAACATGATTGATCTCATAAATAAACTAGTATCAACTACCACCAATAACCTAAGGGAGATGAGCTTAAATAATCCCCACCACCTTGCAATCTAACTTAATAATAATGTTTAGACCATCCCAATCACATTCCTCCTTAATTTCTAAAGATAATAATAAAACATTGTCGACCCCTTTATTTGCTAGGAAATCTACAACTTGATACTGTTCCTAGTGGCGATTTGTAAATGTAATCTTATCAAACTTCTAAGACCACTTCAATGCTTCTTTTGCATAAGAAGGCATATTCCAATTTGGATTAAGCTTTTATACAAAGCCAAAATTAGTACTTGAGATTCACCTTCTATTGCCAATTCATGATATCCTTCCTTATAGGCTGGGATTAATCCTATATTGAAAGCCTCCCACTCTACTCTATTGTTCATATTCAAATCAAGATTAGTCAAGCCTCAATCAGAAAACAAACGATTAGAATTACGAAGCAGATAACCAACCCCTAAAGCCCTTGTATCTCCCCAAGAAGCAACATCAAAATTCAATTTAATTCCATCTTGTGCAATGCAGAGATTTTTGATCTGCAAATCTCTCTGTTTTTTGCTTCTCTCTATACCCATTAACGAGCAGCAATACCTTTATTTTTTAATCAGAATAATTAATATATCATCTTTCCAATATAGCTAAATTATAATCGGAATCAAAAAGAGGATAGATTTTCTATTTATAGGATAGGTATGTGCAAAAGCTTAAAGAAAATTTAAATTAAATAATAATATTATAAGAAGAATTATTTAAGACTAAATTAAAAAATTATAAATATAGAATTGGATTTGGACTTGAATGAGAATACTAGAGATATCAATTAATAATTATTAACATCTTTAGTTTGAGAATTTTCAATGGTAAAAAATATGATTTTATTAGAAAATCAAAGTAGATTTCTTGAAGAAGCAGCGAAAGAGAGATGTGCATGAGATTTCAGGATTCAACCAAGATTAAAAACATAGAAGATTTAGAAGAAAAACTCTATTATTGAAATAGGATGAGAATTACAAGCAGAATTCACACAGTTTTTTGAAGAGCTCATACAGGATTTAGAATTCAAAGTTTTTCAACAAAGGTTCAACGAATATTTAGAATAGTGTTGAAAGGTAGGATCTTAGTCTAATGGATTGCTTGTGCATAGAAAACATCTAGTTAATATGTAATGGAAGATTAAATGGACTTGAAATTTATATTAATATGAACTAAGTGAATTTTGCAAGAAGAATGAAGACTAGCCAGCTGATAACTTAAAATAATAAAAACCACTCAATTAAACCTATGAGAAGCACGAAAAATTGTTGGAGATTAGGGAAGAGAGATGTGAAACATAGTATTGTTGATTTTAATTAGTTAAACTCGGAAAATCGGACCTATTTATGAAACCCTAGAGCTGGTTGAAACTAGGAACATGAAAAACCCTATATCCTAGTATGTAGGTTCAACATTAAGTGTTGCTTGTAATTAGGGCTGGTGGATTCCAATTGCCTTGGGCAACATTGGAATCCGCCTAAGGGGGCCAGCCCCTTCTCCAACATATAGGGCCAGGCCCCATACCTCTCGGCTCCACCTAAAAGGTCCCCACGCTACACCCAAACCCAGCACGCCACCATGATAGGGCCGACCCTATCCATTTCCCTTAAAAGGAATTAAATAAATTAATATGTTTAAATTGCAAAGAAGGCCGACATGATTAGAAGTATTGCTACTCCTATAAATAAAGCATATACTTCACATAACATTCATCCATTCAATTTTGCAAGAAGATGCGAAATATATTCTAAGGAAGCGAAATATATATTCAAGGCAGTTGATAACTGCAAACTACATTAAAGGGCAGCAGATCATTAATAGGAGACAGCGAACTTCATCAAAGGCAGCAGATCACCACCAAGAGATAGAGAACTCCATTGAAGGCTCAAACAAACCCTATAGAAGGACTGCGAACTAGTTGAAAGGTGCAGCTACCCTTGTTACGCACAAAAAGTCAGATTAGAAGGACTGCAAATCATGATCTCCATCAGCAAACTAATTGTGTAGACTCCTATGTCATCTTCCTTGTGACTGCAACATCTATACTCCAGATAAGTGTGTAATTATCAGTTGAATTCAAAACCATAATCAGATCTGAGGATCTTTTCTGGCTGGGTTTTTCCTCCTAGGAGGTTTTCCCAGGGTAACTGTGCTTTGTCTTTATGCATTCATTTCCTTTACTATGCTTAAATCTGGAAAACAATAAATCTAATTAACCTAGTTAGAAACTAATTCTGATTTTCTGAGTTTTATCCAATCTGAAAGTACTAAAACTAACATTAAGGTCAGTGAAATTCACTTAATTGGTATTGGAATTGAATCTACATGAGAATTGTATCCATGAATGATGTGTATGCTGATTTATACCTTCTTGTGAAATCGATTTCATTGATTGTATTGGGAATTGTGTTCTTTGAGAAAGTGTACTTGATTTTATGATTTGTATCAATTAGAGTGTTAAACTTGATGTCATGAATAAATGCTTGTTACTAAGTATTCCTTAGACTGTTAGAATGTCTGCATATTATCAGATTTTATATGATCATAGGGAACTCCGCATTGTGGTATACATGTAAACTTGTTTTGCTATTTAGTATTTACCAATTTTTGAGAAGTCTAGTGTTGTTTCTGGGTTGATATGGGAGTAGTAGAGACCCTGTGGAACAGATCTGAGTAATCAGTTTGTAATGCAGTTCCAGCCCTAAGTATCAAATAACAGACAGTCGGAGCTTGCACCAATTAAAAAAATAATAATAATAATAAACCCAGAAGTTTTTGTCAGCACTCGAGCAACCAAATAATGCACTACTAAAATTTATAACTCAGAAATCTTATTACAAAAGTCAAATGTAACTCAACTTGAAGGCATTTAGCCAACCTGCAGATATCGGCATGAATTTCAGAGATTCAACAGCAACTTTAAGAGACCCTGCCAAGACATCATAGTCCACTTAAAGTCATCAAAATAATTCATGGGTTTTTCTTCACAGACCTGTGTCTACCTTTTCTGTATTTTCTCTCCGTAACTTCATATTCATTTTTGTCATATGCATCACCTTAAATCATAAGGAAATGTTCCATTAAAAAAGGTAACAACCACCCAGCCAAAGATGGAATGGTAACTGTCAACAGCCACCAGCACATAAAGTCCTCGGGAATGGGCTGACTAGGGAAACACCTCAACGAGATGTGGGGAATCAGAATTTTTGTAACAAACTGTCAGAGACACGACCAATGATAACTGTTTTATATTTTAAGTATAAGATAAATGTCTGACAGGCATAATCTGCAGCTGTAAGAACCTTAAAAGGTCCTCAACTGAGACAACTAACGTTTAACTGAACCTGTTGCGTTCAAGTGTGTTCTTTGCCAATTTGTAGCAGCAAATATAATTTTGACAAACTTAAGCACAAAAAGCAACTATAGGGAAACGCTAGAAATCAATTCTAATTCAGTAATAAACTGATCAAACCCTTATTACATGTATTCAACCTTTATTTACCCTCAATACATAAACAGACAATAAAAGATAGGAACTGAAAAATACCAAGAATTGTTGAAAACCCTTATTTCTTCCTTGCTGGTCATACACAGTCCATTATAACAGCATGCTATAACTCACTCCAGACTGACCCAAACAGCTTGCATGGTAGCTCAATGGATGACTCTAGGCTAGGCGCACCTTCTCCTTATTTTGTTTTTTTTTTTTAATCCTTCCAACATGCAAATCGCAGCCCCTTAGGTGATTGGCGCTACTCCCTTGGCAGTCGTACAGCCATCAAAAATATCTCCTTTGGGTATCTTTGTTTCCTTGTTTGCTGCAGCAACAAAATACTGATAAATAATGGTGCCTCTCTGACTAATAAGCACAAACTTGGTCCCTGAATGAAACCAACTATAAGAGCAAGATCAACTGATATTTCACAGCCTCTGATGCTGTTGTACAAGAATCCCACGTTTTCCTATACCGATACCTCTGATCACTACAGAAGAATCTTTTGCTGAAACCCTTGGCCAAAACTCCTCTCAGAGCTCCAAACAAAAATATCAAAACTTAGCATAATGAAAAGAAGACCTAAAATCTTCTTTAATCTTCTCCATTTAGGGTTGGCGCGATTCCCAAGAAAGGTGCGATTTGGCCTTTAATGATGTTTTAACTTTTATTATTTATTTTTGACTATTGAAGTGTCAAAAAATAAATCATCTTCCATTTAATATAAAAACTGGCCCCATCTGATGAGAAATAGACCCTCACTTAAGTTATAACTTAAAGTGACTTTTAAAACATTAAAACATTAAAGTTCGCCATTTAATATTTAATTAAAAATAATTAAATATTAATATCTCTCTAAGTATTCATCAGAAATGCCTGTCGTCTGAACTGGAGACTGCCAAACCATAATCTGTCCTTGCCCAACCCACTGGCTATAAATAGCAGGACTGCTAAAAATAGAAAGTATCTCAAACGGAGTCCTGGAGGCCTCAAACAAAGACCAGACCTGACGTGCCTGCTCTGAAGGTGGTGAATCAAACTCTGGAGGACCCTCTACCCAACCTCATCAGCCTACGAGGGTCAGTGATAGGCTAATCTACTCAACTAACACATGTCAACTAGAAGGGGACATCACAGTCCGCCCCTCCCGAAATTGCTTGTCCTCAAGCAATCTCAACTCCGGATGCTGTAAAATCTCCTCGCTCTCCGAAGTAGCATCCTCTATCGGCAAATCCTTCCATTTCACCAGGTATTCTGTGATAGTTCGTCTCCTGAAATTCCTCTCCCTGAACTCAATGATAGCCTCAGGTACGAGTATCAACTTTCCCTCATCATCCAGGGGTGGTAAGACCATGGAAGGAACAATACGGTGTCCCAACGCCTTTTTGACACGTGACACATGAAACACATTGTGCACTCTGCTATCTGCTGGTAAATCCAACTCATAAGCCACCTCACCTATACGCCTGGTTACTCTAAAAGGGCCATAATATCGAGGCTTAAGCTTCTCTGCTCCACTCCTCCTGAGAGTAGACTATCGATAAGGCTGCAACATCAAATACACCATGTCTCCTACCTCAAATGACCTCTCTGTCCTCTTTTGATCAGCATATTGTTTTTTGTTGATTTTGTGCCTTGGCTATATTTTCCTTAAGAGTCTTCACAATGTCCTGACTCTCCTGTATCATGTCTCCCGCACTAGGCACCCTACTGTCACTCAACAATAAGTCAATGAAACTGGGAGGTTCCTACCCGTACAGTGCTGTAAATGGAGTCATCTGAATGGACATGTGGTGAGTGGTATTGTAACAGTACTCACAGAGGTGAATCCACTTCACCCACGCCTTTTGCTGCCCTGAAATATAGTTCCTGAGGTATCCCTCCACCCACTTGTTAACTATCTCAGTCTGGCCATCAGTCTGAGGGTGGTAACTAGTGCTCGGTGTAAGATCGGTCCCACAGAGTCTGAAAAGCTCCTGACAAAAGTGGCTCAAAAACCGCGTGTCCCTATCACTGACAATAGTCCGAGGCAACCCATGTAATCTGAATACCTCTCTGAAGAATAACTCTGCTACCTGAATAGCTGAATAAGTGGTGGTGATCGGATAGAAGTGAGCATACTTCGTCAAATGATCCACAACCACAAATATGCAATCACGTCCCTGCGCTCTCGGTAACCCTGTAATGAAATCCATAGACAAACATTCCCACTTCCTGTCAGGAATTGGAAGTGGCTGAAGTAAACCAGCAGGGTATGTATGCTCCTGTTTATTCTGCTGACAAACAGGGCACTCTCTAACATACTCTAGAACACCCACCTTGAGCCCTTTCCACGTGAAGCGCTCACGCACCTGTTTGTAGGTTTTGAAAAACCCGGGATGTCCTGCTATCGGTTCATCATGACAAAACCGCAGTACCCTACTCCTCAACTCCAATCCTGGGATCAAGTACACTCTCCCCTTGTAAATGATAAATTCATTTACAACTGTATACCTACTGTCCACTACTGACCCCTCTCACTCCTGCAGCCCAGCTATCTTTGGCGTACTCTGCCACTATAATATGTCACCAATCCTCTGCTATCTGACCATAGAATTCAGGTGGGGACGACGTGACAAGGCATCTGCAACTACATTCTGTGTGCCTTTGATATAGGAAATATCAAAGTTGTAAGCCTGAAGTTTGCTAACCCACTTTTGTTGCCTGTCATTTAAGTCACGCTGCCCAAGGAAATGTCTCAAACTATTGTGGTCAGTCTTAATGCAGAACTTGCTACCCGCTAAGTACTGTCTAAACTTGGCGAGTGCATGCATTATGGCCAACATTTCCTTATCATAAATGCTGTAAATTCTCTCAGGTCCACGAAGTTTCCTACTCTCATAAGCAATAGGGTGCTTGTCCTGCATAAGCACCGCCCCAATGCCCTCACCAGAGGCATCACATTGTAACTCAAATGACTTCGAGAAGTCAAGTGTAGCAAGTACTGGACATGAAGTCATGAGCTCCTTGAACCTCTCAAAACACTCTTGGGCCTCAGGAGTCCATAAGAAGGCACCCTTTTTCATCAAGTCTGTCAAAGGTGCCGCATGGCGCGAATAACCGTTAACAAAACAGCAGTAGAAACCACATAGGCCCAAGAACCTACGCTACTGAGTGAGGTTCACTGGAGTAGGCCAATCTACAATAGCACAGATCTTCTCAGGATCCATCCGCACTCCCTCTGCACTGATAATATGGCCCAAGTACAATAACTCAGTCATTCCAAGGTCACATTTGGATTCCTTGGCATACAAGGACTCCCTACTCAGAATGCTCAAAACTGTATCTAGGTGATTGAGGTGCTCCTCCCAAGTACGACTATAAACCAGTATATCATCAATGAACACCAATATTGATTTCCTCAACTGATGTTTGAAGACTTTGTTCATTATGGACTGGAAAGTAGTAGGATCATTGGTCAGCCCAAATGGTATAACCACAAACTCAAAATGTCCATAATGACAACGAAAAGCAGTCTTCTCAATATCCTGCTCACGAACATTGATCTGGTGATAGCCTGATCTCAAATCAATCTTTGAAAAATAACAGGGCCCATGTAATTCATCTATGAGCTCATCAATATGCGGAATGGGATATCTATTTTTGATCGTCCGCTTATTAAGGACCCTGTAATCAATACACATCCGCAATGTGCCATCCTTCTTCACCAAAACAACTGAAGAAGCAAAGGGGGACTTACTAGGCCGAATATGTCCCATGGCCAGAAGCTCTTGTATGGTTTTCTCTATTTCATCTTTCAGGCGCTTCGGATGTCTATATAGAGTAATCATCACTGGCTTCGCTCCCTCCTCTAGCTCAATGATGTGCTCAAAACCCCTATCCAGTGGCCTCCCTGATGGTATGTCACTGAAAACCTTGCTATGTTTGGTTCTCAGTATCTGAATGTCCGGATGATATTCAACTTTTTGAGCATCCTGCTGTATGGGCATGATCATACACTCTGCTGCCCACTCAGTCTGATCATGGCGTACAAGCCTCTCCATCCGCCTGAGTGTAATCATTCTGAAATTGTTGTCCTTAATCGCTTTCAGCACATGTGTTATCTCATCAATGGTGAAAGACATCTCCATCTCCTGCAAGTCAAATGTAAACTTGCCTAGTTCATGCAACCACTTCATTCCAAGGACCAAATCTGTGTCTCCCATCTGAACCACATAGAAATCAGTCTTGAACTCATAATTGTTTACACGTAATGGGAGTTGTGTAATCATCCTATTACACTTTAAAGTGTAACCATCTGCCACCCTCACACGAATGCCGTCAAACTCCTCTGTTTGGATTCCTCTCTTCTCCACCAACCTGGCATCAATAAAGTTATGTGTGGCTCCGGTATCCAGCAGTGTAATAACTTTCTGACCAGCAAGTACTCCTCTCATTCTAAATGACCCTTCCTGCTGAATACTCGTGAGAAGTGACTCCTTAAGGTGCTCATCACCTTCTGCATCCATTTTGTCAAGTCTCGGAGGTTCCTGTGTGTCATCTTCAGCCTCTAAATTCTCATAACCAGCAGGCTGACCTTCATGATCAGATTCAGAATCTTCATAATATGCCCACATTACTCTATTTGCCCTGCCCTTAGTCCTCAAAGGACAGTCATGGTTGGCATCATATGGACCTTTGCAATAAAAACGGAGTTTCTTTTGCCTTAAATTGTTAAGTGTCTCCCGATCTAAGGGAGGGGCTGTTGGCTTTGGCTTGTAATCATTTCTAAAGTCTGATTTTTCTTTCCTTTTGCTGAAATTCTTATTATCTTTGAAAGATGTTGACCCTTTTGTCCCAAATTTATTTTGAGTGGCTGTCACATCCATACTCCATGCCTTTTTAATGGCGAGTAGAAGTGTTGGGGGATCAAATGCCTTTACCCAGCCTCTCAAAGGCTCCATGAGTCCCTCTATAAACAATACTACTAATCGCTGATTTGTCATGTTATTTACCATGCATGACAGCTTCAAAAACTCTGAAACATACACCTCCAAGTTCCCTGTTTGTTTCAGCTGTGCTAACTCCTGGAAATATGACTCAGGGTCTTTCTTATCAAACCTCTCTACTAACAAATCAGCGAACTCCTGGTAGGTGGTAATCTCATCATGTTGGAGAGTGATAAGTCCATTATGCCACCACTCGTGTAGTACCGTCCAAGTGTAAGGTTGCAAACTTAATTGCATCCCTTTCAATCATGGGTCTCAGTGTGAAGTATGTATCCAGTTTATGGATCCAAGATCTATCTGTAACTGCACCGCTGCCATCATAATAAGGTAGGGTGAGCTTGCTTGTGGCAAACTCAAGATCTCTATGTTGGAAACGAGGCCTCCTCTCTTGCCTATTTCTCTCTACCTCCCGTTTTTGCCTCATGAACTGATCAAAATTCAGATTCTACCTCACATCAGGTGGAAGAAGACTCCACTCATCATGTACCGTCATAACATTATCAACAAAGACAGGCTCTACCTCAGCTCTGGCAACATCCTCAGGTTCTTCTGCCAAGAAATTAGGCCTTGAAGGCCTGTCAACTGTGCGTGTAGCTACCCTGTGAGGTTTAGGAATATTGGCTACACTCCTATTGTCCTCTGGTTCTTGATTGTTTCGGTTTGGAGGATTCATACGCTCCATCATGGTGGTGAGTGCCTGTAAAGCCTGAGCAACCTGCTGCTGCCCAATGGCCATAGTCCTAAAGAATTCTCTTGTCTCCTCATCCTCAGCTCTGTAACCTCCGGTTGGACTGCCTATATGCCTTTCACCCATGGTATCTGACTACCTGTTAAAACTCTGTTCTCCTTCACGAAAAGCTCTACTGCGTGTGTAATACCTGTGTGAACCCGTTTCCTGCGACTTCATGTAATTGCTAAACCCTTAGGATGGCAGGATTTAGCTCTGCTACCACTGTAAGAACCTTAAAAGGTCCTCAACTAAGACAACTGACGTTTAACTGAACCTGTTGCATTTCAAGTGTGTTCTTTGCCAATTTGTAGCAGCAAATATAATTTTGACAAACTTAAGCACAAAAAGCAACTATAGGGAAACGCTAGAAATCAATTCTAATTCAGTAATAAACTGATCAAACCCTTATTACATGTATTCAACCTTTATTTACCCTCAATACATAAACAGACAATAAAAGATAGGAACTGAAAAATACCAAGAATTGTTGAAAACCCTTATTTCTTCCTTGCTGGTCATACACAGTCCATTATGACAGCATGCTATAACTCACTCCAGACTGACCCAAACAGCTTGCATGGTAGCTCAATGGATGACTCTAGGCTAGGCGCACCACCTTATTTTGTTTATTTTTTTGGATCCTTCCAACATGCAAATCGCAGCCCCTTAGGTGATTGGCACTACTCCCTAGGCAGTCGTACAGCCATCAAAAATATCTCCTTTGGGTATCTTTGTTTCCTTGTTTGCTGCAGCAACAAAATACTGATAAATAATGGTGCCTCTTTGACTAATAAGCACAAACTTGGTCCCTGAATGAAACCAACTATAAGAGCAAGATCAACTGATATTTCACAGCCTCTGATGCTGCTGTACAAGAATCCCACGTTTTCCTGTACCAATACCTTTGATCACTGCAGAAGAATCTTCTGTTGAAACCCTTGGCCAAAACTCCTCTCAGAGCTCCAAGCAAAATATCAAAACTTAACATAATGAAAAGAAGACCTAAAATCTTCTTTAATCTTCTCCATTTAGGGTTGGCGCGATTCCCAAGAAAGGTGCGATTTGGCCTTTAATGATGTTTTAACTTTTATTATTTATTTTTGACTATTGAAGTGTCAAAAAATAAATCATCTTCCATTTAATATAAAAACTGGCCCCATCTGATGAGAAATAGACCCTCACTTAAGTTATAACTTAAAGTGACTTTTAAAACATTAAAACATTAAAGTTCGCCATTTAATATTTAATTAAAAATAATTAAATATTAATATCTCTCTAAGTATTCATCAGAAATGCCTGCCGTCTGAACTGGAGACTACCAAACCATAATCTGTCCTTGCCCAACCCACTGGCTATAAATAGCAGGACTGCTAAAAATAGAAAGTATCTCAAACGGAGTCTTGGAGACCTCAAACGAAGACCAGACCTGGCGTGCTTGCTCTGAAGGTGGTGAATCAAACTTTGGAGGACCCTCTACCCAACCTCATCAGCCTACGAGGGTCAGTGATAGGCCAATCTACTCAGCTGATAGATGTCATCAACTAGAAGGGGACATCACAGCAGCGAATGGAGGAAGAAAACTTCCCAACCTTTAATAAGGTAACCGCCCATATGTGTCCAGCAAACCTCAACTACCCAAAGGAATCCTGCCAGGCCCCAGGAAGAGGTGCCACCACAAGATTTTTGTTGTATTTATAATCTTCATTATCAATAGAGATGAGGTTGCTCCACCTCAAAGCCACATAGACCTCAATGAGATCCCCCCAAATCCTAGGCTTAGATGATCAATCAGATAAGGAACTGTGGATCCCATGGAATCTATAAGTGCAGCTAGAATTCTTTTAGTAGTATGTCCCAACCACAAAAGAAGGCAAGCTAAGAACCAAGGCAGGTATGGGTACCAGCAGCACTGAAGGAGAATATGTAGATGGCTCCTTAGGCACTTCTAAACCCCCAACCCTTTTAGAGACATCAGTAATCCAAAAACCACGTGTACCAACTTCAAGTTCTCTTATTCCTACTCCAACTCTCAATCCTAGTGTCTTAGGCTCAAGTTCCTCTTCAATCAACAATTCTTCAATGCCTCGATGATTTCTCTTATATGCTTCCTTCACTTCTACCAAGAAGTCCTCAAACTTTGTTTCACTATGAAAGCTTCTCATCTAGGGGGTTTTAGTCAATTCCAAATTTATTTTTTTCTTCCTCACACCAACCTTGATCAGCAAGATCAACACACCCTTCTTCAAGAAGAGGGAGACACCTAACAACCTTGACCCACTCTTCCACTATATGCTCTTAAGACATTTGTATTTGATTCCCAACTCAACTTACACTACAACTCCGGCATCTACTTCAGTTCCAACTTCCGCTTTCACTAAAGGACTTATGGAGTCAATCGCTTGCTACAACCTCCTCCTTTGTTCTTGTTGTCACCAATCAAAAGGATTGTTTGAATTCAATATCTTCCCTCTGATTACACTTTAAATAATTCCCGCCTTTGTTCAAGCACAATGGAATTAATCTCATCAATCTCTAGTTTAGCTATATAAATAGACATTGACCAATGCTTGTTCTTGAAGGATCAAACCCAACTTCATTATAGGAAACAATATCAATGTTTGCTCTTATCTAGTGAAGCTGTTATTTGCATACAATAATTGAAACTAACAGAGCATACCATATAGAGTAACAACAGATTACACGATAGAAGCTTTATTCAAAAGAGTTTGGGTACATGTAAATCAGGGTAGGTAAGACAAAAATCAAACTACTTTCCTTGACCATAAGAAACATATTGAAAGTGCTTAACAGTTGCCAAAACTTACATATCTGCCAACAACTACTTACAACCAACTCCTAATAACTACCTGCAAGCTAACAAGTGATTAACACATAGTCAGGCACAGAAATACTGCCAAACATATTAAGTTAATTTTGAAATCTACAAAGGGTACAAGGTCAAACCTACAAAATAGGAAAATTTTCTTTTGATGCAAATGCACTAGGCATGGAGGATGCAAAAGCAGAAGTAAATAACATCAAATGATTTAAACACAATTCACTTTCATGCGAAAATGGCAGAGCTCAAGAGTGATGGATATCTAAAGAGAATCATAACAAAGGGGTTAGAAAAAGAATCAGAAGACTTAAATGATGAGGAAGCTAGTTTTGCAGATGACTGATTATTCCCATGTAGTATATACCTTTAGGCTTTTAGCAATTTTCAATTTTGAGTTTTTTTGCATGCCATTTCTTGGCATATCAGTACATATTCTCAACACTAAAATGTATGTTAAATTTCAAGTTGTATTCTTGACCTTCAATTAGAATACGATTTGTCTATTTTCAGAATTCCTTTTCTATACTGTACTTCAAATTTTAAAATTTTATATGATTTCCATTCACAATTTATGTATTTTTTTTAGTATTTTGAATCTTGATATTATGCATACATACATACATGCATGCATAAATACATGTGTGTGTGTTATACATACACATACATACATACATGCATACATGCATACATACACATACATGTATACATGCATGCATGCATGCATACGCGTGTGTGTGTGTGTTATACATGCACATACATATATACATGAGAAACACCCAGCAAACACTGAGAAGGGGGGGGGGGGTGAATCAGTGTTTCAAAAAAATTCACAAATAATTAGAAAGACACCAAAAGATGTGCAGAAAGACAAATAACGCATGAACACAACATTTCTCGTGGAAAACCTTTTTAGGTAAAAAACCACGGCATAAAGACTTCTTGTTAATCTTGAACAAAAGGGCACCAACCCCACAGAAAAGAGCACCAAATTCAACAAACAAAATTCTGAAACAAAACACAGCACCAGCAATTTCAATATAATGTTCAGTAACAACTAGCTCTTCAGACTGATTCCTTATAGCCCCTAGCTCCTTTCCTTCACACAGCTACAAATACCATCATAACTTATACAGGATCCTTAATCTGATATATACGAAAGCAGCACACAGGTCTGGAGCCAAACATCACACAAATTTTAACACACAGCACCGTGCATTTGAAGACCCACACATCAAGATGAATCGCTTAAACCAGAAAAGATCTGCTTATCCAAAAATACGTCCAGCAAAGTCCCCCGTTTAGTCAGATTTCAGACAACAAAAAAATCATCCAGGCTGCGCACAACTCTTTCATTCTGATGTTTAATATCCACCATACTATCATAGCATAACAACTAACATCAAAAGGACAAACCCAGATTTGAATATCTTTTTCAGTATAATCCTGGAAACTTTAAATGCTTATATCCACTCGAAAGCCACTCCCAACATTTCAACGCCAACTCCCTAAAAAATTTATTCGAACCACTACTCCAGATATATTCAAGTCAATGCTTAAAGTTATCGACTTATTGATTATATGAATTCGCCTTTCATCTTTTTAAACTTCAGCCACAAATTCGAAAATATCAACGCACTCTTCACAAAATCAATACTATCATTTTTTGAATTCTCTGTGCTGAACACAACTTCTGCAATAGAATTAATTCAACTTTATTCACCATCGAGCAAGCTAATAAATATTAACACCCTTTCTGGAGAAGCATAAAGACACCACGTCCTTCACCAGTAGTATTCTGCCTTGAAAGGAGATATCGACACCAAAAAAAACTGACGGCACCACAATGTTTTAATAAAGAACACTTCAGCTTCCTATAACGGCACCAACCTTATATTGGAAATTTCGAAGAATTTCAAAGGCTCGACTACATGTAGAAATAATGCCCAGCATTAAAAAAGATTCCCATGATATCAAAGAAGACGTGTTTAGCCAAAAACGGCTCCAGCTAAGCTGTATCGAGCACAGCTCAAAGACAAACCATAATACAATCTACGCACTCAGCATCCACGTTAAAATTTTGGTTTGAATATCCCATAATCTTTTCCACCGATTTACTTCGGTCAAATCAGTATAAATATAAAGACTTTTTATTTTAGGCCTCCAACAAAACACGAAAATAATTATCCACGATAGCCTATGATGAGAAGTAACGCACAAACCCATTCAAATTTAATGGAGGCAAATAATATAGTCTCCCAAAAATAATCAATTCGGCAGAAATAAAAGATTAGCACCCAGCATACAACACACAGAATAATAAGAGTGAAAGGAGGAAGACCACAATTCTTTTTGTTGACTATTCAAAGCTGATTTGGCATTAGTTCTGATGTGGAATAAAAGTCAGATACACAGCTGCTGACACAGGACAAGCAGGCACATAACTTACTTAAGCTGACACACAACCAGCTGAAATAGACAGCCAACCAGCTCAACCAGGCAAGCAAGCAGGTCAAGCAACCAGGCAGGGACCTCAAGCAGCCCCAATATATGTATGTATGTATGTATGTATATATTCCATCTTCAAGTAACTTATACACTATTTTGGAAAAGAACGGTGTCACGCTATCCCCATTCCAGTCCCCGTCCCCCATATGAGTGCCCATACCCATCTCTTGGCAACTACAATTGATATCAAAAAGGTACATTGGTATCAAATTAATGGGAAACAAAGTTCGGACTTGCATAGCAAAGAAGTGATTATTTCATTTTGCTTTTCCATCTATCCATTGTTTACCTAGTTTGGAAACTTCGTACTTGAAGTAGAAGGGGAAAATCTGATAGACAGAAATTTGGGAAAAAAATCTCACACGCGCATGTTTCCAATATGCCATTATCTATAGATAAAAATTAATGGATTTTTGTAAACAAGAGAACATTCACTAGAAAAATTCATCCAGACAGACTTCCTTGTATCATCCTACAGTTTTTCAGTGTACAAAATATATTTCTTAAACGTATAGTTGCACCCCAGAGACAATTACAAGCAAAAGTTTTTCATTCTATGAAAAAAGCACTAGAAATGCATGAGTGCACTGGTTTACATATAGCAAAAGCAGAACTATAACACAATAAGGAACATATCAAAATCCTTTCTTTTTCCCAATGAAAAGTTTATTCTCATAATTACATGAGTGTACTGGTTTACATATAGCAAAAGCATGACTATAGCACAATAAGAAACATATCAAAAACCTTTATTTTTCCCAAAGAAAAGTGTGTTCTCATAATTAAATTGCAATTCCCTATCTCAGACATAATTTCCCATTCCAGAACATAATGGAAAGCTACAGGACCTAAAATAATAGATGGATTCCAGAACATAATGGAAAGCTAAAGGACCTAAAATAATAGTTGGAGGTGATTTGGTTCAAATTTTCACTTACAGCAGCTAGACGGCATTCTACAACTCTATTATTGTAGTTAGTTGCAGCAGTCACCGCTTTCTGTGATTCAGCTAGAGAATTGGCAATGACAAATGTTCCACCATCAGGTAACTGCACATCACTTGCTTTAATTGGATTAAAATCTATCAATTCAGCAAACCCTGGCTTTGCCATCACTGAAATTGCCTGTTGAACATAACAAATATTAAAGATTCCATTGAGTTAGAGTAAGGAATCGCAGCCATTTTAAATGTCAGAGAAAAATACAATCTATATGTATGGAATTGTTTCTGCACCTGCACATTAGTTATAAAAGAAAATTGCTTATTAATAAATATCAGAATTGTCGTGACTAACTTTACTACAGAATTTAAAGCCTCAGTACCACAAGCTTCTAAAGACTAGTACCACTGCTGCAACAGCAACACCCACTAGTTCTGATGTAGGCAAGGCATCTTATGGTGGCCCAACCAAATATGAAAAAACATGAAATTGGAAATTCATAGACCAGGAAACCCAGATTGACAGCACTACTAGTATTAAGGATTTTGAAACATTTTGTTGGTCTCAGAAAGCTATTTTTTGAAAGAGCGTATACATTAAAAGATATGCTTAAAATACAAAGATAAACTAGGCAAGATATTTAAATTTTGCAATTTGAAAACAAATTGGAACAGACTACAGAAATTTGGAAATTAATTAAAATATTATTATAGTGGTGGGTAAAAGTTCGACATGGCAGTATACTTGATATATTCCAGCTTAATGACTGGGAAAACAATCTCAAATCATAAAATGTTCAAACAAAAGTTATGAAAGAATACAATCTTCGGGAAGAAGTTACAGTGAGGAAAATGTGAGGAAGAGAAAATGCAACTGGATCAAAATCACAGAGCATCTCACCTGGTCCATGCCTCCAGATTGAGTTCCAATGTGGCGTTCACATTCACACGTGAACTGTGCAACTTCTTTCTGAATCACATATAAAACAACATAAGCAGAGGAAGAATACAGTAAATGATAGTAAATAAAGATTCTAAGGCAAAGACAAAAGTAACCATACACAACTTTTGGAATTCTCCAGCAAACTAATATTATAATCAGCATTCTATCAAAAAAAAGTTATAAACTAGAACCACTTCTCACTGATTTTCTAATGGTGACTCCCTTTGATAAAAACAAAAAAAAGGACATTGATTCAACAACAAAACATACAACTAAACGAAAAGAAACAATTGCTCCAAATTACTGAATTCTAGAAATGGAAAAAAAATTGCTAATATTAAAAGCAGCAGATAAATTGCTTAAATTGTAGCTAATTCTGGAATAGGAGACACCCAACCATCGAACATATTATGCAGTTTCTGTTGACCCATTTCCATAATTTAGAAATCTTCTTGGTCCATAGGCTGCTTGGTCTAGTGGACATTATTAAAATCTTTCATTTCATCTCATTGCAATGTTACAGAGACCACAGATTTATCTTAACCATACATATCTTTCAAGATTGGATTCAATGACCTATCCATACTTTAAATACTAATCTTTGACACCCAACAAATGAAAATGAGATCATTTGTTTATTGAGAATGTTAGATAAATTTTCTCAGGCTTTCACCTTAGTAACAATACCAGAACCATAAATAAATCCAGTTAAACTCAAATGAAAATTCAATCCGCATGATGTGATGAAGACAAGACTTGACATGATAATTTCTAAAGAACTGAAAAAGGAAATATGCTTACTTTTAATTGCTAAATTGCATACCTTCAGGCTTCAACTATGATGTAAGCAAAACGAAGTCACTTATTACTTTAGTACAATTTAAAATCCTTGAGAATTCAACTAGCTCTATTAATAAATAGAGTAACAATTTAGAAGGTCAAACCTCATATTGTCATATGCCCATCTAATCCTTCATAATTTCCAAATCTCTGATTCAAATGTGTAAAAGTGAAATGTTCCTACTGTTGTAACTTGTAGTGTCCCATCTAATCCTTTGTAATTTCCAAATCTCCGATTCAAATGTGTAAAAGTGAAATGTTCCTATTGTTGTACTGTTGACTTTGGCAACTATGACCATTTGTTCTTGCTAGAGAGGACCTAAGATGCATTTATTGTCACTTTCTTCAAATATCACACAACAGAGCAACAATAGAGAAAGTCTACGGGAAGGCTCTAATTTTTTCTTTTCCTTTTCTTTTAAATCAGATTATAACACTTTAAATTACAACCACATTTGGAATTTGAACACATCTTGTAAATGAAAGGAACTCATGGTCCCAATAACCCACTATAGGGGACTCAATAGCACCCTGTCATAAACAATAGTCTCCATAAATAAAAAGGCTACATGCAGGAGTCATGCTAACATTCCAAAATATCATTAATTGAGATAATATATGCACCAACTGGCATATTGAATTCCAAGCTATGGTCAGTCCTAATCAGCTTTCCTTGTACCTTTAGGGCTTCCTTGCTTCTTAACTTTAAGGTGTAGCGTTCTGCATCTACCTCATATTGCTTCTAGTCCTCATAGTATCATTCTTTGTGCAAGGCTCTCAATACTTAATCTTGCACGACTTGGTGTCATGCTTTATGGATAGCACCACTGCCGTATGAAACTAGGCATCACTATAAAGAGTTTCTTCACTTATTCAATTGGGTTAAAATGTCACATCCCTTTCCAAGCATAGGTCTTTGGGAGACCCTTAGCCTATTGTTTTATGTTTCGTAGGCTATTAGGATAATGCAAGGGAAATAATTTAATAATTTAACTTTAAGTTGTCATAAAAAGTAACTTTATGTTATATACATAAAAAGCGACTTAGTTTTTATTATTAAAAGGTTATAGAGTTACTAGGATTGGAGTCCAAAAGTAATATTAATTAAAAGGCCTTTCTAGACACCTTTCAAAAATAAAGTTTTGCGGGAAAAGGAGAAAATAAAATACTATTATATCCCCTCAAGAGCCTATATCAGGAAGAGTTGAACATTGAAGAGCATTACCCATTTATGAAATCAAAGACCATTCCTTGAGATCGAACATATGTTCACTTTCTACCTAAGGATGAAAACCATTTTGACAAATGGATTCAAGAATGAAAACCCTC
The DNA here is from genome assembly GCF_030272615.1 of Cryptomeria japonica. NCBI lineage: Eukaryota > Viridiplantae > Streptophyta > Pinopsida > Cupressales > Cupressaceae > Cryptomeria > Cryptomeria japonica. The sequence goes on from NC_081410.1 coordinate 473,220,702, forward strand.
CTATTCATGTGATTAATTCCATTCAAGGATTGCCAATGTGCTAAACAGCTGTAGAGTATTTCTAGTTTCTAGTAGTGAGGTGTGGTTTGAATATTTTATGTTTGTTATCAGACTTTGGGAATTACAGGATATTATATTTATATGATTTTATGGTTCAAATATTTTGATTATGACTAGCCATACCATACTAATCACAACCAAACCAGTTTTCTTTTTATGTTGATTGCTACTCGTGGAAAGCTAGCCACAGCTTTTGATTGATGAAGGGCAACCTTTGGAGGTATCTACTCTTAGTAAGTATTGAAGCACATTGTGTTGGAGCAGCTTTGTTATTCCAGGCATTTTTAGCCCAATCGCAGCCTATTGAGTAGTCTTCCTTTGATTTAAAGTTGCCTACTTGGGCATTGCAGCATATTCTTGCCTCCAATTTATTATTGTTTAAAATACTATTTATCCAGCCAAACTAAAGATTGGTTTTCATTAGCTACTGCTACAACAATCTTTTGAGTAATTATTTGGTTTTTAGTTTCATGTATTGGCTAATAATAAGGTTTTATTTACCACCTAACTCCAGTATATGCATAATTCCAACATTCTAATCTCCGAATAGATGGTATTAATTTGTGTTTCACCGCCAGATTTAATATAGAGCTTGTGCTTCATTCTAGAAGGCTTGCCACTAGAGCCAGTATTGTGACAAATCCAGATTTGTGTTATGTTGATCCATGTGGCTCGCCACCAGATTTCATAATAAACTTTATTATGTTCTGGAAGGCTTGACACCAGAACTAGTTTGAAATATTTTCATTTATAGCTTGTATATAATCTGGAAGGCTTGCCACCAAAATAAGTATATCCTTACTTGCAGATTTTATATTAGTTTGCAATATTGATTAGTGCAGATTCCCATCAACAAGCATGATATTCTAATACTATTCTAACCCTTTTACCATATGCTCTCACCTTGCCCGCATCAGAATCTTGGTGATCAGAAAGCGTTAAGGTTTCATGGATTGTTTATTGTGAAATTGCAAAAAGTCAGAAAATTTTCAGTTTGGGAAATTACATAAAAGGTGGAAACCAAACTTGCAATGGCTGATTGAAGCCTTGGTTATTGGATGCAAGACCCACCAATAGCAATTGAAGCTATACAAAAGTTCATCTCAGTAGTTTCGGTTGCACCTCTACACCCCTGTGAGCATCACCTAATGTACTAAGTGCCCAATGCTTGATGGGATGGGTGACCTCCCATGAAGCCTTGGTTATTGGATGCAAGACCCACCAATGGCAATTGAAGCTTATACAAAAGTTAATCTCAGTAGTTTCAGTTGCAACTCTACACCCCTGTGAGCATCACGTTATGTACTAAGCGCCAAGTGTACCACTCAAGCTCATGAGAGATAAGCCATTGAGGGAATGACAAGCATTACAACTCTAAGAAGTCAAATCCCGTGGAATCAACTTTGCTCCTATCTAAGGGCAAAGGAAGAGCTTTTCGCTCTCAAAGGGAGGCAAAGAAAGTAGATTTCGCTCCTAGAGAGGAGCAAAGGAAATTTTTTGGTACTTAGTCAAATTTTTGCTCTCCATTCATCAACTCATCTCTTCATATGCAAGCTTCGTCTAATTTCTCCCACCAAATGACTTGAAGGTGATTTCACAAATACCAAACAGCACAGTTATTTAAAAAGTGGTCAATGAATTAGATAACCCAAACAGCATGAAATTGTATAAAGTACCATAACAGCTACCAAACTCTAGAATAATGGTGGTTTGTAACATATCCCTCCAACAATCTTGATGAAGTTATATGCAAAAAATCCACCCAAGAAGGTATACAACTCACGTCCCATCATCTCTAAAATAGTACACATGAAAGGGGTTAAAAATTGATCTTCCTAAGTAACTACAATAAAAATTATTAAATCTCAACAAATCGATAACTTATTTGAATCCTTGATTGTTATTACCCGTAGAGAGACCTAATCACAAGCACACCTTAATTATAATGCTTACATCAGGCATTCTCTCAACCTCACCATAAATCCAGCTACATATCGAATATTCTTTTGCTAAGGTCATCTTTTCACTAGGATTAGGGCATAATTCTATTTTACAAACATCTACTTCTAAAGTCATCTTTTCACTAAGATTAGAAAGTAATTCAATTTTATCAGCATCCAGCTCCAAAGGTAACTCCTCTCAAATCCCTGCACATCTAGGCAAAGGTTTCTTTACAGTTGCAAGAACAAAAAATATTAATCACATTTATCGTTTGGAAAAATAACTCTGCATCCCTATCTGTGCCCATTATAATCATTCAGAAGTAGATGTGTGCTGTAAAGTCTAAATTGCAATGGCTTTAGATGCATTTTAGTGATGATATTTTGGTGATTTAATAGATTGATTAACTTTACTGTTATCTTTGTTGTTTCTGGATTTGATTGTGTGCCAATTTTTATCATAAGGCACACAATCAAATCCAGAAATAACGAAGATAATTATCTGGATAGTGGAAATTGCTAGCATTGAACTTTACCGTTGATTAATTCTCTCTTAGGCTTCAAGCTTTACAGAAATAAGAAACACTTATGAAACTATAAATTTCTTGCCTTATACCAAACTTCAGCCTTTTATCACCCATTCTAACAAACACATTAGTTTGGTGACCATACCAAAAAAAGGCATTTTTTACTCATTCTAACAAACACACTAGTCTGGTGACCAGATATAATGAAAAGTTGCTATTTTTTGGCTACACCCTAATATGGCTATAGCTATCCAAATACAGCCCAGATATGACATTGTCATCTCCAAACTGTTTCTGGTTACATCATAAAAAATTAGACTTATCAATTAAAATTATGTGCTTATGAAATATAAGCATTCAGATATGCAGATACAATCACTTCAGGGATAACTTAGCCTAAAACTAAAGCTAGAAAACATAAACAATAAAACTAATACACAATAAAAATAGGTATAGTACAGACTTACCTTAGGAAAGTTTATGTTGAAAGCTGCCATAATTGCGATTGTAGAGGAACAGACAAATGCTGCTGAACTAGATAAGCCAGACCCTGCATTGAAAATATAACTAATTGCTATTTTTAGAATTTTGAATGAAATATGCTATACTGAAAAAAGTATATAGCTATTGGAATACCTCTTCTCTGCAATAGATCAGAAGTAAATAAGATTTTTAAAGTATTATTTCCTGAGTATTATAATTTCATAAATGTATTGTGCCTAAGATTTAGGAATAGGCGGAGGCATCTGATAAAAAGATTTAGGAATAGGAGCATGCAAACAGACCTGTTGGAACTGTACCATCAACAAGAATGTCTAGCCCAACAGGTGCTCCAACATCCATTCCCTTTGACCTGATATACTCATGAAATCCTTTGTACCTGTGTATGAGTTACGTGGAAATGAAGCACATGTATCAGATGACCAAATATCAATCATAATAAATTGTGCTGGTACAGAACCCTAACAATTAGAATAGACAGGTGCTATATATAGTTTGTAAACACAACTCATTGTAACTTAAAGCCTTAAATAAAATTCACGTATCGATTATGACCAAACACAGAAGAAACAATTTATTGCCACATTTGCTACCTTTTTCAGATAGCACCTCCTCACATTATCAGAGTTCATTAATGCTTCTCCCAGAACCATAAAATATCTAGAAAAATCTTGTATAGAGAACTAGTCGATTGCCAGGAACTCTCTATGACAAAGTACATAACAAATTCTTAAGATTGAGCTCTTACCCACAGAGAAAATAGTTTGCCCACTTGTGATTCTTCAAATCAATATCCTGTATGCATACAAACATAACTTGTTTAAGACAAGCAAGTGGTACATTTATTACTGATAATAATTAGCACTACTGCAGCATAGTTCACATGTTGCTAGAACACTTGACTCTATTGATCCACACCCCGTCACAGGCAGTAAAAATAGTCAAAATCCAAAGATTTATTAATAGTGAAAAAAAATTATCTCACCACCAGAGAAAATGGTAACTTTACTAGTAAATTTTCTTTTCAATTTTTAGTTATCCCCTTTCTCCGAACATTCTAGGCAGTGCCCCTAAGTGCATAGATGATGACCAAAGCTGTTCAATAATACAGTCTAGACTTGCAGAAGGCTGTAAATCAGGTGACTCGTTTCATTTCCACGACTGGAAATATGCCAAAGACAACTGCAACTTCTTTGCCCATAATTACTGGTCCATAAAATGGAGAAACAAACTCTGTTAGCAATGTGCAGGCTACGGGACAACATTCCTGAGAGCATGAGACAAAAGTGGAAATTGAAATGGAAGATGAAGAAGATGCCATTGCTGAAGCTTTTAAGGCAAAATTAGAGGCTGCATGGCAGGACCACAGAGCTACTAAAGAGGTGAAAACTCTTCTCCTTTACTGTGTTGGTTGAAGATCAACTGAATGGTACAGCTTCTGGGACATCTATGAAACATTTCAGATAAAGAAAAGGCCTTTCAAGTCCTCACATTTGCTGAAATTTAGTCAACAAATTGAAATAAGAATTGTGGAGGTAGTCTGCTGAAGGAATTCAAATAACAAAAAACATTGTGGTGTTTCATGGTAACTTGGTGAGATTTCAGCAGCTTTGACAGAAAAGCAAAAGATAACCCAAGAAAACTGTGGAGATGGCAACACTTTTCTACACTGCTAAGGAGGTGTTAGCCTGTTATGAAGAATATTTGCCATGCATGGCCCCAGGCTGATTGACCTCAAACTAAAGTTCATTCAATTGACTGGATATGGTGGCTTGTTACTATTGCAATGAATATGTAATGCACTCGTGTGGCTGCAATTACAACCAATTTTCTGTTTTTGTTTATGATGGTATATCATGCTAGGGTATTACCAATCTGACATGGGTTGTCAATAGTCTTAAGAATCCTGCTTGGCCAAACTCTGTTTATCTGTGATACAGAGCAGTTTGAGGTTTTCTACTTGGGCTTTAACATTGCTATGTAAACTCTGATACTGTTAAAAACCAGGTTCATGAATCATATCAGACTGATATTGGTGGATGATAAATTGTAGTAACTGGTGGATTATACCAGCACTGATTATGAAATATTGGGGTTTCATTCTGAGAATATATAATGTGAATACCGTCATGGAAGGAAAAAAAATATTTACACTTGTAGATAACCGCTACCATTAACCAAAATTTTCTCAACAGACATGAGCAAGGACAAGGTAATAAAACTGATCTTGGTGCTCAGATAAATGATATGAGAGACCTAAAGATATGACAGCAAACCCAACCTTCCTGGTAGCAATCAAATACCTAATTGCACAAGAATTTTAAATAATCCAAACAGTTCAAGAGGTTTTGGTGTTACGGTAAGTAGATTTAGAACTCCGTAAGAATGCGCAAAATGTTCAAATCCCAATCCCTCTAACTTCAATTAAATGGACCATAACTTTGATGTATATGTAGAGAATTTTGCAACATAATGATATGAAGCACATTTAAGTATGACCTAAGTTTACAAATGTGACAGTTGCAGGGTACATTCAAGTTTTCAAGTGTGAACTCAGTTTTAAATCTTAAGCATGTGTCCAACCTCACCCAATATTTACCAGAAATAAACACACTACAGAAAATTACAAGGTAACAAAGATTGCCAGTAGCTTTCTATAAGCCTATAACTACTTACTTAATGCATATGGAAATAATTTTCAAACAGAATAATCCATATAAAAATAATTTTAAGAAAATATCTGAAAGCAGATAGAAATAGTAAAACCTTAGAGATAATTACAGTCTCCTTAACTGACCTGATCAGGATCTGCAGAATAAGTGCAAAGCTCATATTTTTCTGATTGCACATTTGCAATCTGCAAAATCTTTCTTTCTTCATTAGAGTTGCGCTTGTGAATCGCCACAATAGTATCTTGGCGTATGGCCATGGGCAACACAGAGTAACCTTCATAATCTATGTGCTCACCTATCAAATTCACTCTCCCTGTATCCCAAGTTCACATTAAATGTCAGAAAAATAATTATAAGTTCAAATATAGGCTGGATCTGAATTATAACAATAGAAAAAATATTTGAACTTGTAACCAAAGCAAGTTCAATAGGCATGAGCTCAACGAGGTACCCCAATGAGACTTTCATTGTGGAACTCTGATTTTAAATCCCCAAAAGCCATGTCAGTGCACTAAACTGAGTAAATTTGGATTCATGGCACAGCAAGCATAAATGAATGAGGTCAAGATACAAGTCCTGGATGGATTTGACAGAATAGATACCATTCTGTCATGGCATCTACGCCAAGGTATACCAATGAGAAATTCACAAAGCTAGAGATCAACACAAATTATAACCAGTCTCAGAATAATTACAGAGCTTCCGCACAGATAGGAAGGAATGTGTCATTTGAGGGGTTTAATGATATGAAGGTGCAAGTATATTTATTGAGAAGTTCTTGAATCACTAAGCATTGCCTTGAAGATATTATCTTGAGTTCTAGTTAGGTAAAGAATCTGGTACTTTCAAAATTTTACACAGAATTCAACATGTGTTTGTAACACAAACCCGATAAACTGGGATCGGTGTAAACTGGAACCAGTTGAAGGCTAATGTTTCAAATAGAGTGCTTCTGGATTTAGATAAGTATTAGCTTTGCATCAACATTTTGGATCACACTCCATGATCCATCATCACAATTGATGGATCACTGCATGTGATCCAAAATGTTGATACCTAATGATGGATCATAGAGTGTGATCTGAAACGTTGATGCCCGATGATGGATCACAGTGTGATCCAAAATGTTGATGCCCTATAATAGATCACGGAGCATGATCCAAAACCTAGATACAAAGAACTGATACACAACTTTTTTCTATCCTAATGATGTGTCACAAAGTGTAATCCTTAACATTGATGCAACAACTAATGACAGCTAAATCCAAAAGCACTCTATTCACTATCATGGACTGTAGAAATACTATGTATCTGGCTAATGGTTTGCTGTTATTCATGGGTAACTGTTCTGCGTCTTTTAGAGAGCGCACTTATTGGATCCAGAAGAAATATAATCCCCTTTTATAATAAGAGTCTTAGCCTTAATAAATATATGTATAGAGAGAGATTCAAGGGTAACCTGGTTTGCAAGTCATAGAGATGTGGACCCAGCTTAACACACAAAACCCTAAGGGGAGAAATAAATTTGTAGACAAACAAATTTATAAAAACAATCATAACAGAATTACAGAGTTGCAAGAATGACTTGTAAATACAAAGGTGGATCAAACTCGCCCCAAACAACACTAAATGTCAGCATAACCTTATCAAATATTTGCAAAGAAAATACAAAAATGAAACTAAAATTAAAAGGATCAAGAATAACCCAATTTGAACCAAGCTTACCCCACAGAGTCTTCAAGAGGGGCATAATCTCATGAAAGATTTACAAAAAAAATTAAAAATTTAGAGAAAAAAATTGCATAGCATGATTTAACAGATTGAAACAAATTATAAACATTCTCATAGAATAACTAAAGAATTCAGACATAACCCAGGTTTACAAGTTATAAGAAGATGTGTCCAAGAATTACAAATTGAAATTAAAATTGAAGCAATTTATATAGCATGATTTAACAGATTAAAAAAATTAAAACATTCTCATAGGAAAATTACAGAGCTTCAAGATTAAACCAGGTTTACAAACAAACCAATCTCATCCCAGATAACATTAATGACCACCATTACCTCACAAAAAAATTGAAAATTGAAAATTAACCTTTTTTAAAACAAAAATTATTCTCATATCTGTTGTGACGTATTCACACATCGCCCCATTGCGAATGGGGACCCCTGCTTTTTGCTTTCTAGGATTAGTCCTGTGAGATTCTACGAGAAGCGAGAAGCGAGCCAAGATCTGATGTCGGTTGTAGATCACATGCAACTCCTCACACAACGGATGATCGAAGATCAAAATAGCTGAATGAAGATAATTTCAATATGAGAGAGAAATAGAGACAAAGAGGAGAATTTGGAGAAGACTCTCACCGAGCTATCACTCCACTAACTTGACTAGTGAAAGTGAGAGTATAGTGCTTATTATATAGAAAAATATAAGCATATACATCCAAGGGGTGAATTAACTTCTATTCCCCATAAAAAGTGGGAGGTTGTACCTTCTTGGTAAATGCCAAAACATGTGGCATAACGTCCCTACATGAAGACAAAAAAGGAGTTGAGAAAGTTGGCACATAAGGCCAAAAGAGGGTGTGAAACCCAACTACCCCATAACCCACTTAGGAAATGACAAAATAGTGGTTATGAGAGGTGGCACAACAAGCCAAAAGAGGGTGTGTAACTCAACTACCCATGTGAGGTGGAAAGTTACACATGTAGCTGAAGTATTTCGCCACGAGTCCTCATATAAACCACTCCTATTAACCTAAGCAAGCTTAAATAATATATGTGTAGGAAAAATAAATACCCCCTAACATAAGGAAAATAAAAAACCTACACTAACACCCCCCCTTAAGCATAGCTTGGGTGGGTGAAAATATGGGTCCCGGCAAATGCAACCATGTTAGGTACCCATGTACATAGATAGCCCCCCCAAAAGAAGAAGCCCCCCATAAGAGGAATAGCCCCCCCTAAATAAGGAGAGAAAGAAAGAAGGACTAAGAAGTCCCTCCTGAAGTAGACACCTGTCGTATCCCAAGCAGAGATCGCAAATGAAGGAACTTGCTTTCGGTGAAGGGTTTGGTGAAGATGTCCGCAGTTTGCTCCGTTGTAGAACAATACTTAAGATCAATGATGCCTTCCTGAATGAGCTCCCGCATATAGTGCATATGTATCTCAATGTGTTTTGTCCTCTGGTGATGCACTAGATTTCTTGAGATCGGTATAGCACTTTGATTATCACAAAAGATGATAGTAGGCTTCCTAACTGGAATACCAAACTCAGTGAGAATATTCTGAAGCCAAATAGCCTCAGTGGTGGCATTAACTGCCCCTCGATACTCAGCCTCTGTTGATGAAAGAGCAAATGCAAACTGCTTCCTACTCGGCCAACAAACTGGACCAGAACCAAGTGAGAAGCAATACCCTGAAGTGGATTTGCGATCTTGAGAATCACCTGCCCAATCTGAATCCGTATATCCCACCAAGTCAATATCCATGCCTGCTACATACTGAATTCCATAATTGTGAGTACCCTAAATGTAGTGGAGAATCCGCTTAGCTGCTTTCCAATGCAACTCACGTGGCTCCTGCATGAATCTAGAGACCATGCCCACTGCATATGAAATGTCAGGCCTCGTATGAGTCAAGTAGATGAGGCTCCCAACAATTTGTCGATATAAAGTGCTATCAACCAAGGGTGAAGAGCACTTAGACTCAAGTTTGACCCCAGACAAAAAAGTAGGTGCAGGCTTACAATCAGCCATGCGAAATCTAGAGAGCATATCGAGTGCATACTTGGGTTGCCAAAGGAAGATGCCTGAAGAAGATTGAGTAATCTCAATTCCCAAGAAGTAATGTAGAAGACCCAAGTCTGACATCAGAAATCTATCATGTAGAGCAGTTTTCACTACCTTGATGGTGGATGAGTGACTCCCTGTGATCAACAAGTCATCAACATAGAGAACTAGAAATGTGAGAGTATCATCCTGGTGCAGAATGTAGACGTTCGGATCAGAATGGCATCGAGTAAAACCAACTGTCAGAAGGAAGGAGTCCATTTTGGCATACCAAGCTCGAGGAGCTTGTTTGAGGCCATAGAGAGACTTTCGAAGTCGACACACAAGTGAAGGATCTTGAACAAACCCTTGTGGCTGCTCCATATAGATTTCCTCCTGAAGGTCACCATGAAGAAATGCACTCTTGACATCCATCTGATGAACTTCCCAACGATGGGTTGCAGCAATAGCAAGGACAAGCCGGATGGAATTCATCTTAGCAACTAGAGCAAAAGTCTCAGAGTAATCAACGCCTGGAACTTGGGAAAAGCCTTTTGCTACCAAGCGAGCCTTATACTTATCAACCGACCCATCTGCTGCAAATTTTGTTCGATAGATCCATTTGCATCAAACAAGTTTCCTTCCCTTAGGAAGAGGAACTAAATCCCATGTGTGATTCCTTTCCAAAGAATTAAACTCTTCTTGCATTGCAGCATCCCATTCGGGAACACCTGTAGCTTCTCGAAAAGACTATGGATCAGAAGCTGAAGCAATGAAGAGATGTGGAGCTTACTGAAATTGTGACCTAGCTCTTCTAGAATCTGATGGATCACCAAGCCAATCTCCTGCTGACTCAAAAGTTTGTCTAGCCCAAAGAGGCACTGAAGCTGGAGAGTCTGGGGGAGAATCATCAACCTCTGAAGGATGACTATGAGAAGAATGTGAATCCTCACCATCACTGTCACCATCCGAAGCGGAGGAAGAAGACTCCTCATCAGGATTAAGAGGATTAAGATCCTCAGAAGAACTGTCATCATCATGCAATGTCTCCAATGTGATAGTGGATGGAGAAGTGGTATGAGAAGAAATAGAAGAACTCTCCTCAAAACGAACACTCCTCTCAATGAACAACTCATGTGTAGAGGGATGAAGAAGTCTATACCCTTTGACATCATCTGGATACCCAACAAATATGCAAGGCTTGCTCTGCGGATCCAGAGCCTTGCGTTTCTCTGTTGGAACTGCTGGAATGTGGGCCCATGCAAGAGAACCAAACACTCTGAAATGCTTAACTGTAGGTTTCCGACCAGTCCAAGCTTGAAAAGGAGTTACCCCCTTCACAGCTTTATGAGGAACTCGGTTCTGGATGTAACATGCACAATTGATGGCCTCTGCCCAATACTGAGGTGCCAAAGACTTGGAGTGAATCATACAATTTGCCATCTCCTTCAAGGACCTATTCTTCCGTTCTGCGACACCATTCTGCTGAGGGTTGTATGGAACTGTGTGCTGCATGTTGATACCTTCTGAAGCACAAATTTGTTCAAACTGATTATTAACATATTCACCCCCATTATCTATACGCAGAATCTTGATGAACTTCCCAGATTGTTTCTCTACAAAAGCTTTGAAATCTAGAAAATTCTCAAATACCTCAGACTTTTGTTTGAGAAAGTAAACCCATGTAAATCTGGAAAAGTCATCAATAAATGTTAAGACATATCTAGCCCTGCTGAAAGATGGTTGTGGAAATGGTCCTGCCAAGTCACTATGTACCAACTCCAATAGCTGTGGAGCTCTCCATGCTTTGCCTTTATCATACTTCTCCTCAGGATGCTTACCAAGAATACATCCCTGGCAAACTCCATCAGAAAATCGAATAGAAGGCAACCCTGAAACCATGTCTTGTTTACTGAGTTGTTACAAGTAACGATAGTTCAAGTGGCCAAACCATTGATGCCATAAACAACTAATCTCATCTGCATGAGTGAGTAAAACTGTCGAAAGAGAGTCAGGAACAAAGTGAGAAAACTGATATAATCTGGATTGATGATCTGCTTTTCCCACAGCAATAGTAGACCCATTATGCATTTCACTGATTACCACTGTATCTGGTGTGAACTCAACTCGTTTGCTAGAACCAGTGTGAGTGATCTGATAAACAGATAGGAGATTAGTTGATAAAGATGGAACACAAAGGACATCCTTAAATGTTCCTTCGCCCACATCAACAGACCCTCTCCCATGCACTTCAACAGGAGTGTCATCACCCATAAGTATGGAAGGCATAGAACATGGCTCTAAAGAGGTGAAATCATCTTTTGAAGAAGCCATGTGGTGCGAAGCACCTGAGTCAATTATCCAAGAATTGGGTTGTGAAGCAACAGCAACTAGGCCCTTACCCTTTCCTTTCCCTTTACTCTTATCTGTATCCTTAGAAGATCCTTCTGCTGAACTCTGTTTGACTGAATCAAGCACCTTGATATTATTCTTTTCAAGAAGATTTGAAAGGTGATCAATTTGTTTCTTTAAACACTTATGTTCATCATGACCAGGCCTCTTACGATAAGAACACTTGACCTTCTCCTTCTTAGGTTGTTCACCTCTTGATGAAGAGGTCTAATTATCTGCTTTTGAAGTAGCAGATTTCTGATCTTTTTTCTTCTCTCCTTGGTTCTTTTGTTTCTTATCTTGCTTACTAGACCCTTTTTGTTCTTTTGTGCCTTGATTTACAACTAAGACATGTGACTTAGAGGGTTTTATTGTACCCATTTGAACCAATTTGTCTTGCTCCCTAGTGAGTTCTGCAGCAAATTTATCTAGAGAAGGCATTTTGAATGTGGTACCTAGGGCACATTTTGTAGCATAGAATGTAAAAACAAAAACTAAATAGTTAGGACCAAGCTTAGAAAGAATACTCAGGATCAGTTACTTATCATCTTTCTTAGTTCCACACCGTTCCAACTGCAATCTTACAGACTTAAGTTTAGTGAAAAAGTCTTGTATAGTATCAAAATTGGTTGGATTCAACCCTATGAGTTCATTCTCTAACTGATGACCTCTTAGCTCATCCTGCTTACCAAAGAGGTTTTCCAAAGTGGTCCACACTGCATTTGGTGTAGTGGCAGATTCAATATGAAAAAGAAGGTCTGGAGAGACTGACATACATAGAGTACCAAAAGCTTCATCATATTTATTAAACCATTTAATCTTTTCTGCAACATCTTGAGGTTCAATTTCAAGTCCCATAGTAACACGATGATATCCATGTCTTTTCAGATATATTATCATCTTAGATTTCCATTCAAAATAATTATATGGTGTTAAAAGTGGAACTATAGATGCATCCATGATAGTAGAAAAGAAGATTGCAAAGAATCAAAAAAAGTGCAAGAAAGAAGGCACAAGAGACACCCCCCCTTTTCACTAGTCTCAGAAATCACCCCCCCCCAAATATTACAAGGTTGGCACTTTATAATTAGTGCAGTTACAAGGCTTTTTATCAGATTACAATTCTTTTGAGAAACCAATAGAGATTTTAAATACAAATAATTTGAGACAAGATCTAAAACAAATTAGCCTTATAACTGCTTAATTTATCTCAATACCTTTCCAACAACTATTAGTTTTTTAAAAACAGAGTTGTGAGGAGAAAGATATGACCAATTGAAGAGAAAACGAAGCAGCTGATACAAACTTTAATATCTGATAGAAAAAGACAAAAAATTTCAATTAGACCTGCAATAATGGAGAGTGCTCATTTCCAATTTTCCGTTAAGTATTTGTTTGCAAAAATCTGACACCCGAGGCAAAAGTTGTGCAACTTTTACGAAAGGTTGTTGAATTTCTCTGATAAAAAAACGGCTTAGGCCCTATTCAAGCTCGATTTCTGCAAAATTTATTAATTTTCTGGAAATACCATTTGAAACCCAGAAGTTTTTCGATGCTGGGAAGAAAACCCAGAAATCATTTTTTGTGAAAGTAAACAAAAGTTGGAACACTAAAACCGAAATGAAAACAGCTCCAGTAAAAAAAATTTACTCTGATTTTTTACTGTGTCCTCCAAACTCTGATTTTAGTGAAGTAAAAGTCACTTTTGACTTTGTCAAGCCTTATGGACACTCCGGAAATTCTTATTAAGCTTCCAATATTACCACAAAGCTGCAATCACCCAGATCTTATAAGAACACATACATGTAAACCAGATTTAACTAGAAGCTATTTTCCTTTAAACTGTTCTAATTCTCCAGATCACACGAGAATGCAAGAGAAGAGCATACTTAGTTTTTAAGGAAAATATTAGCTATATAAAAGACTCAAATCCCTCAAATAAATCAAAAAAAAGCAATGACTATACCAGACAATAAGCTCTGATACCATGTGAGATTCTACGAGAAGCGACAATCGAGCCAAGATCTGATGTCGGTTGTAGATCACATGCAACTCCTCACACAACGGATGATCGAAGATCAAAATAGCTGAATGAACATAATTTCAATATGAGAGAGAAATAAAGACAAAGAGGAGAATTTGGAGAAGACTCTCACTGAGCTATCACTCCACTAGCTTGACTAGTGAAGGTGAGAGTATAGTGCTTATTATATAGAAAAATATAAGCATATACATCCAAGGGGTGAATTAACTCCTATTCCCCATAAAAAGTGGGAGGTTTTACCTTCTTGGTAAATGCCAAAACATGTGGCATAACCTCCTTACATGAAGACAAAAAAGGAGTTGAGAAAGTTGGCACATAAGGCCAAAAGAGGGTGTGAAACCCAACTACCCCATAACCCACTTAGGAAATGACAAAATAGTGATTATGAGAGGTGGCACAACAAGCCAAAAGAGGGTGTGTAACTCAACTACCCATGTGAGGTGGAGAGTTACACATGTAGCTGAAGTATTTCGCCACGTGTCCTCATATAAACCACTCCTATTAACCTAAGCAAGCTTAAATAATATATGTGTAGGAAAAATAAATACCCCCTAACATAAGGAAAATAAAAAACCTACACTAACAAGTCCTCTTAGCTTAGTTCTAGGTTAGTGTTGAGTCTTTCGCTATGAACCTTTGCATTGAAGAGGTATAGTGGGTCAAGAGGTCAGAAGTTGATCAAGTTTGTCTCTTTAAGATGAACCGAGGTTCGACACTTCCTTTACCCAGCCAAGATTTTATCACTTCCACTTCTCCCAACACTGCCCATGGGTGCCCAGGCCCGATCACTCTCATTTCCATTCCTCGCCTTCGCCATCACCATTCCACGCTTTCATCCTTTCGTGTCTCTCTTCATTCCATAACCCTCCATCTTAACGGCTTTCCACTTCCCCTTTCCTACCATCACCATTTCACCCTAACCTTTCCACTTCCATATCCCTTACCTTCTATCTCTCTTAATCTTTTATCACCTTCACCTAACATACTCATCTACTACCCTTCACCTACATTTAGTCCTACCACTACACCCTCACCTCCCTTCACTAACTTCCTTTCCACCTTACCCCTATCCCTATTCTATCCTAACATCTCTCTTCCCCTCATACCTTCTATCTCACACTCCCTTTAGCCTACCATCCACACTAACTTCCTTTCCCCCTTTATTCCCCTAAAATCACCTATTCTAACCCACATCCCATAAGTCTCACTCTCTTTATTTCCCTAAGCTTACCTCTACCCCTACCCCTACCCCTAACCTTCTTACCCATCTATCCCACCTTTCCTTCCCCTAGTCTAAACCTCATCCCATTATAACCTACACCCCTCTACCCTTTCATTACCCCCTCATACCTCCCATTACATTTTACTCCCTAACCTTCCCTAACTCCATCCACTACCTCTTATACCTCCTAACCCGACGCCTCTTCTATTTCCATCATTTATATCCCTTATGTCCCCCTTTCCTCCAACATCCCATTTCCCCTCTTTCTCCACGTAGCAGCTTCCCTTACCACTTCCCTCACATTCCTCTCATCACCTTTTTGGGCCCCACTTTAAACTCAAAATGGAGAATTGAATTAAATTTTTATTAAAGACTCTTGTTGGGATCCACCGAGCTTTAGCCTGGGGATTTTAAGTGTTCTTAAATACCATGCCACATATTGCTTGGGCCCCACAAATCTTAAATGGAGATTTTAAAAGCTTGTTTTAAGGCATAGTATTTCCTTTGACTTCCTTTACCACCGTAGCCTTGATTGGGCCCCACCAAACTCTAAGGTGAAGGAAAAAGATTTTGAGACATTTTTTATTTTTTATTTGTTTAAAAGGAAAGCAGCCACTTCATCATTTTATTTGGCTCCTAATATTCCCAACACATGCCACGATGAAACACAATGTAAGGTGTGGCACTTAGGAAATAAACAAGCTGGCCTCTGAAGTGGAAGATGTGTCACATAAACAAAACATTGGGGGGGATTTAAATTCAAAATCAAATCATAAGAAGAGCAGGGCAGGCTCGAATATGATCTACAGCAGAAGAGCATAAAACTCTCAAATTGAACAAGGCAGAGATAAAGGTAGTTAACTTCCAGCATGGGGGAAAGGTGAATCAGACTTATTTTGAAGGTAATCTCAATCATGTTGATGCAAATTTCACCAAGTGTCATCTTTCAGGGTCCAATCTGGTGGAAGGTGAAGAATATTAGATTTCAAGACAGTAGTACCGAGAGATAACTCATTTCCAGATTGATAAAGCTAATAATGTTGTTAAGTTTTGTTTGATTCTTCTTAATTGAAATTGTCTTTTTTTTTTTTACTCTCAGGTGAAAAAATAAAAGACTCAGGAAAATCAGAGCAGACCAGACCTAAATCAATTCAGGAAGCAGGATTCAAAAGGAGCAGACCTAATTAGATGCAAGCCATCACTAAATTTACAATCAGACCTGATTTGAGGTCAATTTCTGCTCGAGATGAAGCAAAAGCAACTTGTTTGAAGCCTAGTTCTGTGCTTAATTCAAGGTTGAGGCAGAAGGATCTTAATTTGAATAACGAAGAGCAGATTGGGGGTATTTCTACAGACTTGGTCCATATTAGATTCAGGTTGGATTTCATCAATCTGAAAGTGACAGATTTATGGGAAAAGGAAACCTGAATTTTACAAGGAAGAAGTGAATTCAACACAATCTAGGACAATTTCATTAAGCACAATTGCTTGGGCAAATGAGGACAAAATCAACGGTTTTCCTGAGACTTGAGCGTGTAAAATTGGAGAAAATTGGAGACCCTGGGCTAGATTATCAAATTTCGCTCATGTACATTCCAAAGGTACAGGAGCGAATTCTTCTCAGTCTCTCTTTGTGCTTCTAATTTGGATGGAAATCTCACTTTAGAGTGTTGACTGGAGAGGAATCAAATTGAACTTACCTCTGGGGACGAATTTAAACAAGCTTGAACTTAGAAATTTGGAGAAGAAGCTAAGAATTTGAGCACAAGCATAAAATTCGCTCCCGACCCTTCCAAAGGTACAGGAGTGAATTTTCTTAAAAACACCTTCTTGCTCCTTACTTGGATCCAAACTCATGCCTTCGAGGCTTGATTGAAAGAAGCTTGAGTTATGTGTGCCTTTAAGAGTGAATTCAAACCAAGTTGAATGATGAAGTCTGGAGAATTTGAACAATATTGTCAATTTCGCTCCTGACCCTTCCAAAGGTACAGGAGCGAATTTTTCTTAGAGCCCTCCATTGCTTCTAAGTTGGACCAAAATCCTTGCTCCTATGGCGTGATTGAAGAGGAAATGATGTATGCATGCCTTGAAATTGAAATGAAACGAGTTTGAATAGCAAAACATGAGGAATCTGAGCCAAGAAGCATATTTCGCTCCTGACCCTTCCAAAGGTACAGGAGCGAAATCCTTGAAAGGTCCTAATTTCTCACTCAAGCAATTGAACGGATCTTATTAGGGAGCAAACCGACTTGATCATGATGGAAGAAGGATTCAAAAGCTAAGTTCAAGGTGAAGTATTGAGGAATGGTGAAGGGATTGAATCAAAAGAAGAATTTCACTAATGTCCCTCTCTAAGGGTCCAGAGCGAAATCTCTTGGAAGGACTTCCTATCTCACCTAAAGCACTAAGAGGATCTTGTTTTAAGCAAAGTTGGGAGTAGATTGACTTGAGCACGATGAGAAGAGAATTTCAAAAATCAAGTCTAAGGCAAAGTGATAGGAATGAAGCGTGAATTGAGTCCAGAGGAAGAAATTCGCTCATGTACCTTCCAAAGGTACAAGAGTGAAATCTCTTGAAGAGGAATGTTTTGTTAATCAAGATATCAAGACAAGCCTTCTTGAAGGTAATTTAAGTCTTTGTTGCAGCATGAGCCTTCTAATGATAATGAAAATTGAGTATGTGAGTGAGAAAACTAAGATTAGCCCTTAGTTCGCTCAGGTACCTTCCAAAGGTACAGGAGCGAAATGCATTCAGGATGAGTAATATGCTAATGATAGTGTGTTGTAAGTCTTCTTCATGGTGGTTTCAAGTGTTCAAGCGTCCTAAACTTCATGCAGATCGTGAGAACTAAGCTTGCCTTCATCAAATATTGATGAAAATTTGACTTATATCCTAATCTCGCTCATGTCCCTCTCTAAGGTACCAAGGCGAAATTCTATTAAAGGCAATTGCATTATGGTAAAAAACCGAAAAGATCAAGAGAAGACTAAGTGCAAGTCAACCTAGAAACATTTGATGCATTAATAAACCAATCTCACTTTGGCGGCAAAAGCAAATTCGAAATTTTTTAAGAGAAGTCGGCCAGCTAAAGGGAAATAAAATTTATTTATTCATCCAAACAAAGTCGGCTTTCATCAAAGAAGTGCATTCTCCCATAAAGGCGCCTATATAAGGGAGGTTGATTCTTAAATTATTCATCATTCATTTCAAACATTCTTCTTCAAAGAGCGAAATCCTTCAGCAGTTAAGAAGCAAATTCCAGATTTGTCAACAATCTTCACAAGCCGATTTGTCAACAATCTTCACAAGCCGAATTCGACAAGAGCGAATTTGAGGAGCAACTGAATTCATCAAGGCGAATTTCAAAAGCAGATTTCATTAGACAGATTGGTGATTGAGGAGGCAAATTTCAGGTCTTATAGAAATCAGTCACTTTAAGGCGCAGAGTACATCCTAACAACAGCAAAATTCAATAAAGGAAGGACTGAATTCATCATAGCAAGAGCAAATTTGCTCAAGAAAAGGACAATCTACCCTAAACCTGCACCTATCAGACCTGCAAATCACATAAAATCAGAGATTGTATAAGCTATATATCATGTGTTTGATGTTCATTTGTTTGTTTTGCAGCAGGAAAAGAAAGAAATCAGAAAGACCAGGTTGGAGGAAGATCGGAACGAAGATCTCAAGAAGAATATTTCAACATCAAGGTCAAAGGAAGACCTCTTCAAGAGGATCTCATAGGCAAACACAAGAGAGTCAAGGAAGGGTACATCGTTCATCAAGTATATCAAGGACGATGGAGGATCGACAAAAGTCATCACAAAGGAAGTACCAGACAAGGTGGCATCCCAGACACTGTTCCTCCAGTCAGATAGGTCCACATCAACATGTCCAGATTCAATGTACCTGACTTATCAATGATGACACAAACTTCGAGGCACCTACCCCCGTTTCCTATTGGTTCTCATGCATTGAATGTAATTTTCTCATTGGCTAAAAGGTTTTGTTGTAACAAACCCTAATTAGGGTTTTCATCTTGTAATCCTAGCCATTCATTCTAAATCAATCTCAGCCATTGAAATGTAAAGAGCTCCCTATATAAAGCCTTGGCTCTTCATTTGTAAAGGTTAATAGTCAGAGAATAGTTAGTCAATAAGAGTTAATAGTTAATAGTTAGTAAATAGAGCCCAGAATAGTAGAATAGCAATTAGAGTAGATTAAGAAGAGAAGGCAAGACATTGTTGCCTTAATTGTAAAGACTTATTTTCATTGAAGATATGGTGGAATATGTTGTTTCTTTGCAATGTGCATGGTCTCTTGTTGAATCTTCATTTTTGATGATAGATGATTAGATTGAGTGAAAAAAATTGTTGAATGCCTGTGTGGAATCTGTCTAGTCCATACCACTAGCCTCTTACTGATTGTAAGTGAGCCCTGCGTGGTCAACTGGCATAAAATGAGCTTAATCTCAAGTCGTTACACGTCTATTGTTCATGCATTAACTTGAATGATGATCAGTATCTGATGGTGTCCGATTTGAATATATTTGAAGCATTCCCCAGAAGATCGCACTGAGTTGGTATTAAATTGTTCAACTTGATGGTGAGACCCAGCCCAGTAGGACTCCACCTAGTCGTTCATCCATCTTCTTGCATTCTAGGTAGTAGAGTGGACTTCCTGAACCTTGCATCTTTTGTCATTTGTTTGTCTTCTAGTTAGTTAATAGGACTTGTGATTCCAGCAAATCAGACGTTTAGTCATCAAGTGTAAGTCCCCTTGTGATTCCAACAAAATCACATCATACCACAAAGAGCTTATCCACGAGTAGAGAACCTACATACAAGAACCTTGGAGTTGCCTCGACTGATCCTTCGACGAGATCTTCAGCAGTCGGGAAACTTTGCTCAAGAGAGGATAAGGTACCTTTAGGTATTTTATTCTGTGTTCGCATGTGCATGAAAAACACATCAACAACACCATAGCTACAAGCTTGAAGCCTACCCATGTTTACAAGTCATAAGATGTGGACCAAGCTAACACAAACAGCACCACCTCATCTTGGATTTGTGAAGAAAATAAAAAAATTTAAAATTTTATAGCATAATTACAGAGCTTCAAGCATAACCCAGGACTCTGGATCAAACAGCATTTATTAGGGCCATAAGCTCATCCAAGATTTGCAAAGAAAATATAATAAACTCAAAAAAACTTAATTTAAACAATACATTTTACTGCATAATTATAGAGCTACAAGAATATCCCAAGGTACATAGTCATCAGAATGCGCCCATATTAGACAAAAGTGACAAAGGCAACCATACCCTCATTCAATATTTATAAATAAAAACAAATTTTCAAATCAAAATTCTTAGAGACTGCATTTTTCCAGCAAATTTTCAATCTCCTCCAGGATTTAAAAAGAAATTTGAAAACTGAAATTTAAAATTAGGAAAAGATATAAAAATACACCCCGGTAGCATAGTTTATGGATCAAAACAAATTTAAAACATTCCAATTGCAGTATTACGTAGCTTCAAGTCTAACGCAGATTTATGAATGTGGACCAAGCTTGCAAGATATATAATCATCTATATATATACATAGACTTGTGTATATAATTGTATATTCATGCGCATGTATAGTTATACATCAGATAGTATAGACGTATGTATATTCACGTAACAAAATTGTGGAGCGTTTCTTGTCAGCAGGGTTTACAAATCATAAGAATGTGGATGAGGCTTCCTCTACACAGCATTAAAGGCAGCCAAAACCTCATGCAAGGCTTAAAAAAAAGGCACACGTTCTCAATGAATAATTTGAATCTCAAAACAAATTACAAACTTCTCATGGCATAATTACAGAACATTAAGAATAACCTAGGTTTACAAGAAGGCAACGCCCACCCACAAAGCATTTAAGGCCGCCACATTCTCATTCAAAAATTTACAAAATAAAACTTAAAATTGAAAAGTAAAATAGAATAATGAAATATTCTCATAACACAATCATACAGGTTACAGCCTAGCACAAGCTTACACATTATAACCAATATTGAGGACCAATCTCGTTAACAATTATACAGCTTTAAAGACGGCCACATACTAACATTTTGAGCCAATGTTACTCTACACAGCTTTAATGAGGGCAGTAACCTCCTATAATTCACTAAAAATAATCAAATTTATAAGAAAAGAAAAACACTCTCGTTTTATGATTAAAGAGAACCACAATCTCATGCAACGTTTAAAAGACAAAGAAAAGTTCAGAAAAAAGTAAACTTTCAGGGCAAGTTTACAAATTCATTCCGCATCTTTAGAGAAATTTGAAAGATTCAAAATATCGAAAAAAAAAAAAATTCAATGGCAATTTTACAAGTCAAAACAAAATACCTGGAGCTCGAGCATATACGTCAGGTTCAGTTCCGTAAAGTTCAATAAATTTTGCCTTTAAATTGTCGTAGCGAAATTGAGCCTCATCGAGGAGGGATCCTTCGCCATAAACTGGTTTTAAACTACCGAAGATTGGAACAACCTCATCCACCTCCGCCATATCTTGATATTCAATACAGAAAGCTGCTGTGAATCAAGCCCTAATTAACTAAATACTGCTCCTCCTACTAAATTTTAGAGGAAAATTTTCAGAAGAAGAAAATTTTAGAGGAAAATTTACAGAAGAAGAATTTAATAAATAAATATGGATAGGATTTTTTTGAATCGACTCAAAATATTGAATTGCCCGTCAATTCTGATGTTTACAGTCGACATTCGAGTTCAGATCATGACTGATATTAATAGACGAGAAGTGCCAATTAAATACAGATGGGCGGCACAGAATCCGAAAATAAAAAGATAAATATTTTTAATCATCGTACCGCATGTACATGTTAACTATTTCTTTTTGTGCATGTTCCCTACTTTTTAAAATTTTATTTTTTTCAGTTTAAGAGGAACATTTGAAACGAACACTTGTATGGTCCATGCTAAGTCTTTCATTTGACTCTATTCTCTTTTCTTACGTTTTAGTAGGAATAATGAATGAATGATTGAACTTGGTGCAATGAGTCTTAAAAAGTTTAAGTATTTTTAAAGTTCCTTTTAGATATCAAAATTTTCATGGTAAATTTAATTAAAAAGTTTTCTATTTTGTCTAGTTTTATTTTATAATAAAGCATTAAATGTCTATTGTGAAGTTGTCTTTGTACTTAATTCAAATGTTAGGGAATGGTTATCTAGCTTTTATAATGCATCAAACATCTATTATAATCTATTTGTAATGTATATAGGATAATGATATCTTGGTGCATTCTGGGTGTTGGATAGTCGTTTCTCAAATGTTATTATAAGTCAAACATTATGATATAGTGTCATTGCATCTCCACCACTATTTTGTTGCAAAATAGGCAAGTTCTTATATCTCACTCCTCCTTAGTTATGATTTGTCATGTTAGTCTTGCATGTAAGGTGATGCAAGCTAGTTCTTAACCAGGCTATCAACATTTTCACTTTCTACTTAATCTTATTTCTATGCAAGTATTTTTCATATTGTCTCATGTGGGGTTAATTTTTTGATATAGTAAGCTTTCTTTTGGTCACTTTGTTTTGTCCACATGGCAACCTTGAATCTTTCACCTACACAAATTTGTATTTCCCCATCAATGTTTTGGTACTCTTACATATTAATGTCTTGTGTGTTCATCCATTATACATTATGTTTCATCCACATATTCTTCATTCTACTTAGTTCTTCCTCTATAACTATTATAGGTCAACAATGGTTCTTTATACTTTGAGTGTATTTTAGGTAGTTTAACAATTAGGTCATCACTGATGCTTCCATTGGAAAAGTACATATTTAGCTAATATAATCTTGTGTAGAATTAAAAGTTTTAATTTTGAGACTAGTTATAATTAAGTACCTTTTCATTCTATCTACTCACCTCCACTTTTAATATATTTCCCAAATTCACACTGATAAAGGACCACAAAATTGCCAAGAAAACCAACTAAGATTCTATTGGTATTCTAATCCCATAGGTCTAAAATCATGCATCTATTGTGTAGAGGGTATAAATCTTTCCATCCCCCATTGTATTATTTTTTGTTCTACGTGTCTCTCAACTAGGCCTATTATGAAAATTGAACCTAAGGTACTTGTATACTTCCATTATTTATAATGGGATACCTTCTAAAAGGAAGTTAGTTTTTTTCATTTTCTCTACAATGAAAGATCATGACTTTGGTTCTGCTAGTGTGCACTTGCATCTTGATCTCTTGAAAGAAGAGCTCTAAATCTCTCAAGTGTTCTCTCAAACTATGGGCATTTTTTTGCAATTAAGATGAGATCAACATATAAGAGTAACTTTATTACACAGTTCACAAACTTAGTAAACCCAACCTTGTTCTAATTTATTAATATAGAACCCAAAGAAAGTGAGAGAAAGTAGACAACCCTACTTGACATCAATGTTTCTTCCAAAGCATTCTAACATTCTATCCTTATTCCTCATTGTGGCCCTTACCTGCTTATAAATCCAATAAACTATCTCCAAAATCAACTAGAACCCCAGGTTCCTCCATCTTACCCCAAGTTTTATCTATAGGAATTATGTCATTTTTTTAAATATAAAAAAAGCATCTTCCTACTTGGGTGTCCCATATTGTTTTATCATTACTAGGGGTGACAAAAAGATCAATAGTTGAATGTTTCAATCCAAAACATGTCTACCCTTTTACTCATTTTTCCTCTCTTTCTACCCAATTATTGATTCTAGACTCCATCATGCTCTTAAAAATTTCTCTATCATGCATTGGCACAAATTATATTTGGAAGTAAAATTGTTCTGTGTGTCGCCATACAATACTCAATTCCATGATCATATTGTTTTTCAAGTGTGGAGGTCACATGTGGGAAGATAAACAATGTAGAAGGGGGTATAATGTTAAATGGAGTGACATCTAAGTTAGTGAAAGTGACTCAGTTTGCAAAAAAATATTGGGGAAACCAATGAACAAAGACACACCAAGATAATGATTGGAAAGAATGGACACCATATCCATAAAACACCCAAAGGAAAACCAACCTAGATCTATGGACACTAATATGACATACAAATTGGTTGCTAGGAGAGAGATGCCTTGGAGACTAAAAATGCACTAATGAATGAAAAAATATCCAAGCAAATTTCAATAGATCAAATGGTTGGTGGAAGATGTATACACCTAAAAATGGTCTGAAGATAATTAATTAAATAAGCAATTATTTAATTATCTCCCTTCCCAATTTAATTGAATTCATTAGCAATTTGATTAAATTCCCCATTCACCTGCTTATTAATAAATCTAAGGATTTATTTAGTAAGTTCATTTTAATAGTCCCCTTTGATTAATTAATCCTCCCCCCATTTAATTCATTTCTTCTAATCCCCTAATTAATTAAAACAATTTAATTTATGAGTTGTTGAAAGTTAATTATCCTTTTCCTATTATTTGAATTTTTAAATTCAAATTTCCCACATGCCTCTTAACTTCTAACCACCTAACCTAACCACTCCTCAACCTAACTCATTCCACCTAATCCTGGGTTTAGCTAACCCCATCCTAGCCTCCTCATCCTAAACTCCTTATCCTAACCTCTTATGGGTTGGATATTCTCCCCTTGAGACACATGGCACGTATGCCACATGTCTCCTCCCTTGGACACTTGCCCTCTTGTGAGAAAGAATCCTTGACACTTGTCACCACGGAGATGACAAGTGTCCCTCCCTCCAACCTCCTCCAATTTTACCCTTGATATCTTTAAATTTAATCTTGACCATTGATTCATGCCACCTCACCCCTGGCCCTGGAAATCCTATAAATATCCCCCATTTTGGAGCACAAAGGATCCCATCTCATATCATTTAAGCATTGTTATTATAGGCACATCCCATCTCATCTCATTTCAAGCATTTTTATTATAGGCATATCCATTCTTGCATATCATTTAAGCATTGTTATTATAGGCAATTGCATCTTAGATATAGCTTAATTTGACCATCTTCTAGCATAATTGTTTAATCATATAGCATAATCAATCTCTTTTTCTAGCTTAATTGCATCTATCATTTAGCATAATCATGCATATCATTAGCATAATTAGCTTCTTGGATCAATCTAGCTTAATCATGCATTCATCTAGCTTGCACATCATATCATTTTAAATCCTTCATCTTGGTGTAGTCAAGTCACTAGGATTGCTCATCTAGATCTAAGAGAAAATCCACACTCGCATCTCTTAGGAGGCGATAGGTCGCTTTGTCATGGTTTATCTTTCGTTTGATTTCAATTTGCTAACCATGCTTATAATGATCTATTGAGTGTTTGTGTTGCAGCTGCAGGTATCCTACTTCACAACCACGACAGAAGAAACTATAATTATAGGCATAAATTGAAGGGAAATGGGAGAGGAGCTCCATAATAAACATATGTACTATGTTGTACCCATAAAAAATAATAATATTGTATTACATTTTAATGGAAAAACTTGTTGTTTACCCTATTACCAATCCATGTGGTTTTTGTAATCTTTATTCACATTATTTTCAAGGCCAATGAAAGGAGATTTCTAATGTATATATCAATTCAAACATCAAATTTTAAGCAACGAAGAAAAGTATCAATTCACTGAGATATGAGGAAATGTTATCCACATAAAAAGAACACACTAGTATAAAAATATGCATAAAAGTAAACTAGTAAAAGGAACACTCTGATATGGAGCATGCACCTATGGGAGGGGAGATAAATTTCAAGGTATAATTTGCAAATCCTATTTGAAGGTGATTTTAAAATGGGTTAAAGACACAAAATATGAAATGGAGCAGCTAAACTATTTTACCTTGCCTTTTGCCTTTACAATATCCTTAATTGAGTTGAAGTGATCGACCCTTACTCATTTGATTTTCTTTTTGAAGTGGATAAAATATGGATGACTCTCCAATGCAACATAACCTTGGTAGGAAGAAGATTGCAATGACAATTTAGCAACATAATTTTAGTTCAAATTGGTTGATGAAAATGAATGGGCAAGGCCTCAATATATAGAATTTTGGTAGCTAAAATGGAGGGCCACGATGCATTGTGATATGAAGGGAAAAGATTTAGTGAGAGCATGAAGTCTCAACCTTGTGACAAATGTCACAAATTAGAGGCTTGAGAAAAAAACACTCAACGTGGGGAAGAGGGCTAGGTGTGCTTATGTATGTCTGAACACACATTGGAAAGAACATGAGCTTGGCAAGTAGAAAAGATGTGAAAATTGTAAGAGGGAGGAAAGATAGGAAATTGAAAATTGGTTGAAAAAAGAAAGTTTAGGGTGGCTAGGAAGATCTCGCACATGTGTGAGCAACCAACGAAAAGATTGGTTAAAGGATGAGGTGGAGCGTGATGGTCATCTATGCATGTAAGAAAATTAAGGAGTCGTAGCTCAGACACTTGTCGCGTGACCACAAGTTTGGGGATTTGGGAGAATTTTTAATTGAGGAAAATGCTAATGATGATTAGGATGGATTTAATTTATTAATTAATACATAATTAATTAATTAATTGGTCTTAGAAGAACTTACAAGTGGGGGTAAGGTTGAATTAAATAGATTAATCAAACTTTGGAAGAAATGGAGAAAGTAATAAATAAATAAATTTTAATTAATTGTGGGAATGAGAAATAATTAATTATACGATGTGATCAAATTCAAGGTGTCTAAACTATTATAGAGTGCAAACCTCATCACATACTGGCCTATTTTCAAACATAAAAATCATACTATTATTATAGGGTGCGCGTGCTATTCTAAAGAGAATATTTATTTTTTTACATAAAATATTTTTTAAACTTTGTTAAAAAGATTAAGGCAAAAGAGGATAGAGTTGCCTATGGTTTACATCTTGGATTTACTTGTGTTAGTGTCCTTCCTTATGTCATACCACCTTTTTGAAGTAAGAGTTTGCATTCATTTTCTATATTTATTGTAGTGTCTACTCATTTGCCATGCTTGTTGGCATTTCTTCCTTTTTAAATGATCTCAAACTTTATTATCCTAGATGCAATTGGCATTGAAGGTTTAATGGTGCATGAGGATGACACCTCCAAATCTAACCAAAAAAATTATCCCAAGGTCATCCACGAGGTATGTCTTCTAAAAAAAGGTTTGAATGTGATTCTTCATATTATAAAATTTATAGTTCATGTCGATGGCTTGAAAACTTTACTTGAATTGACTATTTCATGGGGAGGGTCCACCCTATATAATTCTTAAATAATAGGTGATCAGTTCTTAGGTCTTACATGGGATTAATGTTAAGGTTAGAAACATGTGATTTTTAGATATAGATAGAAAAAAAAAATTTAAAAATTGGGTTATAGGGTTAATTTTTGGCCAAAATAAAAATTCTCGATTGCTCAACATTGTTTACAATAGTATTCATTGTTTGGATCTCATTGAGTAATTCAATTTAAATAAAATGGGCCCAACTGGCCCATTAGACCAAAATTTTTGGCCTCCAAAAGTTTGCATAGTGAATGCAAAAAGTTGTTGGATGCATAAAAGAGTTGGAAAGGAGAGTTACACCTATTGAACATTTTATGATGTATATATGAAACATCATAAGTCATCTTTAATTGAGGTATAAGTTGGGCATCACCTTTACATGATTTTAGCTCATGGTTTCTAATTACCATATGTTGATTACAAGTTTTGTAATTCCTATATATTAGGTACTTTAGATGGAGATTGTGTGTAGAGTTTTGTACATATTGTTAAGATGTAATAATTTCTCCAAGTATTTGGTTGGTAATGGAGATATAATAAAATAAATAAGGAAAAAAATGAAGATTGTAATGTAATAATGGAAACGTAATTCTTACATTTCTTCTTTTCTTCTTCAATTGACCATAAGTGAATTGCACCCAATGCTCCATTTGATATGCTCTTTATGATGTGTGATGGATGGTGGAATATGTTTTTGTAGTAGACCAACAACATGATGTTGGGATTAATATGATAGATCAACAAAATGGTGTCATAATGATATTATAAGAGTGGTTGATTAAAATGGGATGAGAGACCTCCAATTTATAATTTTTTAATGAGAAAAATCAATGGACAAGATGCATTATTCAATGGATGGTTAGGATTTGAAGAAGATGATGGCATGTGTCAGAGATATGCTCACAAATGTGTGATAAAATGAGTGTGGATAAGTGTAAGAGTTGTGGTGGCTATACATGTGAGAAAGATATGTGTAAGAGATATGAAGGATATGCATGTGTCAAAAGCATTCCCACACGTGTGAGAGAAATGAGAAGGGTGAGTAGGCATACTCGTGCACATGTGGGAACATAAGGTGGGTAGGGACACTTGTAAAGTAATTACAAGTTTTAATTTTGATCCATGTAGATGGATTTAATGGCTAGGATTAAATGGAGAAGGGTTGAGGATGATGTGGATTTATATATTAGAGAAAATGGTAATGGGGATTAATTAGTATTAATTAACTAATCAAATATTAATGAATTGATTAAGTTGGAGGGTTTGAGGATCACGTTAAAATTAAATAATTAAATGTAAATTTATTCTTGATTAAAGGTGATGGATAAAGGTAGAGGATGAATAAATGCATTGAATAAATAATAATTATTTATGTAATTAATGGCCAGCAAAAGGTAAAGTAAAATGTGGTCAAGTATGGATAAATTTAGATGTCTACATTTTGCCCCTCTTTGATATGACACCATGACTAGAAGATATGGTATCATATCAAAGAGTATTAAAATATAGTAGATAGAAATATGTGTGTACTAGTGTAGATAGATACCCCACTCATTGGAAGGATGATGAGAGATGATGAAGATGAAAATTGATATGCCTCATTAAGAGGATAGGTGGATTTCAAGAAAACATGTGTGCTCTTGAAATGGATGGGAGGACTAGATGGTAAGGAAAGAAAATGATGGAGGAAATGGGATGAAAGAAAGGATGTGGATAACGAGATGGATAGGAGTAAGGGAATGAAGACATGGAGAGATGAAGGGATAAATAAGAGTCATGTTGCAATGGTATAAACAACCTTGAATGCAAATTGTAGTTGGTCAACCTAATAGAAATTATTGTTGATCCGAATGTTATATAATAAGTAATTCAGTTGGGTTGTGGAGATATAGAATGGTGTGTGAAGAAGTATATGTGATAATGAGTTGATTTGTGGTGCAAGTTTGAGCAAAGCAGAGGTCCAGAAGTATTGCTATGATAGATGATCTTTATCTATGAATTGTTATCAGCATATTGTCTGATGTTTGTTGCCTATACAATTCAATCTTCTATTTCTATTATATCTAGACAATTGTTATGTATCTTACCCTAAAGAAGTATTCTTTAGTTGTGAAAGTCCTTTATTTGTATCTTTCTATGAGGGAGTGTGCCTTGGTCTACATGTCCAAAGCAGTGAGATCCCTGACCTATGGCCTAAAATATTGTAAACAACTAAAACATATTGTGAGTTTGATTCTCACCGTGGTTTTTCCCAATTTGGTTTTTCCACATAAAAATCATGTGTTCTTGTGTGGATGCATTTTTTGTTTCTATTGTTTACTTTCACGCACATTAGTTTGAATGGATGTCATGGTTTAATTAGTTTAATCTAATCAAGTTTTATTGTATGATGATTCACCCCCCCTCTCAACATCTGGTAGTGTTCAACAATTGGTATCAGAGCATTGGTTCCTGAAGAAACGACTTAACCACTAAGGTAGATTTGGGATTTTGAATACTATGTTTGGAGAAGAACTGAATGACATGATGCTACCGATTATAATTATTGGGATGATGTTGATGGTATGGTTGACATGGAAGATGAATTGAGATCTGCTCTGGCAAACCTGGAAGACAATGTGTTCAAAGAAAAACATAAGAAAGCAGTTGAAAATATTTCTTTCTTAAGAAGCCTACTAGATAAGGGAAAATAGGTCATTGATGAATTTGAGACAAAGCTTGATGAAAATACTAAAGAATGTTCAAGACTTGAAGAATAGGTAACTAGACTTAAGAAGGAATTGAAAGATGCAAAGGATCAGATTGATACTGGGTTGAAAATCAGAGGTGGCATTGAAGTGCTAGATGATATGCTCAATTCTCATAAACAAAGTAAAGACAAGGGTGGACTTGGCTTTGAAGTAGGTGAATGTTCAAAGAATGACAAAGGAAAAGACAATATCAAGGATGTTTTGAAGAACTCTAGTAAAAATCAGAATGATTTCAGTTCAAATTGTAACTTAAAGAATGTCAAGAGATCTCATCTTGTTCCCTTTAGGTATTCATCTTTTAATGATAATTTTTTTTCATGCAATGGAATCGGACATAGAGCTGTTGAATGCAAAAATCAAATTAAAAATAAATATTTTAATTGTCACTACTACAATAAGTTTGGGCATAAGGTTATTGAATGTAGAAGTAGAATGATGCAGAATGAATACAAACATATGTACATTGGTCAAACTTTCAATGGATATTATTGTGCATGCAATGTATATGGGCACAAAGTTGTTGAATGTAGGATAATCAAGAGATTTGGAAATGGTAGAATGAATGGCACTAGACCTCAGAGGGGCCTGGTATGCTCTAAATGTAATGAGATGGGACACATTGTGAAACATTGCAGAAGTAGGACATAGAAGTTTAATGGTCTGAAAAAACAAATTGATATCAATGAAGAAAAGAAGAAAAGAAGAAAATGAAGATGACATGGGTAAAGAAATCAGATAATAAGGTTGAGGAAAATATTGAAGATGGATCCACACCTACTATGGATGTTGACCCCTCTTCTGATAACTAACTCATACTGCATTGTCTGAGGAGGAGAGCTTAACACAAATCTTTTGTCCCCTCTTGGTTCAATGCAAGGTTGTTCTCAGCATGAAAGATGTTTGAAAGGTATCTATGTTGGATTTTGGGTAGATTTGGTGATCCAAAACTTTTTGTGTGGTTTCGAGTGTACAGTGTATCATCTTTTTTAAGACCTTTTTAAAACCCTAAGTGGCGATTATATACTGATTTTCAAAATTCATTTATACAAATTGCAAATCGAGGAGTTGTTGAATGTGAAGAGGTGCAAAGGTGATCATTCAAAGGTATTTCTCAAATATGTGATCTTTCAATGGCAAATTCTAAAATTGTCATTATTCACAATGAAGTTGTTCGTTTATTCTGGTTGTAGAAGACCTTCTTGGTAGTTTTTTTGTTCTTCCTAACAAAGTTGTGCATAGAGAGGATGTTTTTTGTTATATTCATGTTTCCTTGGAAGAATACAATCATAGCAAGATCAATTATTTTAAAAGAATTCATCTAATCGATGGTGTGTAGAGCTTTAAAGCAGAATATGCCAGTCTAGGGCTTATGGGTTTGGATACATGGAGTAATTTTCTTTTATTTTGAGATGAAGAGATAATTGTAATTGTGTTGAATAGAATTCATGGAGTTTTTCTATGGTTGGATTGACCATACTTAAATTTCAAAGGATGCCCTAAGGGATGTGATCGTCTTGTGTTCTACTAGAATAGTGCTTGTTTTAAAATCAATAAAGAGTGAAGAGGTGAATAGGTTAATTGGTGTTGTATCAAATAAGAGAGCTCTTAGAATTGATTGTATTGTTGATTTGGGAGTTAGATATGCGACTATGGGAATTTCATACAAGGTGTATTACATGAATCGAGAAGGCTAGACTTCCTCTACAATGGTGTATGTGGTTTATTGGATGGTGAAAGAAAATGTTGATTATGATTTATGTGAGATTTTGAGGCATCACCTATTTGACAACCTCTAATTGAAAAAGGATGAGAGGCATCCCTTTCGCTATGGTTCTCTTATTATTTTCTTAGTTTTCCACTTTCTTAATGCATTACTCGAAATGAAGAATATTGTATGGAGACAAGATATTACTTTTGGTACTCATATTAAGGAGTATTTGGATGGTTTGAATGATTGTGATGCTGCTTGTCATAAGTTCTTTATGGATCTTCGAAAATAAATGATAATGAGGAATCAAATTCCTATGAAGGTTGTAGAATGGTACAAGGATGAAATTACTTTCTTAGTTGATAAGGAAAATTATTTTATTGAAGCTATTGTTATGAGGACTTAATGGGTGTCAAATCTAACCTATGAAGTGTCAAAAGATTAATGTTTGAGCATTATAGAGATACTTCTTAAATGCCTAAAGACTTGAGTGAAGGAATATTTGGGACATACGATGAAATTATGGGAATGACCTGTGGAAAGAGAGTCAGCAAAGTTGAAAATGTATCAAAAGGAAAAAGATCCAGGAAATCATCTGTAAAGGCTTCCTCCTCTACATCTAAAGTGTTGAAATCTAAGCATGTAAGTCAGGAAAGAAAGGAATGTGTAGAGGTTGTAATTATGGAATGTAATGATGAAGAACCAAGAAAAGTCAGTGTGTAGAAGGATGTTGTGATTGAAGAAAAGATTGTTGCTAGTGCTGCTCACTTATAGGAAAATTCTCTTTATATTGATAAGGTGCTTGATTTGATTGGGAAACCTAATGCCCTAAAAATGTTGGTGAGTTGTATCTTACTGCTTCAACATATGAGCAAGATATTATTGAACATGCATGTGTGACTTATTTATTCTGAAACAATCTTGTTCCTATTAGTATATCTGATGTTCTTTCAGAAGTGCTACTAGAATTTTTGATTGAGTGTATGGCTTCAACTGGAAGCATTAGTAGTGAAACAAGTGAACCCTGTACATAGACAAATTTCATAAAAAATATCACTAAGAAGTGCCTAAAGGCACATCTCAATCTTAAACATGGCTTTCTTGAGTTTAGGAAAGTGATGGGTAATGTTGCATGGTTGTATCGACATTGATTGAGGTGACCTACTGCCACGAAGAAGTTCAAAGATGAAATAGACTCTTGTAGCGTCGTAAATTGTACACCCTTAATTAGGTGGTACAATTACATGCTTAGGTTAGCACCCACCTTAGTGTGTTTGCATCTTGCATTTAAAATTCCCTTTAAGCATTTAAGTAATTAATTTAATTAAATATAAAGTCTTCTTTTATCCCTCTACATATCATAAAATTGGGCCCTTTGTTGGAATCCAAGAACACTGAGAGGGGGGGGGGGTGTTGAATCTGTGTTCTACTAGTTAGAGTAATTTTAACCTTATTAACAAATCCACTTATTAACCAGTATGCATAAAAGAAAGTAACAACAAGTAATATTAATTTGCAACCACATGAAGATCAACAACATAGCACATATATTTTTACATGGAAAACCTCAAAGAGAAAAAACTACGGTGGGATTCGTGACCCACAATATCTATCCACTGGCCAAATGAATAAATATTACAAGAGGAGCCTGCGCATGCAAGAAGGCACATTGCTCATCACAAAAGGAGCCTCACTAACTACAGATCCAAATACTAGATTACAAACAAAAATTGAACTCAGAATATGCATCTTCTATGTTGGATGAGTTTCGGGTAAAGCATTGTTTGTACCGATTATACTCCCTTACCGATATCTTAGATTGCTTCCCAATCCTCTAGATCAATAATCAAGACCGATTGTAGATCTTTACATTTACATTCTATCGATCAAGATAACATCACAAAACCTTTCGCATCACTTATTTGTTATATCTCCCATATATCCACATCATACAAAATGACCTAACCCGAACTAACTTATATACCCATTTACATGAATATTTACAAATGCCTTATGTAGGTTTCCAAACATATCACAAAAGATAAGACACATGTCAACCCAAATAAATATAAACATAAAACAATATGGTTGTTGTCGCTTCCACACTTGCCAAATCAATCTCCTATGTCAGCCTTAGATTATTGGTTCCAAGTTTTCCAGTTCCCTGAATGTCAGTGTAGTGAATGTCAGTTACCTTTATTGTCGGATCTCCCATGACATGTGTTGCCATCAATGACAACACTTATAACCCGGATGAGTGTTAATTGCCAACACCCTTAACCCTAAGTGTGCCCCTTTTATTTTTTTCTTCCAATTAATTATTTCATCAAAAGCTCTAATTATGTCCTATTTCGACCTTCAAGGCCTGATTTTGCATATCTAGTTGCCTCGTATTTCCACATACTCTTGGAATTATCTTTAAAATCACAATATATTGCTTCCCCGAAAATTTGGTAAAAAGTTGGTTAGACCAAGTAGCTAGCGACTTTGTCTTGACTTTTTCTCCTCAAATTTTAGGAGCATGTTTTGGCAGTATTTTAATGTTTAAATCCAAGAAATTGGCAAAAAATATCATTTCTAGGTTGGCCTATGACTCAAAACAAAGTTAGGGTTTCATACATATAGCCTTTCCTTTCCTCATTTGAGGGATCTGATTCTCTAGCAATTGAAGGAGCCTCTTATGAAGTGAAAGTGCAGGTTATGTGGAATCTACAATCAACAAATCAAGCATTCATCAAGCCTTCATCAAGCATTTTTAGCATCAATTAGGAGCTTTGAAGACATTGAAGAATAATAGGAGATCACCGACTGTTGATTGGCTTGTACCTCTCCCTTAGGGTTTGGTATGGTTTCATGTTATTTTTATGTCTTTGTATGAGCTTCATAACATTCATTTTCAGATTTACATTCATGATTTAGATCCATTATTGCATTTGTTATTTGAAGCATTTACATTTACATTCATTTAGGGTTTACTCTCCAAAGTGTAGGGTAGAACTCTAGATCTACTTTCTTGTTCGTTTAGGATCTTGCATACACACAAGATCTTGCATACATTATCATCTATTTGTGGAGGTGGAAATCACCAAAACAATGGGTTTGACTAAGGTAAAACCCGATATAGCCACCTAGACACCATTTTTCAAGTTGCAAGTGCAGGTGCAGAAATCCAGTGAACGCATGATTTTCGGTACCGACGGAAGACACAGGTGCAAACCCAGTCATAGAGTTAGGTCTCATTTTTCAAAGACCAAGGTGTGGCACCCTAATCCAGGACCAAGATGTGGTGCCTTGGTCCCTTGATTTTTGCATCATTTCTTGGTAGTTCAACATTTATGGCCTTTAAAGTCTCAAATCCAGGTTTTCAGCTCTCTGTTCTAACAAGGACCAAGGCATGGTGCCCTAGTCTTGCCCAGTCTGCACCAAATTTTAGTGACAGGTGCACCTTTGAGTTCATTTTCTAGTTCTGGTTTCAATTTATCAATTTCAATTCAGTTAGATTATGCATTTTCAGTTTATGTTTGCTTCATTGTTCATCTCCTAGCATAGTTGGTTATTGCATCATATTTTGCACATCTCCTCTACATTACAACAAAGGAATAGAAACCCTAAGAGATATTCCTTCACTCTCTCTTTCTCTCACAAGAAGTAGTCAAAGTGAAATATCTCCATAGGCTCTTTCGTATTCTAATGTGTGTATGAGAGTGGGATTAGGTCTTAGGTACTTGGTTCCATTTTTATACATCACATTTTGGTGAACCTGACGTGAACACCTTTAATTATGATTTATGTTCTCAAATCTGAGTGTTTATGCTATTTAAAATTCAAATTTTTAGTTACAAGTTTGATTTCCTTGCAAATTTAAAAAATTTAGAGGTTAATTTCACTAAAACCCTATAAAAAAAATTTTAATTCAAAATTGGACTTGTGGATTGTTTAATTTGGATCAATTACTTCAGATTTGATTTGGGAACACTTTGCACTTATAGATCTTAAGTTAGAGTACTTGCATTGGTGAAAACATCATAAAAATCGAACATTGTTGTCATAATGCATTCCTTCCATAGATGTGGTAATGGGATAGCCTCCATTGTTTCAATTTACCCCTCTCTTAAAGATCCTGGTATCCATGAGGACATTTTAGGGTAAAGAAAAGTTGTTAACAATTCCTTCAAAACTCTCCCATGTTCTAAGGATGAAGATTTGAAAAATGATGTTGATAATTCTCCTAAACTGTGCCGCTCCTATGAAAATATCTTAGAGGAAGAGGATGATATCATAAACACCTTTATTAATGTCACCTTACCTTCCATACATGATACTTCTCTTAGAGAAAGTGTTGATGGACATTGATTTTTTTTGGGCACATTAGTGCAACAAGAGGTATTTAAAGATATCCTTCCTAAGTATGAATCTTTGAAGGATGATGTTAATTTTCCTCCTAAAAAGTACTTTCCCCGTGAGTATCATTTGATGCAATAAGATGGTATTGTCCCTACTTTTCCTAGTGATAGCATACTCTCTTTTGATTTCAAATAAATTCCCACTAGAAATGACACTTTAATAAGTGATGCTTGTCCTTTTCCTAAATTTTGTCTTACCCATAAAGATACCTTGGAGAAAGAATATGAAATCATAAGTAATTTCCCTAATGATCTGTCCCCTAAAGATCCTATTAAGGACATTTTGAGGCAAGGGGATGATTTCAACAACACATGTATTGACACTCTTCCTTCTAAGGATGAAGGATTACCAAATAGTGATTTTCCCTCTCCCAAAATTAGCCTTAACAATGGGGACAACAAGGTGAAAAAAGACATTTTTAATGCCTCTCTCTATGATCTCCCTTTTTGGGATGAACCTTTGAAGAGAAATGTTGATCCTTCTCCTAGAGAGTCCCTCTCCCATGTAGATCCTTTGGTGATAGAGGATGATATTATCTTTCCTACTAACACTATACCCTCTTTCAATAACTTTACCTCTAGGGATGAAACATTAATGCCTACTTATAGTCTATCTCCCAAAATTGATCCTATCCATGATAACCATTTGCTGTGAGAAGAGACTATTAACACTTATTTTAATTACCATATGAATGATGTTCATCCTTCTTCTAAAATTCATAAGGACACCTTGGAACAAGAGAATGATCTTAGGTCACAAGGGTTTGATATTCCTAAACCATCTTCGATCGATATGATACATGTGAATGGTTATGAAACACCTAATAAACCCCTCCTCATAGTTCAAGGTGCTATTCCTTCTTCAAATATAAACAAGCCTCTCTTTGTGGTTCAAGGTGGTTATACTAATTGTAGACACCTAAAATTGTCCAATCTAATTAAATAAATTATTTTAGCCTAATTCTTCTATTAATTAAATAAATCTTTATTTATTTAATTAATTCAATTATCCTCTTCTAGCTTTATTTCTCATTTAAATAAAAACATTTATTTATTTAAATTATCCATTTTCCTAAATTAAATAAATATCTTATTTATTTAATTAATCCCACTTCTTCTATTAATTAAATAAATCTTTATTTATTTAATTAACTCATTAACCTTTTCTACCCATGTCACATGTCATTCATCTCTTAATTCATACACTACCTACCCCTTTCATTATTTTATTATTTCTTCTACCTACCCTCTAATCATAGCCGACCTCCTTTTACACCTCTCAATCTTATCCCTTGATTTCATATAGTGTCTTCTATATAAGGAGATGCTTCCTTCATTATCAAACCCCTAACTACTTGATCAATTTGACTACTTGGCATATGCGATCCTACTTGCAACCACATTTCGTTCTTTGTTGAGCTCTTGTGCACATAAAATCTGAGAGAAAATATATCAAGAAAGATCAATGGAGATAGGAAGAATGGAGATCCAAACCCTATTGGACATGTGATGGTATAATCTTTGTGATTTCATTTGATTTGTATTGTCTTAGGTAATCTTCATATGTTATGGTGGATCTTTGTTGTTGTCAGGCTAGGGTTTTGTGGTTGAATTCATTTAGTCTTTCAATATCGTTATTATTGTTATCCATTTTCACCATATACATTTTGGCACACCCGGTGGGACTCTTGTCCCTTTTGCATTTAACATTTTGTTGCAGATATTATAGTTTGAAGTTGTAGATCTGACATTTTCGACGATATTTTGGTATTTTCACGCCTACGTACTTTCGGATCGTGTTTTTGATTTTCTGCCGCATGTGTGACATCTGGAATCGCGTCTATGTCCTCGACAGTATTTTATTTTGTAGATTCCGAAAACCGCTTGTGTTCCTCAGTCGCATTTGCGGTGTTTTTAGATGCATCTATGTCCAAAAGTCGCGTTTGGGTTCTGGAGTCGCGTCTATGTCTCACAGAAGTGCGTCTGCATCAGAGAGCCACGTTTGTGTCTAGGGTAACCGCATCTGTGTGCATTGATTTCATTTTTGGAGTTTTATTGATTCAGTTTTTGTCATTTAATGTTTCAGATCTGGTTTATTTTGAGCTAACATTTTTAGATCTAGCTAACGAAATTGGTGCAGCTTGTCTTGAAAGCAAAATCATTTGGTTGAAGGCCCCTATTCTCACAAAGTCTTTTGGATTTAAAATTTACCTAACTTGTGTGCTTGCCGGAAGGGGTGATTATTTCAAACAATCCAAACTACTAACAAATCTTTGTTGCAGGTCCTTGGCAAGGGTTTTTGGATTTTTATTTGTGTGCTTTGTTTTCAATAGACTAGCAAACACTTCAATTGGTGCACTAAAATTGAATCATTGTCTTTTGTGTCTTAAGCAATAGGCTCTTTTTGTTTAATCTTTAGAGGGCCTATCTTTCCGTGTGGTCATTAGGACTACTAGTGAGAAGAGAACGACCCAAGTGGTAGCAAAAGTAAAGCCATCTTCTTCCAAACCACTATAAATAACTGTATTCATGGTGAAAACTATGAATAACATGTGTTGATTAGTTTATACTGACACTATGTCTCCCCATAAACCCATTTCATCAAATTTGTTTGATCAGTTGTAGGGCGTAACCCCTACCGGCTGGGAGCCTTTTGTATTTATAGAGCTGAAAGTGCCACATGTATGGCCACACGAGCGGATGCCCTTACTAGCACCTTTTTGTTTTAGAAGCCCAAATCCTTCTAGTTGTTGGGGCAGGAGGTCGGACCTCTGGTAGCGGCCCACACACATACGGTTCTTAGTAGAGATACAAAGTTTGCCATAGGGAGTTTTTGTGGGGACTAATGCTTGGCTGACCCGAGAAGTGAGTGCTGAGGGTGGAGCCAGTGAGGTCAAGCATCTAAGTATCCACTCTGAATAGCGTAGCCTCAGGGGTAAAACCCCATGTGGGATCAACAACTATTGTCTTGGCCAGCCATAAGAATTGTGCTTGACTTATTTTAAACAATCAAACATTCAAGACCAAACAACAAAACATTGTGTCTTTTGTGTCTTCAAGTGTATGCAAAACATTTATACATCAAACAACACACTTTTCTTGGAGTCATTTTTGAGTCTAGACACTTGCAAACATTGGGTCTTCATCAACACTGTGTCCTCTTGTCACAACAAACAGTCAAACAGTCAGATTTGGTCACAACAAAAATGACTTCACAGATTGGAAAAAATTGCACAAATTTTGCAGAAACGCATCTGTGTCGGACATAATAGCATTTGTGTTGTATAACCGCGTCTATGAAGGGCAGAAACGCGTTTGTGTTTCCAGAATCAACATTGCAATTTACAAAAAAAAATCTCAAAAATGCGTCTGCGTTAAACAGAACCACATCTGTGTCAGGAAATCGCATCTGTGCAGTATACAGACACGTCTGTGTTCAGAATTGAAAAAAATTTACAATCCAGCAAACAAACACAGTCAGTTTCAGAATTCTTGAGCTTCCTAGGTTGTTTCTCCAGGTTTTCATCTAGAATTCAACCTGTCTTTGGGTCTCACATAGTCCATCATTGCTTTACACCTTACATTACATTTACATTTGTCTAAACTTGAGTCAAAAGGTCACTTTCTTGTCCTCATCATACTTTGTCAACACACTACATACAACAACATTTTGCTAAGTGATCCCTCATCAAGGTCTATCACCTTTGGGTCTCATTTGGTCTTACTTAGAGTCAAGGTCAACTTACCTCATCAAGAGAAACTATCCTCTCTTTGGAAGTCACACCTACTCTACTACATGCATACTTGGTCTTACACTTTGGACATTGCAAGTACACTTTAGATTCATTTACATTCCATCCAACCCTTGGTCTTCCATACTTTTTCCATTTTCATCTAGTCCCACACATCTCGGTCAATACCTAGTTCATGGTTGAAATCCGTCTTCAAAAATCTAGGAGAGAAACTAAAGAGGCTCAAGAGTCCGCAAACATGAGTGTCTATGAGTATGACAATGATGTCTTTTTCAATACTGATCATAACACATTACCTGACATGGATGCCTATAGAAACATTCCAAATGTTGAGAACATGGACACTACAAACAACAATGATACACACAATGATGATATGGACAACTTTTCAGTACATTCAGCAGATGTGGAAGAATCCATTATGGATCCCCATTTCAATCGATTGGTTGAGGAAATAATGAGGAGGGATAGACAATACTTCTTACAAATGATGGCACAAAGTGGAGCCAAGATACCTCATGATTTTGACATGTCTCAAATAATGGAAAATCGACCTTTGCAACAACCTCACTCCAACATGGATCAAAGGAGGCTTAATAGTGGAGGCAATAGAAGACCACATCTTGTGCCTGAATCACCATCATCTTTGTTTCAAAAACCAGAGGTCCCACATACACATGGTCAAGCATATGATACTCACCTTCGAAGACCATTATGGAAGTCTTATGCAGAGAAATATGCTCAATCACATATCAATGCTAAGGATCAACCACTAAAGCAATTGGATATTCAAAGGCATGCTCAAAATTTGGACACAAGGAAACCCCGTGTCAAATTTAGGGGCAACACATTAGAACATGACATGCCTGTAGAGTATGGTATACATGGACAAAATAGATATTTCGTTCCTCAACATGAATCTATACCCAGTGGTCCATATATGCAGCATCACTATAGACCTCCTCCATATGAACATGTGTATGATCAATATCATCCATGTATGCAACATGCTCCTCCTCCAATTGGTGCCTCAAACATAGGGTATGGTCCAAGAAGTCGATCTCCACCTAAGAACACTTTGGAGCAACAAATCAGGGACTTACAAAAGAAAATGGAGGACATAAATACACCAAAGCCAACATACACAATGAGAGACATATGTCCCTATCCATTTGACAAAAGCATTCCAATGCCTCCATTTCCTACACACTTTGTGACACCTACGTTTGATAAGTATAGAGGAAAAGGGGATCCTAAGGCACACATAAGATAGTTTTTCACAACTTGCATTGAGGTAGCTTCAGAAGAGACATATTTGATGAGATTATTCCCACAAAGCCTAGGTGATCAAGCTATGGAATGGTTCTCCCAACTTCCACCTGGTATTAAGTCATGGGGTGACTTAGCAGAGGCATTTATTCAACATTTCTCCTACAACATAGAGACAAACATATTAGTCACTACTTTGTGCAACACCAAGCAAAAAGATGGAGAGTCTTTTTCACCATTTTTACAAAGATGGAGGAATCTAGCTAGCAGATGCTCTTGTGAAATTCCACAAAAACAAATGGTAGAAATGTTCACCCAAAATGTTAACAAAGACATTGGCTATGATCTAAGGAAAGCTTGTTTTTCCACCTTCAAGGATGTCATTAAAAAAGGCTTAGCGACAGAAAAGGTCCTAATTGAACAAGGAGTCATTAAGATATTCAAGGAAAACAAAGATGACTTTAAGGGAAAAGACAAGCCAAGATTTTGGAATAAAAACAAGAACACAGTCAATGATGGTGTTGTTGATGCCAATACAGTGCGACCCAAATTCATTTTTTCCGGATCAAATCAGGTGAATACTCAAACAACTTCTAAATCATGGAGGAAGTATACTCCATTGGGAGAACCACTTGAGTCAGTTTTCAAGAAGCTAGTGGCAAACAAAGTAATCATAGTTCCAGATTTTCCTCCATATGAACCAAAGGTTAAACCAAATTGGTGGAATGATGATGAATATTGTGAATTTCATAAGAGCAAGGGTCATAAGACATGAAATTGCCATTGACTGAAGAACATCATACAAGATCTTATTGATAGAGGTGACATTGAGATTGAAGGACACTCATCCAATCAAGAACATGAGATGTTTAAGGAACCATTCCCAAAACATGACAAAGGAAAAGCTAAAGCCACAAATGACCAAACCAACTATACCAGAGCAACCTATAACTATGATTCAACTATCAATCACATTTTGATGGACAACTATGTCTCTACTATTATCATCAAGGACAAAACCCTTGAGAATTCTACCCAGAGACCCAAGATTGTCCTAAAAGGTGTTGGATCTTCTTCCAAACCTACCTCTTAATGTCATGTCACAACCCACTGAGGTAAATTCACTTTGCAAGGTGCTCCAACTAAAAATACCGCTTCTTCATCAACCAAACCTGAGTTTAACCTTGTAGAATAATTAGGGAAGACACCTGCGCTCATCTCCATCCTTGAGCTCTTGCACATATCCCCCACACATAAATCCATTCTTGACAAAATCTTGAGAGACACTGTCATTCCTACTGATCTGAACGTGGACTAGTTTCAAGCCATGGTGGGGTACCTTTCCATTCCACATTCCCTTACATTCACAGAAGCCGATGATGCCTCCGTGAGCCAGCCACATAATGCACCATTGCACATTGAAGCCTTCATACACAAACATCAAATAAAATGAGTCATGATAGATGGAGGAGCTGGTCTAAACATTTGTACATTGAGCACAATTAAACAATTGGGATATTCTGATAAAGCTGTGAATTCGACGAACAAAATCACCATCAAGGCATATGATGATGACGAGCGTTCATCCAAGGGCACAGTCACCTTAACTCTCAGAGTTGGGCCAGTTACGAAGGATGTGGTTTTTCAAGTCCTAGATCTAGATCTCACTTACAACATATTGCTAGGGCGTCCTTGGATTCATGAAATGAGGGCAGTCCCATCTACATATCACCAATGCATTAAGTTTCCTCACAATGGAGTGGAGGTAACAGTTAATGGTGATCCTAATCCGTTCATATACTGCAATAACCTGAGATCAAAAACTGAGACCATCATTCCCAGTAATCGCGAAGCTATTCCTTCTTCGGCATATATTGATCCCGAGTCATTAAAACCTTCAACATCAAAACAAGGTGAGCTTAAAGGCAAATTTCAGGACAAGGGCATGGGGGAATACACTTTAAATCAGACCATGTACTTACAACAAGTCATGAGCTCACCAAAAGAATATGGAAGACCACATCCTAACAAGCAAGTATCCATCATTGTACTCAAATGGGACCCTACTACCTTTCAAAGATGGGGCGAATTGGAAGAGGAATACTTATACAAAATGCTTTACAAAGACCTTGAAGATGATACACAAGATCACATCAGTCTACCATGTGAGAAATATGGCAAAGGTTTCAAGATCCTATAAAAATTCGGGTATGATGGAAAAAGCCCTCTTGGGTTACGAAAGGAAGACAGCATTGAACCTTTACAACCTGAATTGATATTCAAAAAGGAATGCTTGAAAGGACTTGGTTTCCTGACTTCCAAGGTCCACACTCAAAGGACAGAAGAAGCCTTACAAATCAAAGATACCAAAATTCAACAAGAGGATCGCTATTCCACAGACTCCAACGAATGGGAATGGGGTTCAAATAAATCCTCCAGTGACTAAGAGCTCACCGAGACATTCAGAGAGCCAGATGAACCCACAAAAGAAGAGGAATTTTATAAAAGATTCAAAGTTGGTCAAGAAACAACCCATGAGGATTCCACACAGTCCTTGTCTCAAGGTCCTAGGTTGAAATCACATAGGATGAGAACTCTTGTCCCAGAATGCGCTACTAGTGATGATAATTTGGATTCGTTCACGATCGAGACTGATGAGGAGAGTGCCATCGATGACCTCGATAATTACCTTGACATACCTGAATATAACTGCATCTTCACTCTTAGCCCCGCTAACTTCAAAGACATTAAAGGCCTTCCCCTTGTTCACCACCAACTCATTGACTGGGATCATGAAGGACCTGCACAGTTTGACACATTCCAAAATGATGAAGCTTTTATTGACTATCTTGGCATACGAGATGATCTTCCCCCTGGGGATCATAAAGCAGGATACACTATAGAACTCAATAGCGTGGCATATTTTGGTGAGGGCGTCGAACCTTCCAATCGCAAAAATGTGAAAATAAGAACAAACCAAGGGTCTTATGGTGAAAACCACACTGTGGCGCTGTCTGACCCCAAAAAAGTAAAAAGAAAGGACATATCTAAGGGCGAAAACCTCTTTGAGGCACCCGAAGATGGAAGGCTCGACATCCTCCTAGCATCATATGAGGAAAAGTCATCCATGTTGGTATAGGAGACTATCAAAACAAACATTGGTACAGAAGAAATTCCACACAACATATTCATAGCCCAATCTTTGACGGAGTCAGAAAGGTCAAAATTCATAAGTTTCTTCAAAGAACGAAAAATCAACTTTGCATGGTCATACGCTGATATGCCTGGATTGGATCCAGATTTGGTAATGCATCATTTGACAGTTAAATCAGGGGCAAAACCAGTGAAACAAAAATTAAGAAAGATGCATCCACAAGTGGCATTACTAGTCAAAGCAGAACTTGAGAAATTATTGGATGTCGGATTCATACACCCAATTGATTATCCTGAATGGATCTCCAACTTAGTGCCTGTCAGTAAACCAGATCGCAGCATCAGAATATGTATAGATTTCAAAGACATCAACAAAGCTTGTCCTAAGGATGACTTCCCATTACCAAACATAGATTTGATTGTAGATCTCACAGCAGGTCATGAAATGTTATCGTTGATGGATGGAT
This sequence comes from Cryptomeria japonica, assembly GCF_030272615.1. Lineage (NCBI taxonomy): Eukaryota > Viridiplantae > Streptophyta > Pinopsida > Cupressales > Cupressaceae > Cryptomeria > Cryptomeria japonica. The sequence continues at coordinate 473,265,644 of NC_081410.1, forward strand.
TCTCTGGTTATAATCAAATAAAGATCGCGTCTGAGGATCAACACAAAACATTATTCACTTGTCCTTGGGGAACTTTTTGTTGGAATGTCATGCCCTTTGGGCTAAAAAATGCAGGCTCTACATATCAAAGAGCCATGACTACTATCTTTCATGATCTCATGCACGTAACTGTGGAAGATTATGTTGACGACCTCTTGGGCAAATCAATAGACAGAAATACACATTTGGACATACTTTCAGTCATCTTTGATCGGTTGGAAAAATACAAAGTAAGATTAAATCCCAAGAAATGTGTCTTTGGAGTAACCTTCGGGAAGCTCCTAGGATTCATTGTATCAAAAAGAGGAATCAAAGCTGATCCAACAAAAGTCAAGGCCATCCTGGAGATGCAACCACCAAGAAATATCAGTCAACTTCGGTCTTTACAAGGGAGACTCCAGTCCATACGAAGATTCATAGCGCAACTTGCAGATAAGTGTAATCCTTTTCAGCACTTGCTACATAAAAACATCAAATACAAATGGGATGATAACTGTCAACGGGCTTTCCAGACACTCACAGATTATCTTCTAAATTTGCCAATTTTGATGCCACAAGTTCCAGATCAGCCTCTATTACTATACATATCAGCTACTCCAACAGCACTGGGGGCACTCTTAGCACAACAAATTGTTGAGGGCAAAGAAAAAGCAGTATACTATATTAGTCACACATTGGTGGGATATGAGCTAAACTACACACCAATTGAGCATGCATGTCTCACGGTGGTCTTTGCTTCACAGAAATTATGACATTACATGCTCACTCATAAGACTAAGTTGGTTGCAAGAATCGATCCATTGAAATACCTTCTCAATAAAGCAACACTTACTGGGCGACTAGCCAAATGGGTAATGATCCTGAGTGAATTTGACATCGAGTACGTGGACAGAAAAGCAATAAAAGGACAAGCCATCACAGATCAATTAGCAAATGCTCCCATGATAGATGATGTTCCTCTAAGTTCAGAATTTCCAGATGAATCCATTTTAACAATGTCACATGCAAAGCCATGGCAACTATACTTCGATGGCTCATACACACAGCATGGGGCAGGAGTTGGCATCCTCTTTATAACTCCTCAAGGGGATTCTATACCAAAATCATACTGCTTATCATTTCATTGCACTAATAATATAGCGGAATATGAGGCATTGACAACTGGATTACGGATTGCAGTTCAATGGAAGATCCAGGAACTTCATGTTTTTGGGGACTCTCAACTTGTAATCCGTCAAGCAACTGATGATTACCAAACAAAGGATGAAAAATTAATGCCTTACAAAAAAATGGTGGATGACCTGAAACAACATTTCACAAAGATAGACTTTGAGCAGATACCAAGAGAGCAGAATCGGGCCGCAGATGCCATGGCTACAATTGCTTCACTGATCGATCTACCTCCGAATGAGACCCGCTATGAGTTCTTGGTGGATAACCTTTTGGTTCCTTCATATGAAATCACTCCTACTGAGATGATATGTGTCGTCGGTCCTGAGTCCCAATTATATGGTTCCATTTTCACATATCTTCGTGACAATACCCTACCTCCTGATCTATCCAATAACCAACGTCGCACTTTCATTCGCCAATCTTCTTGATACATCATTTTAGCTGATATCCTATACCAGAAAGGTCTAGATGGCACTCTTCTTAGATGTTTAGAAAGCGACGAAGCTCAGATTGCGTTACGTGAGGTACATGAAGGGATATGTGGTCCACATGCTAGTGGTCGTACCTTAGCTAAGAAACTCATTAGGACTAGATACTACTGGCCCAATATGGAAAAAGACTCATATCAGTTTGTCAAGAAATGTAAGAAATGTCAAATTCATGGAGACCTCATCCATGCACCAGCACAAGAACTTCAACCAATTGCGTCTCCTTGGGCCTTTTGTCAGTGGGGACTTGATCTCATAGGTAAGATTCACCCTCCTTCTTCCAATGGTCATAAATTCATTATCACTGCCATAGAGTATTTCACAAAATGGATTGAAGTTGTGCCTCTTACACAAGTCACTGGAAAATAGATTGCTACGTTCATCCTCAACTATATCATTTGTCGATACGGTATTCCTGTTTCCATTATCACTGATAACAGGCGTCCCTTCAAAAATCAGGATGTTCGTGAACTTTGTGACCGCTTCCATATTTCCCATCATTTCTCCATGCCATATTACCCCCAAGGTAACCGTCAAGCTGAGGCATCTAATAAGACAATCCTTAAAATCCTAAAAAAGACAGTCGATGACGCTGGCCGTAATTGGCATATCCAACTTAATCCCGCACTTTGGGCATACCGCACAATTGTCCGCACACCTATAGGAGCTACACCCTATTCACTTGTCTACGGCGCTAAAGCCATCTTGCCTATTGAGGTCGAGCTACCCTCTTTACGAGTCTCTTTGCAAAACATTATTAGTGATGAAGACTATAGGGTCTCTCGCTTACAAGAACTTGAACTTTTGGATGAACGAAGACAAACTGCTTTTAATCATCTCAAGGCTTACCAACAACGAATGAGTGCAGCTACAATCACAAGGTCAAGCCTCACACATTTGAGGTAGGTGATTTAGTTCTCAGAGAAAACCCCAAAAATCAGCAAGATAGAGAGAAGAAGGGCAAGTTCGAACCAAACTGGCTTGGTCCTTACATCATTACAGCAACATATGGATCTGGGGCATATCAGCTCTCAACTATAGAAGGTGAACCTTTGGAGGATCCTATCAACAACATGCACCTTCACAGGTTTTACACATAGCTCTTCAGAGTATCCTAATTTCAAAAATACAAAAAAATTCAAAAATTTCAAAAATACAAAAAAAAAATTATAAAACAAAAAAATCGTTACTTGGTGAAAACCTGGCAAGCAGGTGCCTTGTGACACAAAAAACATTGAAAAATCAAAAAAAAGTAAAGAGAAATAATTTTGTCCAATGGTGAAAACCACTTCGGTGGTGCCCTGGGCAAGTACCATGGTGAAAACTGGGTCACCAGCGCCATGCGTAGAGACATTGCTCCTCCCTCCTTCAGGATTCCATTTCAGTCTTCACTTTGCACACACTCACGACCAATTCATCCATAATAAACTTACCCATTCCCATCATGGCTTGTTATTGATCTACCCAAGATTGGTTAGCCATTCATAATAAACCTCCCTTTTCACCTCCCTTTCCATCCATAATAAATCAGATCCTATCTGTGGCTAAGGCAAATCCTACGTCTAGTGATGGGTGTGGAACTGAGAACATCACATGTTTTGAGGAGTACAGTTTCTTCCAGCTTCCTTCAGTCTATCCGTGCACAATCCACAATAAAGAAACATTTGCATCACAGATCCGCAATAAAGTTTCATCTTCTTCGTAATAAAGTATCAGTTTCATGGATTCAGTCAGTTTCATATGAGACACAACAGCAACAATGGGCTTCAACAAATCAAATCTTTCAACAGACTCAGACAACATATGGTTCAGTTCTATCTAACCTTTTTGTGAAAGTAAACATTGTGACCACAATCAAATAAGACTTATACAAGTGACAAGAGACACTAAAATTGAGGACTACAGTGGATGTTGGTGTCAAGTCTTGGTTTTCTTTTGATTTTATCTTTTGGTGACATGTCTTTTAGCTTTTCCAGGATGTCTCTGACTAGAGATTCTATCTCCATGATGTCTTTGACTAGAAAGGCGAGGATGGGGTATCATCACCTATTTGTATTTGCTATCTGTGGATTGTCTTTTAGTAATGCTATGACTTGTCCAAGGATATGAGGACAATATGAGCCTAGTATGAACTGAGGCATTCTTTGTTTATGACTATCTTATCTCCATGCAAACAGGTACAATGACTTTCTGGGTCAAACATATGCCTTGATTGTCATAACCTACTTGCCATAATAAAGCTCAATGATGATAACGCACAAGAAGCTCTTTCACTTTCATATCTTCTATCTTCCATCCCCCTTTCTTGATTGACTTCCATCGTCCTTCTCGAGTCTGCGTAGCCTGCTATCACATGACTAAGTATAATGACACACCAAAAATATTTGCATTTCATGTAGTTGCACCTGCATTACCACATATAAGCATTTCATACATACATATAGATATCACAACAGCATCACATCCTGCACACAACACCTGTTAGCACAATTTACATTTGCATTATCATATTCATCTGCATTACATACATTCACATTTGCATCATGCATAACATTTTAAAACATAAAAGAACAAAAATATTGCATTGCATCATATACATATTTGCATCCATATCATAAGCATCACATAAGAACATCTCATCACATAGGTACACATGCATATAGTTGCCGCAAAGATGAATCATCTCATATATAATCATAAGTGTCATTATACAATGATGTCAAAATCATATGGCTACAATCACCCGAAGGTGTCTACATCATCATACAAAAATGGTACAATACTGATACATAGGGAGCCCTCTACGACTATGATGAACTCCCTCCCTTGGAGCCGCCTGGCCTCAACGGAGTCTGAGCCCTAGAAGGACCCGGCCCAGGATCATCCCTCTTCTCCCCTCTATCTAGTGGTGGTGGAGGACCCATAACCCCACCACTAGACGCCTATCTCCTCTGGCTTCATTCCGTAGCTATCGCTGTCCGCGATGGTCTATGGAAGCTCCTCGTCCGCTGATCAACTGGCACTGCACCATAATAGAGATTCTGCCAGTAGCCTATCTCCTCCCCTACTCGCAAGACATGGGCATATCCAGCCCCTGTGTCCTCTGCCGCCTACCTCCCAGCCCTTAGTGCTATCTCAGCCTCTGTGTAGCACTAAATGGCCTAGTCCTGCTCCCGCTCAGTGTCTCTGAGCCGCCTCCTGAGTCTATCCCTCTCCCTCTCCAGGTCCTGAATCTCATCTACCTATCCCTGGCAGATCTCCCTCAGCTCGGTCAACTCATCCTCCTCCGCCTCGACCCCTTGTACCTCTACCTGTGGCTCCCCCTGTACGGGTGCCTGTCCCTGTGCCTGTGCCTGTACTGGTGGCTGTAATTGTACCTGTACCTACCTCTGTCCCTGTCCCTACACCTGTCTGGGACCCTGTGCTAGTGGCATCTGTAGCGATAATCCACCGCGACCCCTCACAATCCGAACCTGTCTGTCCTCTCCATCCTCCCTCCATGACACCACCCTCCTCTCTCCAACTACACCCCGCCTCCTCCATCGGCCTCTCCCCCCATCATCTCCATCATCATCACCATCCCCACCACCATCTCCATCTAGCGGCTCTCCTGGATCTGTCAGGCATGGGAATGGATGCTCGGCCCAATAGGCTATGTACTCTGCATCCATACCGGCATCCTCGATCTCTGGCCATATATTCCAGGGTAGGGGCATCATCTCCACTAGCTGTGTAATAGCCTGATCATATGATAACAGCGGCCCAAACTGCGCCTGATCCCTGACTGTCCGCGCATAGATTCCTGAACCCTGTGGCATTCGCTGGATCCTGCCAAACTGCCTGCCCACCCTGTCAACTAGCTGTCTCTCTAGTACATAGGGCATCCGCCCAATCAAATACTTGCTCTGGAAGGTGTAGGGTAGCTCTACTGCATCATCCTCCCATTGCTCGCATCCCAGGTATGACCTCCATATAATTGTATCAATCTCATCTATAGCCCGCTACCAGTACTCCAACCTGCCAATCCGTGGTTGCGAGGTGATCATATCATACAAATGCACGAAACTGCGTCTGTGACCTCTACCCCTGAAATGTATAGGTTGTGTCACCGGTAGATGCTCATAAGCCCACACCCATAACAATGTGACTCCGCAGCCCAATCCCACTGATCGATGGTACACAAACTGATGTAGCTCATAATATAGGTGTGCTAGCACACACGGTCCCCAGGCATACCTGGTGTGTTGTGTCACCAGTGTCTCCAATGTGCTCCCCCAGCCCATAGCCAACCCTCGTGTCGCTCTATCCAGATAGAAGAACCCACCGATCGCTCCTCCTACCACTGCTGGTAGTGCCGATCCTGTCTATGTCATGGTATCCCATGCCACATGCCCTGCCCTCATCTCCAGTCTTGGGTCCCGGAACACTCATCTCAGGGCCTCCCTGTTTCCATCTTGATCTTAGGGAATCAGCTCCCCATCGATCGGTATCCTCAGAATCTGGTATACATCCTCCAGAGTGACTGTCATCTCATCCATCGGCAAATGAAACGTGCAAGTCTCGGAGTACCACCTCTCCACCAGTGCAGTCAGCAATCCCATGTTCGCTCGAAACTCAGGCACATATAGAATATGTCTCAGACCATAGCCTCAATAGCAGCTTTGTCCTTGAAGGTCAGCTTAGGTCGCAACCTCTGAGTCGATGGGAATCTCTCCCATGACTCCAGCATAGGCAAATACTGCTACAATCAAGCAAATCAATCATGTCAGTCATAGTGGCATTCACTGTTCATCACAAAATGCTACTTTTTATTTAAGTACATATGGTACTCTATCCTAGTAACACTAACTGTTCATCACAAAGTGTTGCTTCTATCCTAGTGGTACTCCTTATTCATCACAAAGTACTACGTGGTTGGCACTCCCTGTTCATCACAAAGTGCTGCGCACATTTGCACTCCCTGTTCATCACAAAGCACTACCCACATTTGCACTCACCGTTCATCACAAAGTGCTGCTCATATTTGTACTCCCTGTTCATCACAAAGTACTATCTATGTCTTGGTACTCACTGTTCATCACAAAGTACCTCGACCTATCCTAGTCTTCCCTAGAGGACCTGCTTGAGTGTATCCTCTCAGCAGCTTATCCAATCGACAACGAATGTTCATCACAGAACTGCCAATTTGACCTTGAAGACATAAACGCGCCTTCATGACAGAAACACGCTTAGAGACTGCATAAACGCGCCTGTTTTACATAGACGCGCCTAAAACACACAGACGTGCCTATTCTCTGCATAGACGTGCCTGAAAGACACAAATGTGTTTGCATAGCACAGCGCATACGCGATCGCATTCTACACAGATGCCTTTTCCCGCACATACGTGCTTGGCACAAACACAGACGCGCCTAGCGAGCATAGACACGCCTGACACCAATGCAGACGCGCCTGGACTTTTTTGACATTTTTTTGGACCCTATTCTAAGTGCATTTATTACCCTATCTAGCATGCATTAATGACAACAATAAATGCATCAAAGTACGAGGAGGTTTTATGGTACTTACCGACTCTCCTGCCTTTGCTGGCCTCTGATATCGGCGAACACGATCGAATCTGTGAACCAAAGTCATCGCTGCTGACTGCTGCTACTATTTTTCTGCACTCTAATCTCTTGGAGGTGTAGATGACAATGAGGATGTATTTCTCTCATGGTCTATCTTATAGACTGCCCTAGCCCTAGTCTCCTGAGTCAATCTCCATTATCCCATGACTCTGTCACTTTATCCGGTCAGTCCATTCTATCCCATCTTTTTTATCGAGAGATTGTTTGTGATATTTTCAGACTTTTTTTCATCCAATCTCTCGAGGGGGCATATCATTCCCATCTTGGGGCAACTCTGTATCAGTTCATCTTATCTTCTTTGAAACAACACGACAAGCCGCATTGTCTCAAAGAGGGGCAAAATGTAGACACCTAAAATTGTCCAATCTAATTAAATAAATATCTTTATTTATTTAATTAATTCATTTATCCTCTTCTAGCCTTATTTCTCATTTAAATAAATACATTTATTTATTTAAATTATCACTTTTCCTAAATTAAATAAATATCTTATTTATTTAATTGATCCCACTTCTTCTATTAATTAAATAAATCTTTATTTATTTAATTAATTCATTAACCTTTTCTACCCATGACACATGTCATTCATCTCTTAATTCATACACTACCTACCCCTTTCATTATTTTATTATTTCTTCTACCTACCCTCTAATCATAGCCGACCTCCTTTTACACCTCTCAATCTTATCCCTCGATTTCATATAATGTCTTCTATATAAGGAGATGCTTCCTTCATTATCAAACCCCTAACTACGTGATCAATTTGACTACTTGACATATTCGATCCTACTTGCAACCACATTCCGTTCTTTGTTGAGCTCTTGTGTACATAAAATCTGAGAGCAAATATATCAAGCAAGATCAATGGAGATAGGAAGATTGGAGATCCAAACCCTATTGGACATGTGATGGTATAATCTTTGTGATTTCATTTGATTTGCATTGTCTTAGGTAATCTTCATATGTTATGGTGGATCTTTGTTGTTGTCAGGCTAGGGTTTTGTGGTTGAATTCATTTAGTCTTTCAATATTGTTATTATTGTTATCCATTTTCACCATATACACTAATGATGCCTTTTACACTCCTAACAAACCAATTATTACTTTGCAAGGAGGTTATCCTACTAAGAGCTCTTATGAGTATGCTAAACAAATCACCCGAGAGAGTTATAATTCATTTGCTCACACATATAATATGCGAAACAATAGGCAACCTAATCCTCCTCCAGTTATTCCTTCTTTGCTTCCTTCCTCTCAACCTATTATTCCACAAGCACCTTGTATATCACAAACTCTTGGTAAAGAGTATGACCTTATTGAACAACTTAAAGCTACTCTCGCCAAGATATCTCTTTGGGATTTGATTCAAACTTCATCCACTCATCATGGAATGTTACAAGATGCTTTAAAGAACTTAGATGACCCACCCCTAGTGACACCTAATAATATGGCTTCTTTGATTAACTCCATGACAACACCCAAAGCTCAAATTTTATTCACACAAGATGAGTTGCCTTTTCATGATATCCAACATCAATATGGTCCTCTTATGATTGTTGTACTTATCAATGGTAATGCTATAAGAATAACCCTTGTTGACAATATTTGTGGCCTTAATGTTTGTAGAATTAAATTATTGCATAAGATCAATGTGGATACATCTCTTATTAAACCAGATTCTCATACTATCCATGGCTTTGATAATGTTGCTAGATCTTCTTTAGGTAATATAACCTTGCCTATTAAGGTGGGACCTATTATTTTTCCTACACCTATCCATGTCACACCCGATGATCTTAATTACAACCTTCTATTAGGGCGACCTTGGCTTCATAATATGCAATATGTCCCTTCTACTCTTCATCACAACATCAAGTTCATTTATAACGATAAGATGTATACTTTATATGCTGATACCAATTTACAAGTCTCGTTGCAAACCTCATCTTCTTGTTCAACTACTTCTAATTCTTTCTCAAATAACCCTGTACCCTCCAGTGATTCCAAGACTCCTAAAAAGGATTCTACTCGATCTGAATCCTCTCCTAAAGATATCTTTTCTCCTGAAGGGGTACTTTCAGATGACGATTGGGGATCTCTAGACTTTAACCCTACTTTTGTGGGAGAATATAGGGTCTCTTGGAAAGGATCTAAAATTGAGAAGGAGAATGATAATGATGAACCTAAAAAGCAACCCATTTTGTCTTAACAATTAAGTAACAATTTTGTGGCTACCTCTAATTCAAATAGTTCTTCAGAATCTTCTTCTTATTCATATAATTATGAAATTGAGACCTATGAGGCCCCACCATCCCTTTCCAATATGGCATCCGTTTATGGTCCAGGTTTTCACATTTTAGCTAAGAGTGGATATAATGGAAATGGTTATGGAGCAAATGAACAAGGGATTAAAGTTCCTTTAGAAAATAACATATGTGAAGCTTCATTTGGACTTGGATATAATCCTTCAAAGCCCCACCAAAACATCTAAAAGACCATCTCTCAATGTGAATTCTATATTTAGTAGTGATAATGACTTCACCTCAATTAGATCATCCTCTACATCTCTCAATACTCATCCAACTCATAAGGAAATCATGGTGATTGACAAGTCTCTTTATGAATCTCCTCAAGAGATTTCCAATCCACTTATGAGGATTTCTCTTCTATTCATTCTAATATTATCTTTTCTATAAATAAGGCCCTAATGAATTAAGATTGCCCCTTTCCTAAGATTTCTTATATGCAAGAGGAACAATACTTAAGGGCCAATTCCTCTCCAAATCAAGACATTTCAATATTCATCATCTTATACATGTTTATGCTCTTATTGAGTGTAGAGAATTTCACATGTCATATTCAAATTCCTCATCCACTCTATCATATAATTAAATAAAAATAGTGGTTATTATGTTTCTTATCATTATGCGACATTGGTAGCTCATTGTCATTCATGATAGTACAATTTCACATGCAATAATACTTTGGAAGCAACATAATAGCCTATTTTTGTCTCTATGTATGGGGACAAGAGTGATTTCAAACATCTCCCCTTCTTAAGATTAAAAATTTCGCCTTTGTGAAGTAGTGTCTTCAATAAGGATTTCTTATTGATTGTAGAGGTGTATATTCCTATTTGGAAGTCCTTCACTCATATTGGAACAAGTATCCCTAATGAGGATCTTAAGTACATATCCTTAATTGGGACCTCTTCCTTAGTGTTGAAAGTCCTTAATCATTAAACAAACTCTCTTCTTCATTGATTAGTATCTTTTATAACGAACCCTTCTATATTGTGAACGTGTTTATCCCTAATGAGGATCTCTTTCCCCCTCTTAGAAGAGTGTTTTTATACATGATCTCTCTTTTATGTCCTTGTCTCTATACTTGGGGGGAAAGGACATGATATTTATATCTTTATCTAGAGATTTTCCTTTCCTTTATTGAGTTGTATTTGATGTCATTTATTGCATAGAGTATGTGTCTTCCTATTCTTTGTTTGAAATAATACATCTTTCATGAACAATCTCTCCTTAGTGAAAGTGTGTAATCTTTTTGTAAGAATCCTCTTTTCCTAAATATTGGAGAAGGTGTGTATTTTTTGCTTCCTTCTCTTCCTTTTAAAAGATATTATCTTTATCAAATATCCCTTATATTCTCAAGGGAGGATGTCTTTGAATAATGATATCTTCCCCCTATTCACAATTTAAAAGGTAATTCTTTTCCAAACACTAAATTTTGCGTTTTTCGCTTAATCTTTCATCTTGTGTTAGAGAGCTCCAATCCTCACACTCTTGGTTGTGTTGGAATTGATTTTATTTCTCTTTCTTACCAAATGTTCCATGATGCACTTTGATCTTGTATCAACCTTCGCTATTGATGCAGAAGCACCAAATTAGTTCAAACCGGTTGGAGCAGTTAGCTGTGCGATTGCTTGGAGGTCGTGGCATTTCTTCATGTTTGAGGATTTAGCATTGTGGATTTGGATTTATCACCTTGAGTTTGTTTTATTTATCATATTCGAGATTCATGGCATTTGGATTTTCTTTCGGTGAGATATTGATTCTGGTATTGGCCTGGTGTTGATGTGTTCTTACCAGTTAGTCTTGCAGTGTATGTAGCGAAGCCGAATTGGGTTGCGGTTGATTCTCGTGACTTGCAGATTGTTGATAGATGTTGCTTGAGCCTTGTCCAATTTTCTTGGAGGACCGTGTGAAGTTATGAGCATTTTTGTGATGTTCCTGGTGATTTGGACCGACATGTTATTGTTTACACGTTTCATCATGAACTATTTGGTCTTTGGCCGACTTGATCAGCTTGTTTGCTTGTGGATGGTATAAAGGGAAAGTTTAGTGATTCATTTCAGGAGATAGAAGATGAAAGATAGAGGAATAAGGTAAGAGATTGAGCAAATATGTAGATGTCGGTGAGATTTTGGTCTAGTAGGACTGAAGCCTAGAGGGCTGAGGTCCGGATTAGTGCAGAATAATGGAATCTATTATCAGTTGATGATTTGTTGAGAGGATGATCTATGAATCATAGATCTAAGTTATAAGAGTTTTTTTGTAATCCTGGGCTACGGTCTAGCATGTGGCATATGTAATTCATTAAACTAATATAAGAATTGTTCATACTGTTTATCGGTTATGTATTTTGTGGTGTTGTCGGTTTCTCTTTCTTCTTTATCTGTGTTGTGTTACCGATTACCGATATATCTTGCATGGTGTTTGTGTTTAGGTTACAAGGCAAGGATGTCCTTCATTGGATCTCCCTACCTTGACTGCATCAACTATGAGCATTTATCATCACTTCTTTTCATAATTCATTGTGGTAAACATGATGCCCTATTTCACCTCACTAATTAGCAAGCCAAAATAGGGGGGGCATATAGATACCCACGAACTTCATCACTTCCTTATCAAGCATTTATGTGATTTTGTGATTTTATTTACCAATATGGTTTTGTAAGATGCTAATAGTGTACTGTAGATACCATTGGGGGCTTCATTCAACACCTTATGGATATATCCTTTTTCATGAAATGTTTAATTTTCTAAACTTTAGCTTGCATATGCACGTAGTGTCATATGACTGCTAAAGTGGGGGCTAAATGTAGTGTCGTAAATTGTACACCCTTAATTGGGTGGTACAATTACACTCTTAGGTTAGCACCCACCTTTGTTTGTTTGCATCTTTCATTTAAAATTCTCTTTAAGCATTTAATTAATTAATTTAATAAAATCTAAAGTCTTCTTTTATCCCTGTGCACATCATAAAATTGGGCCCTTAACCCTAAGTGTGCCTCCTTTTATTTTATTCTTCCAATTAATTATTTCATCAAAAGCCCTGATTATGTCCTATTTCGACTTTCAAAACTCGATTACGCATATCTAGACGCCTCAAATTTCCACTTACTATTGGAATTAGCTCTAAAATCGAAATATATTGCTTCCTCAAAAATTTGGCAAAAAGTTGGTCAAACTAGGTAGCTAGCTAGCTGGTCTCGAATTTTTCTCCCCAAATTTTGGGAGCATGTTTTGGCGGTATTTTAATATTTAAATCCAAGAAATTGGCGAAAAATATCATTTCTAGGTTGGCCTATTATTGGCAATTGACACTCTATTGGTTGGTTTCACTATGTTGTCATTGATGGAAACATGATTTTGGGTTCCGACTTCACATGGTGTACCAGCACGCACTTCATAGACTCTACACCAGCACCAGCACTGGCACTGATAGGATAGAAGATTTCTTTGGTCACCGGCAATGCAGGCCAACATGGTAAAGTAAAGGTCAGATCGGTATTGGAGGTCGACACATCTTGGATCCGACATCGGCAACTTGTTTTAATGTTTATACATTTATGTTATATGGCTGACATTTAATTTGATATTATATATATCATTGTAAGCTGACATAAGGCATAAATTTGTATAGGGTATATAGGGCAGATTGATTAGATCATTTTGATATGATAGGATGAATGTAATGTAATGGATATGTAAATGTGATATGATGCGAAATATATCAGAGAGACTATGTATGTGAGGAATTTATTGTAAGGGTTATTCTAGTACAGAGGTTTAGGGTTTTAACCAGATCAGATATAGCTTAAACCGAAACTATATTCTGGCATAGAAGATGTTATCTTAGCAGTTCACACTTCTCCGGATTGTTGTCTGGAATTTTATGTAGTCAATGAGGCTCTTATTGTGATTGAGAAGTGTGCTCTGGCTATAAGCCTTCCTGCAAGTGCAGGCCCATCATATATTGTAATATCTCTTCATATAGTCAGTGAATTGATATTGTGGGTCACAAATCCCACCGTGGTTTTCCTCTTTGAGGTTTTCCACGTATAAATCTGTGTGTTATGATTCTCATTTATATGTTTGGCTTATTGGTTGCATTACTTCTTTCAATTTTGTTTTTACTGGTATGCCAATTGGTGTATGAATGTTTTGTTAAAGCTAAAATCTTGTATTCCTATATAACACCGATTCACCCCCCCCCCTCTCAGTGTTATTGGTTTCCAACACCTATGACTCAAAACAAAGTTAGGGTTTCATACATATAACCTTTCCTTTCCTTGTTTGAGGGATCCGATTCTCTAGCAATTGAAAGAGCCTCTTATGAAGTGAAAGTGTAGGTTATGTGGAGTCTAAATTCATAAAATCAAGTATCCATCAAGCATTTATCAATCCTTCATAATCATTTTCAACATCAATTAGGATCTTTGAAGACATTGAAGAATAATAGGAAATCACCGACTGTTGATAGGCTTGTACCTCTCCCTTAGGGTTTGGTATGGTCTGATGTTATTTTCATGTCTTTGTATGAGCTTCATAACATTCATTTTCAGATTTACATTCATGCTTTAGATCAATTATTGTGTTTGTGATTTGAAGCATTTACATTTACATTTACATTCATTTAGGGTTTACTCTCCAAATTGTAGGGTAGAACTCTATATCTACTTTCTTGTTCATTTAGGATCTTGCATACACATAAGATTCTTTCACACACATTTTCAATACATTATCAACTATTTGCAGATGTGGTAAACACCAAAACAAGGGGTTTGACTAAGGCAAAACCCTATATAGCCACCTAGACACCATTTTTCAAGTTGCAGGTGCAGGTACAGGAATCCAACGAACGCATGATTTTTGGGACCAACGGAAGACATAGGTGTAGACCTAGTCACAGAGTTAGGTCTCATTTTTCAAAGACCAGGGTGTGGTGCCTTGGTCCCTTGAGTTTTGCATCATTTCCTAGTAGTTCAACATTTCTGGCCTTTCAAGTCTCAGATCCAAGTTTTCAACTCTCTACTCTGACAGGGACTAGGGCGTGGTGCCCTGGTCCTACCCAGTCTACACCAAATATCAGTGACATGTGCACCTCTGAGTTCATTTTCCAGTTCTTCTTTAAGTTTCTCAGTTTTAGTTTAGTTAGATTCTGCATTTTCAGTTTATGTTTGCTTCATTTTTCATCTCCTAGCATAGTTGGTTATTGCATCGTATTTTGCACATCTCCTTTACATTACAACAAAGGAATAGAAACCCTAAGAGATATTCCTTGACTCTCTCTTTCTCTCATAAGAAGTAGTCAAAGTGAAATACCTCCCTAGGCTCTTTCGTATTCCAATGTCTGTATGAGAGTGGGATTAGGTCTTAGCTACTTGGTTCCATTTTTATACATCACAACTCTATTGATTGTACGCTTACCAAGTTGGATTATTGTTTTGATATCTACAAGGATGCAAATGGTTCTATGAGATCTAAAGTTCAAGCTCTTCACTCTCAATTGCGCTGAAGGTAGAGATAAAGAGATGAGTATATGAAATTGTTATGTGGTCTCAAGGATGCAATGGAACTGCGATTATCTACATTTATCAAATTATTGGCATAAGTTGAAAAGGTAGAACAAAGTGTGATGAATACAAATATTTTTGATGTTGCAGTCAATCTAAGTCTTGAGCGTGAATGTCAGACTAGGATTCTTTCAACCACTATTCGCTCTTGGAACTCTTCTCTTGTGGGCTTGAAGAATCAGTTCAAAGATATCTAGTCCGATAATGCATGACAATTTGCATGGAGGTACTTGTATTCAATTTGTTCATTTTTACTGTTTTGATGGAAACTTCAGTTTTGATAGTATGTTTTGGTGACAAGTTTCACCCTTTGTCCTTGATGTCAAAGGGAGAGAGATTTGTTGTATTTATGGAGAGATTGTGGAGAGATTTGTTGTGAGATTTGGTGAGAGATCTTGGTGATAGGGGGGAAGTTTTGAGGATAATTTTTTATTTTTTCATCGATGACAAAGGGGGAAATTGTTGCACATATGTGTCTTTGTTTCCATTGATGTCAAACCTATTATTGATGGTTCAGTTGTTAGTAGTATGTTTGGCTATTGGTTTGGTCTAGATGTATTGTGATGGATCGGTAGTATTGTAATATCTAATTGTATCTTATTTTTGGTCCGAATGTTTATCTGATTAATTAAATGCCACATAACTATCTACAAATTGTTGTGCTTTTTGGATGGATTAAGATGATGACTTGAGGTATTTTGAGGTATGTTTGGTCCAGAAGTAGTCTTGTTATCTCTATTGACTGTTCTGATGAACAATATCATAGTTAGAAATGTAAGTTTACACTAGATATGTTTTCAATTAGCTATGTTGATTATTGGAAAATATTTTGGGTAGCTTGGTTTCATATATCTAGTTGATTGGATGGTTGTTCATAGTTGACATTATTGTTTATGATCAGTTCTGGTACTATTTCAGAAGTGTGCGGGGGAGTAGGTTTGTTTCCTCGTCTTGATATATCTTTGAGGATGTTGTGAATTAATTGTTATTATTCATATGGTGTTGTGTTTCTTCTATGGTGGTTTGTTTATTTTATTTTTAGGTTTGGATTAAGATATTTTGAGTTAATCGAATTGGTTTGTATCAGCTTATGTATTTTGGTATGAGTGGTTGCATGTAAAGTCTTTTTGGTGATGTTTGGAAGGTGTGTTGACTTGGTGTGATCCCTCACATGTTCTCTTTACCTTCCACAAGAAATTTTTTCGGGTCGATGTTATGTACATGTTACATTTTCCTTTGGTTGACCTAATAGAGATTATTGTTGATTCATATGGTATATAATAAGTAATTTAGTTGGCTTGTGGAGATATAAAATGGTGAGTGAATAAGTATATGCGGCAATGAGTTGATCTATGGCAGAGTTTTAGTAAAGAAGAAATCTGAAAGTGTTGTTGTGATAGATGAGATTTAATCTATGAATTATTATCAGCATATTGTCAAATGCTTGCTGCTTATACAGTTTAGTCTTCTATTTCTATTGTATTTGGACAATTGTTATGTATCTTGCCCTGAAGAAGTGATCTTTAGTTGTGCAAGTCCTTTATTTGTATCTTGCTTTGAGGCAGTGTGCCTTGGTCTACAAGTCTAAAGCAGTAAGCTCCCTGACATGTGGCATACAATATTCTAAATAATTGATATATATTATGTGTTTGATTCTCATAGTGGTTTTTCCCAGTTTGGGTTTTCCATGTAAAAATATTGTTTTCTTGTGTGGATGCATTTGTTGTTTCTATTGTTTACTATCATGCACATTAGTTTGAATAGATGACATGGTTTAATCAATATAATCTGATGAAGTTTTAGTGTATGTAACTCCATTGCTAATGAAAAAATTGGCGATTACTTGGAAAACCCTATTGTGAATAGCCAATGTACAGCCTAACCCTAGTCCTTATGGAGGGACTAATATTTTTGTAATGTGGATTTATCTTCATGAAGTGAAATTTGTCTTTATACATTGGGAATTATATTGTTTTGAGATTATTTTTTTTCCCTATAAAATGTGGTGTTGGGTGAGTCATAAGTGGAAGAGAATGTTTTTTTTCCTATTAAATGTGGTGCTGGGTGAGTCATAAGTGGAACAAAATGTTAAGTGCTAAATTTAAATTTAAATTTTTTAGGGTGGTTCTAAATTGTTATGGAAGATTTTCGGTAAAAACTATGTGTATTTTTTTTTTTTGACATTTCAAATCACACTCTAGATCCTTCATCAAGAAGAAGAAAATAATGATTTGGAATGTAGATCTACAACCTTATAAAGCAAAAGGGTTAAAAGAAAGGGGAATTAAAAACTAAGAATAAAGAAGAGACAAAATAAAAGACAAAAGGAAATAACCTAAAAAGAAATTTAAAAAGAAAAAGAAAAGGACAAAGAGAAAGAGAGATAAAATGAAAGGTTGAGAGGAGGGGATAAAGAAAGGGCAACAACACAAATATAAGAAGATTTTTTTTAACAAAATATATAATAATACTAAAAAATAATAATAAAATAAAACCAACTCAAGTAAAATAGGAAAATACAATATGATCTAATTAACAAGAAATGGAATCTCAATAAATAAACATAAAAATAACAAAACCATTATAACATAATGTTATTAGGGGTCACATCCTTATAATATTTATATAGAATGTTCTAATATAAGGTTATAAAACCTTAGATATTATATGCTTTATTAGATATCCCATTTGAAGTCACCCTTCCTCCTCTATTTAAGGAGTTTCTCACTCATTTGAGAGGAGTGTGAATTTGGAGGTTTATGTTGAGTTGTATCAATACACAAGAGGTATTAGTGGCCATGTGGTAGTATTGGAGGATTCTGTTGAACCCAACGCATGAATGAGAGGGGGGGTGAATCAATCTAAACAAAAAATTAATGCAACACATAAACCATTAAACAAATATGCAAAACCAACACATCAACACCAAGATTTTCTATGAGGAAAATTCAAACAAGGAAAAACCACAGTGAGAACTTGCCCACAAAATATATCCACTATGAATATCATATTACAATGAAAGAACTCACTGCTCCAGACTTGCAGACCAAAGCTAACTGCTCTTGGGGAAAGATACAAAAATGACTTGCAAACCTGATGCTAACTACAATAGGGAAAAATACAACAAATTGATATGAAAAAAAGGATCTCCTGATCATGAAGTTGTCCTTGAACTCTACATCAAGCGGCCAACATCAACACACACAATTCAGGACCTCATCTGTCAACTCACTATCTCAAATTTTGGCTATAGTATCAAACAACTTGCATATCATTCGAACACAACTCTTCTTCTTTGCTCTTCACTAAATTTTGCTGACTATCTCCACATCACATTCTCTGCCATATGCTTACACACAACTTAATCACACACATTATTTATATACAAGATAGATCATCAAAGCTTGAACCAAGTCAGCCCGAAACAAAATAAATCTTCTGAACCAAAATCACACACGTTAATCCACTCTAGGAGAAAGAGGGGACCAAAACATATCTTCTTAAGACCAATCCATTGATCTGCAAACACCAAAACATAATCCACAAAATTCCAACATGTAACGTATCCATATAGACAATTAACGACCCAAAACATATTCTCCAATGCAAATTACTCTTATTCGGATCTCCACATGCTATGGTGAGACCCATAACACATCAAATTACTTCCCATAAATCATATCCAGACCAAAACATAGGATAAACAAACAATATCACAACCAACAATGAAACATACTACAACATTTGGAGAACACAAAGATATTTCCAAACTACAAAACTAACATATCCTTAATGCCATCGTTAGAATGAACCGAAGGAAAACTGAGAGGGGGGGGGCACATGAATCAATTTTCCACAAGTTAAATAATTATTGCAGATTGTAAACCTTCTACCGTAGCAAAATGAAAATAGCATAGTGAAAGATAAAGCATGAGACTACACATCACACAACACCAATATTTTGATGTGGAAAACTCGATAAAGGGAAAAACCATGGTGGTAAACCCTACCCACAATCAGATAATACTTCTACAACAGTATGTGAAAATATTACAATGGGGATTGCACTTGAAATCAGGCCAACAACCTAGAGGACACTCCTCAACATAAAAGGGAAGTCTCACTGACTTACATAAACATCATACTACAATCTAGAGGAAATGAACTTTGAAATTCACATCTCCAAATGCTTGGTTACAGTTTCGGTTAAGCATAGTGTCTGCCCTGCAATACCAAACTCTCCACAACACTTCGTTGAATGATATATCCTTATCCACACATTTACCTCTCTCTGATAAAGCAAACAAAATACCTATCCTCATACCCAAATTACATAAACATAACACCTATATATACAAATCATCAACCTTGATAACAAGGTCGGCTAAACCCTCAACCCTCAAGTCATAATTACAAAAATTACATCACCCGATACAAAGATCGACCACCAGACCAATCTTATGATTTACATTACATTGCATGGACCTAATTCAAATTCCCAACAATTAAATTTGCCAAAAATCTCGCCAAGATCAACCGCAACATGTTACATCAACAGGGAAAAACCCTCAGTGTTAATAACACAGAATATCCAACCGCACCCAAATAGGATCACCGAATCTTCACGCTAGCCAATGCAAAGCCACCAAACAATTGGGACACGATCAATGACACTTTCAACACGTTAAGAACCATTTCTAGAAGCCGGACCAAAACCACTTAACCATTTCATCAAATATCATCAACCTGGACCAAGAATAACAACCGACAAACTAAAACATAATCAATAGCTTCCGAAGAATCAAATCATGAACCAACTAAATATGACATACACATAATCATCATGAATAACCTTCCAAAACTGCATCCAACAATCTGAACATATTGGAGCAGAATCTCTGATAACCTCTACCAAAACCATGTCTAACCGGAGTAGGTCAACAACCAACCAGAAGAATGTTGACAACCAATTGGAGCAGTGTTGACATCAATGACAACACATAATCAATTCCTGCATATTGCCAACAATCTCCCCATTTGGTATTGATAGCAACACTCAATGTGAAATACATCCAAGTGCCAAGGAATGTCCAAGAAACTCTCTCCAAAAGAACTGAGTGATCTCTCCCCCATACTGGAATAATATTTTCTATTTTTCACATGGACATCACTCCCCCTTTGACATCAATGACAAAGGGCTGAACCAATTAGCTAACTACTCCCCCTGAGTAGTAGCACCATCTCATCAACCCGGATCAGAAGATATTTTTGATAAGCTCATCGGATTGATGCATCTCTGCATCTCTGCATCTCTTCCAGAGGAGTGGTGAACCCTAATTAATTTCTGAGATATTCAAAAGTATCTTCATGCAATGCTTTTGTTAGAATATCTACAATCTGATCTTGAGCGGGCACATATACCAATTTGACTTCCTTTGCTTCAATCATTTCTTTCAAGAAGTTATATCTTATAGATATGTGTTTTGATTTGGAATGAAATACAAAATTCTTTGATAGATCAATAACAGTTGTATTATCACAATGAATAACAATAGGCTCATCATAAGTTACATTTATATCCCTTAACATTTGCTTCATCCATAAGATCTGAGTACAATTTGTTGCAACAACTACATATTCAGCTTCAGTAGTAGATAATGAAGTGCATGATTGTTTTTTTCTAATCCATGAGACTAATTTCTTCCCAAGAAAGAATGCACCACTTGTAGTTCTCTTCCGGTCATCAACATCTCCTACCCAATCTGAGTCTGTATAGGCACATAATCTAAATTCATCATCCTTTGGATACCATAACCCATAATCTATTGTTCCTTTCAAATATCTGAATATCCTTTTAACAACAATATCATAATTTTCTCTTGGATCAAATTGGAATCTAGAAGAAATGTAGACAACATTCATTATATCCGGTCTGGTCTGAGTTAAGTACAATAGTCCACCAATCATTGATTTGTATCTAGTTGAGTTAACTTTAGGAGAATCATCTTTCTTTGACAGTTTGCAACTGATTATCATAGGGGTTCCAACTGGTTTTGAGTTTTCAAGTCTAAATTTCTTTAGTAATTTTTTCATATATTTAGTTTGACAAATGAAAATACCTTTATCAGTCTGAGTAATCTACAAGCCTAAGAAAAATTTCATCTCACCAATCATAGACATTTCAAATTCATTCTTCATGCCATCAGCAAATGTCATGCATAGATTTTCTTCTCCTCCAAAAATGATATCATCAACAAAGACTTCAATGATTAATATGTCATTATTCTCAATCTTATAATATAAGTTGCTATCAGCATAACCTTTGCTAAATCTGATCTTCAAAAGATGTTTATCCAATCTAGCATACCAGGCTCTAGGGGTTTGTTTCAATCCATATAAGGCTTTCCTCAATCTGCAAACCATATCCTTGTCCTTTGCTAGTGAAAATCCATCAGGCTGCTCAATGTAGACTTCTTCTTCAAGATCTCCATTTAGAAATGCACATTTGACAACCATTTGATGTACCTTGTAGTTCTTGTGTGCAACATAGGCAAGAAATAGTCTTATTGCTTCAATCCTTGCAACTAGAGCATAAGTTTCACCATAATCAATTCCTTCTTGCTATGAGTATCCTTTGCAAACCAATCTAACTTTGTTTCTTACAACTTGTCCTGCTTCATTTAATTTGTTTCTGAATACCCATTTAGTTCCAATAACATTTTTTATCTTTAGGCCTAGGAACCAATTCCCATGTGTTATTCTTTTCTATCTGATTTAATTCCTCTTCCATTGCTTTCATCCAATTCTCATCTTTACATGCTTCAATGACTGATTCCAATTCAATTTGAGAGATTAAACATACCTCTTCAGTAGCTAACCTTCTTCTTGTCATCACACCTTTTCTCTTATCTCCAATGATTTGATCTTCAGAATGATTCAGCTTCACATACCTGGGAGTCTTTGGATTATCTTGACTTTCTGACTCTTTATGCTCTTCAACAGTTACTGTGTAATTTTCTGATGTTACTGGAGCAATTGGATCAATGCTTCGAACTGATTCTTACATTATCGGTTCTGATCTGACAATCTCATCTTCCAGTCCATAGTCATATGATCTATTCTAATTATTGCTCCACTATGATATTTATGCTTTCCACTATCCTATACAATCTATTGTTAAAACATCTATACGATTTTCTCTTAGTAGAATAATCTAAGAATATTCCTTCATCACATCTAGGATCAAATTTCCCTATTCCATCATCTCTTCTGATATAACATTTACTTCCAAAATTTTTGAAATACTTGATAGTAGGAGTATGACCAAACCATAATTCATAAGGAGTCTTACCGGTATCACCTTTTATGTGTATTCTATTGAAAGTGTAGACCGCAGTATTGACAACTTCTCTCCAATAAATATCAAGCAATTTGGCTTCCATCATCATTGTCCTTGCAATATCTAAGATAGTTCTATTCTTTCTTTCCACTACTCCATTTTGATGTGGAGTTCTAGGTGCAGATAATTGTCTTCTGATTCCATGTTTCTCACAAAAAATGTTGAATTCACCGGATGTAAATTCACCATCTTGATATGATCTTAAGCATTTTATCTTCAATCCTGTTTCTGTCTCAACCATGGCTTTAAATATTTTGAATTTTTTCTAAGGCTTCTGATTTTTCTTTAAAAAATGCAACCCACATCATTCTAGAGTAATCATCAATAAGTAATATAAACTATCTATCTTCTTGAAAGATTTTAAACCTTGTCGGACCACATAGATCAATATGAATAAGATCAATAATTTCATTAGATCTATCATGTATTCTTTTGAAAGAAGTTTTGATTTTCTTACCCTTTTGACATTCTCTACATACCAGATTATGAGGCTTGATGATCTTGGGCAAATCTCTGACAGCCTGGGTTGAACTGATCTTTACTATGCAATAAAAGTTCACATGACACATCCTTTTATGCCATAACCAACTTTCATCAATCTGAGCAATCAAGCAAGTCTTCTCACCAGAGTTCAAATGAAAGATATTTCCTTTGGTTTGAGTTCCAGATGCAATTTCCATTCCAGATCTATTGATAATCTTGCATTTTCCATCCTTGAATTGCAAATTAAATCCTCTATCCATCATCTGTCCTACACTCAAGATATTATGCTTCAAACCTTCAACATAATAAATATTATCAGTATTAGTCTTACCATCCAGGGATATTATTCCTTTTCCTTTGATCTTGCATGCCTTGTTGTCTCCAAATTTGACTAGTCCACCATTAAATTCTTGCAAAGTTAGGAATTTCCTCTTATCACCGGTCATATGGTGAGAGCAACCATTGTCTATAATCCATTCATCTTTTTCTTCAATTTTAGCAGCTAGGGATTTCTCCTCAATATGAATTGTATCATTGTCAGGTTCCAGAGATTCATCCTTGATAGCAATGAAGACCCAATCTTTTCCACTACCCGAGCTTCCATTACCGGATCCACTTATAGGTTCATCAACATCGGTAATACCAAAAGCATCATCACTGACATAGTAACATGATTTGTCCTTATTCCTTCTATATTTAGGTTTGATCTGAATTTTAGATTAGGTTTATAATTCCTAAAAAAAGCTTTCATGATTCCTTGCAGCTCTTTCATAATATCTAGAAGCAAAGTGACCAATCTTATTGCATAAAAAACATTTAAATGGAAATTTTCCTTCATACTTACTTCCAACTAGTCCTTTAGGGATTCTTCTAGCAATTAGGGCTTCCAATTCTTCAAGTTCTTTGTTCTCTCTTTCAATGTCTTCCATCTCCTTAGCATATAACTCTTTCCAATCTATCTTTTGTATACCGGAGGCAGATGCTTTAAATGCAGTTTCTATTTTAGTAGCATTCTGATCTCCAAGCTCTTCAAGTTCAAAAGCAGTCAATTTCCCAAGTAATGTATCTTTGGTAACATGGGTATTTGACATTGTCTGGAGTTCTATTGTAGTAGCTTTCATCTTGTAAGCTGAAGGTAAAACTCTTAGAATTTTTTAAACAACCTCATCTTCATTCACTGTTCCACCGCAACATTTGATTCCCATGACAATCGCATTCACTTTGTCCATAAAAGAACTTATCCTTTCATCTTTTTCCATCTTCAAATTTTCATATCTCACCCAATAACCTTCAAGTTTTGCAATCTTTACTGCTTGGTTTCCTTCATATAGAGTTTCAAGCTTCACCAAGATCTGCTTTGCATTTTCTAGCTCTATGACATTCAACAATTTTTCATCTGATAGGGCACTTAACAATGCTTCTTTTTCTTTGACATCATTATCAACATTCTTTTGTTCATCAACAGGTCCCAAAGTTCCAAAACTAGGATCATGAGGTGTATAACCTTTTTCTGTTGTCTCCCATACCTCAGCTCCAAGACATCTCAAATGAATCTTCATTCGCTCCTTCCATAATTTGTAAATTGTACCATTAGATCTAGGACTCTCCTTCTAGTAGAAATTAGACGAAGAACTTGATGCCATCGAATCTCCTCAAGCAGTTAAGCTTCTGCAGAGAGGACCTTGCTCTGATACCAATTGTTAGAATTAACTGAAGGAAAACTGAGAGGGGGGGGTGAATCGGTTTTCCACAAGTTAAAATTATTGCAGATTGTAAACCTTCTACAGAAGAAAATGAAAACAACACAGTGAAAGATACAGTACGAGAGTACACAACACACAACACCAATATTTTGGCATGGAAAACCCAGTGAAGGGAAAAACCACGGTGGGAAACCCTATCCACAATCAAATAATACTTCTGCACTAGTATGTGAAAATATTACAATGGGGATTGCACTTGTAATCAAGCCAATAGCCTAGAGGAAACTCCTCAACACAAAAGGGAAATCTCACTGACTTACACAAACATCAGACTACAATCCAGAGGAAATGAACTGTGAAAGTAGCATCTCCGAATGTCTAGTTACAGTTCTGGTTAAGCATAGTGTCTTCCCCGCAATACCAAACTCTCCACAACACTTTGTTGAATGATATATCCTTATTCACACATTTACCTCTCTTTGATAATGCAGACATAATACCTATCCTCATACCAAAATTATTAAACATATCACCTATATATACAAATCATCAACCTTGAGAACAAGATCAACTAAACCCTCAACCCTCAACTCATAATTATAAATATTACATCACTCGATATGAAGATCAACCACCAAACCAATATTATGATTTACATTAAATAACATGGACCTAATTCAAATTACCAAACAATTACATCCATTGGAAATCTCACCAAGATAAACCACAACACGTTACATCAACCGATAAAAACCCTCAGTGTCAATAACACAGAATATCCTTCCGGACCCAAATAAGATCACCAAATCAGCATGTTAAGAACCATTTCTAGAAGCCGGACCAAAACCACTTAACCATTTCATCAAATATCATCAACCGGGACCAATAACAATAACCGACAAACTAGAACATAATAATTAGCTTTAGGAGCACCAAATAACAAACCAATTGAATATGACATACACCTAATCATCATGAATAACTTTCGAAGACCGCATCCAACAATCTGAACATACCAGAGAAGAATCTCTGATAACCTCTGCCAAAACCATGTCCAACCGGAGCAGGTCAGTAACCAACCAGAGCAGTGTTGACATCAGTGACAACACATAATCAATTCTTACATATTTCCAACAACCACAAGCATAACAAAAGAAGATAAACCAAGAAACATCGATAACACTTCCTAGACCCAAACACTTCCAGAACAACTAATAAAATAACTACAACACCAATACAACAAGATATATTTACACCACAACATTTTTGGACCAAAATAACAAGTTTGACATCAATGACAACCGCAACAACACATACTTCCAACAATCTCCCCCTTTGTCATTGATGGAAACACTTGACCAATTTGTAAAACATATTGCTCTATCAGAAACTACATTCCCTTTTCACTCTAAAGTAACTTTCTCTTTCTCTCCTCTTTGCCATCAAAGACAAAGGTCACAACACTAACACACACTCCACTGCTCTCCCTGAGAGCAGCCACAACATCAATCCAGGAAAGAAAATAGTCATGAAAGCTCCCCTTGGAAAGATGCACCCTCATAATGCATCTAGTTAGAAGGAGGATAAATAGCCCCAAGCTTCTCCCTAAGAAACTCAAATGTATCCTTTGTCAATGCCTCAGTGGAAATATCTACAACCTGTTCTTTTGTAGAAATATATTCCAACTAAACTTCCTTCTTAGCAACCTTCTCTCTTAAGTAGTGATATCTGATTGAAATGTGTTTTGTTCTTGAATGCATAACCAAATTTTTTGAGATATAAATTGCACTTGTATTGTCACAAATAATAGGAATTGCTTCATCATATGTCACCTTGATAACTTTAAGAGTCTATCTCATCCACATTACCCGAGTAAAACAAGATGCTGCTACAATATACTTTGCTTCAGGAGTAGATAGAGAAACTGAATCCTGTTTCTTACCAAACCAGGAGACCAATCTGTCTCCTAAAAAGAAAGCACCACCACTAGTACTCTTCCAGTCATCAACACTTCCAGTCCAATTTGCATCAGTATAAACTTTCAACATGAAATATCCACTCTTTTTGTACCAGTCCAAAATCCACAGTACCTTTCAAGTATCTAAAAATTCTCTTCACAACTTGCTCATGTGTCACTTTCAGATTAGCCTAAAATCTAGCCACTAGACAAACAACTTGCATGATATCTGGTCTAGATGTTGTCAAATATAGTAATCCACCAATCATTGATCTGTACTTATTTTGATCTACCTCTAGAGGCTCATCCTCTTTTCTCAACTTGCATCCAACGGTTAAAGGAGTTGTAATAGGTTTACAACCATCAAACTCAAATTTCTTTCACATATTTTTTTTATGAGATAAAAATTTCATTTTTCAGATTGAATAACTTTTCACCCAAGTGTAGTGTCATGAAATTGTGACCCTTGTAATTTTCGACCACATTAGGGTCCTCATGCACGCGATTCAAATCCCTAAGTCTGATTGGAGACCGAAGACTTGCTCGACACCTGGAAACTACATCTTGCTTGCCCTTCACATTGCCTGAACTGCATCTTGTCTTGGAAAAAAGGGCAGGATAGGTGCATGGCTCCCCTATCCCTTGCCCTATTTTGGGATAGGACCCTTCAAATTGTGCTTTGGTGGTTGTGCATTGAGGGGGAAACTCCCCCAGTGTTGGCCTATGATTGAAAATCAGTTAATTAGCCCTAACTGACAAGTATATAAGTCACACTTCCCCTTCCATTTTGGCATAACACAAATACATGAGATCACACATTCATTCATTCAAGAGCATTCAAACATTCTTTTCCAACATTGGGAATTTTCAAGTCTCCTTTCAAGGCTAGGTGTTGCATTCAAGTCAAGGATTCAACCATTGAAGAGGAGATTCATTCCAACATTCAAGTTCATACAAGCAATTCTATCAAAATTTCTATCACAACCTCCCTTGAGGTGATTTACATTTTAGTCTTTCATTTCCACTTACTTGCAAGTACTTTCTTTCATCATTTGGTTAATTCCAAAACTGGGGTTTGACCTGAAGGCAAACCCCCAATCCCAACCCCTTTTCCTCTCTTTTCTGTGTGTAAGTTGCAGGTGCACAACTGTACTTTCAGATTCTAAATCCATTTGCAGAGGCGGAAAAAATATTTTTTATTTTATGGATTTTTTGGAGGACCGTGTACACTCCCGCCATGGTCCGGGCAACTTTTCCTCAAATTCGCAGGGCAGATTTGTCTTGACATATTATTGCCAGATCCAGGTGCACAACTTCATCCCATGCTTCTATCTCAAGTTATAATTAGATCTTTGTTGCTTTTTCACTTGGTCATAAGCACACAATTCAATCAATTCAAATCTCAATCTCAGAAGAGGGGATTAACTTACCATCACTCAGAATTCCATCTCTTTCTCTGGAGGTTGAATCTGGTGTATTTCCCCCCTCTTCTAATGTAATGCATGAAACATGTTTGAAGGGAAATCCGAAGTGAAACTTTCATCTCTCCTCGGAGGGAAGAAAAGATTTCCTCTAGATTTCAATCATTCACCTTTTTTCCAACATTACATTTTGGTGAACCCGACGTCTTACATGCTTTATTCTGAAAATCATTGCATATATTTTTTTACAAGTTTAATTTTTCTGCAAACTTAGTGGTTAATTCATTCAAAACCCTAGTTTTTAAAATTGAAATTGAACTTGGCGTTTTGTGAAAATTGCTTTTTATTGTCCTTGATCTAAAAATTCCTTTGTTTGTCAAATTCAATTTCTTCATTGCCTTGTTCAATTTGCAAATCAAATTCACAAAATTAAGAGGTTAATTGTCAAAACCCTAAATTTTAAAAAACCATCTTGAAATTGTGCAAAAATTGAATTTTCATTTAATTTTCAGATTTGTGATTGTTTTTAGACTTATCTTTTGTTCTACAATTCAAATTTTCAAATTTCCTCCTTTTTCATAATTCAAAATTTCAAAAATTAAGTGGTTAGGTCCTCAAACCCTAATTTTCAAATTTAATTGAATTTTGTACAAATTTCAATCAATTTCATTCAAATTTAGATTTCTAAAACATTCTCCAAGGTGTCGCTATCCATTAGGTGTGACCCTTTTCAAATTTGCAATTCAATTTCTCTTTTTCTTCAAAACCCTAATAGGGCCCTATCTTCACATTTGAACCTTATTTTCACCTATCTATAAATCGTAAAATTCACCATTTTTTTGGGGTTAGCTTTAAAATCATCATAATATTCATCCGTAAAAATTTCAGAAAAAGTTGGTTGGACCATGTGCATTCCTGCCACGGTCCTCGGTTTTTTCCCCAAAATTTTAGGAGACTGTTATGACTGTATTTAATAGCCTAAATCTAGAAGATTGGTTGCTTTTGTCAATTTTTGATCCCTCTAACATCGAAGATACCTTCAAATTTCAAGAAAATTTTTAAAATGAAGAGGTTAATTCTAATATTCCTTGATTTTAAAACTAAGTGGTATCCCCTTGGCCCTAATTTTAAAATTCCAATTTCCTTTGATTTATTATTTTGGAAATTGTGTCATTATCTTCCTCTAACAAAGTTCAAATTGTTTAATTATTATTTTCTTAAATTTTGCATTACTCAATTTTGTAAGCTTTGTTCAAAATTCAAAATTTCAATTTCCCTCTGGTGCATGAGTTTTACCACTATTAGTCCTACCTACACTATCCTCGATAGACGAAGTATTAGAATTAATGCTTCCCAAGGTTTAATTACTAAAGAGATGGAGCATAATTTGGGTGACTTCTTCAATGAGGATATGCAAATTCTTCCCATCCTAATCATATCCCTATCTATCCAATTGATGAAACCCATGATGAACATGAAGAAGTTGTCACTAGAGTTTCCATAGATCAACTTTCCAAATTGGACAATCAATTTGATAACTTTCAACAATGGATGTCCCAAGAATACCCTGATAGTGAAGCTCTTCCATTAATTGAAGGCCTTAAGCACATGATTCAAAGTGATAAGAATGAAATTGATATATTGCATGGCATTGCTCATATTGTTGATTCTAATGTCATGCCTATTACCAGTTGTGCTGAGAACTTAGGTTATTCACAACCTTCAAATCAAATCAATTCTTCTATTCCTTTGACCACTTCAATGGACAGTATTCCTACTTTCACTTCAAACATCATGGCTACATCAACTCAAAATGTCATTCCTACAGCCATTGGTCATGGGGGCAATCCCTCTTCTTCATACAGTCCTCCATCTTTACCTATATCTTCCATAAGTATTCCTATTATCCCTCAACCAATTAATGTGACACAAGGGGGAAATTCATTCAAAAAATTTCTTCCTCCTTTGAGTGTCCCATTTCCTACGCAATCATCACCTATGCCTACTTATCATAATGTCCCACCAGCTTATTCTCAATCAATGCCTTCCTTCAATAATATCACACCACCTTCTCAATCAACCATGTCTAACATCAATTCTTCTACCGAAGCAACCATCAACAATCTTTCTCAAACCGTATCTTCCTTACAACAACAAATTGCTTCTATGAGTTAATCCAAGTTTAATGTGCCTACCTTTGATGTTGCGAGCCCACTTTCTCTTGATATTGTTAAAGTCATGCCACCTAAGAATGTTGAGGTCCCTCAATTGGAACTCTATAATGGAAAAGGTGATCCTCTTACGCATGTCAAAACATTTCAAAAATTGTGTACTGATTTTGCTTATGATCAAAGATTGCTTGCAAAATTGTTTACAAGAACATTAAGAGATAAGACTTTACAATGGTATTTCTCTTTGCCTTCTTATTCCATCACTTCTTTTCAACAACTAGCAAATTCTTTCATCCAACAATTTCAAAATAACATTGGTCTTAAAATCACTTTGACTGATTTAATGCATTGTAAATAAGGTGTTAAAGAAAAAGTGACTGATTTCATTGGTAGATATAAGCACTTGTGTGCTCAAATTTCTTTTCATGTACCTGATAATTATATTCAACGAATTTTCATTTCCAATTTGCAAAAAGATATCAGAGAAAAACTTCTTTTGTCTGAGTTTACTTCCTTTCCGTAGTTGTACGCAACACTCCACAATTATCAACTGGTTGTGAGTCAAATGGAGCAATCCACTCCTATGGATCCGAGTGATAAAGGGGAGAGTGTTCAACAATCGTTTGCAAAGTTCAAACCAACAAAAATCTTCGTCAATTTCAATGATACAATCAACAACTGTTGGAAACCAATAACAATGAGGGGAGGCGGGGGGGGTGAATCAGTGTTATATCAGAATATAAGATTTTAGCCTTAACAAAACATTCATACACCAACTGGTATGCCGGTATAAATAGAATTGAAAGAAGTAATACAACCAATAAGACAAACACATAAATGAGAATCATAACACATAGATTTATACATGGAAAACCTGAATGAGGAAAAACCACGGTGGGATTTGTGACCCACAATATCAATTCGCTAGTCATATGAAGAGATATTACAATATATGATGGGCCTGCACTTGCAGGAAGACTTACAGCCTAGAGCACACTGCTCATCATAACATGAGTCTCATTGACTACATAACAATCTAGACAACAATTTGGAGAAGTGTGAACTGCTCAATATAGCATCTCCTATGCCAAAATACAGTTTCGGTTTAAGCTCTGCTTGTTCCGGTTAAAACCCTAAACCTCAGTACTGGAATAACCCTTACAATGAATTCCTCACACACATAGTGTCTCTGATATATTTATTATTAAATTACATCCATATATCCATTCTACTTCTCTATCCCTATCCTCTTATCCATGTAAAATGATCTAATCAATCTCCCCTATATACCCTATACAAATTTATGCCTTGTCCCAGCTTACAAGGATATATACAATTACATATTACATGTTGACCATATAACATAAATGAATAAGCATTAAAATAAGTTGCTGCCTCCAATACTGATGACCTTTACTATACCATGTCGGCCTGCATTGCTGGTGACCAAAGAAATCTTCTATCCTGCCAGTGTCGGTGTAGAGTCGATGAAGTGCTTGTCGGTACACCATATGAAGCTAGAACCCAAAATCATATTGCCATCAATGACAACATAATGAAACCTAACTGATACTCTACAAAAAGGGAAGGTTAGTCAATGATAACAAAACACAAACAAGAAGAAAAGCCAAATTGTTAGTGTCAGAAATCATAAACAAAATACTTTCCTACACAAGCATATCAAAAGAGATACCAAAAGCATGACAAAATATCTAACTAAGAAGGTAAATATGATGAGGCATCTCCAAATGCCTCCTAGCATGCTCTTGGCTTCTTCTCATTTGTTCCTCTCCTCTCCAAGTTTCAAAATAGTGTAGCTCTCAGTAGCTTTTTGCACTATGGATGTTTATGGAGGTTTGAGATTGAAGTATTTGTTCTAAATGTGAATAAAAAGTTAATACTATGCTATTGATACTAAAATGATTTACTTTAACCAAAATGACAAGATATTAGTTGATTATGCTAAAATACTCTCTTAAAATGCCTATAGCTTAAATGCATACAAGTTTTTAGGATCATGACTATGAATGCTAAATGCCCGAGGATTTGAAAATGAGGAATGTGAGCTCTATTTATAGGTAAAATGGAGCAATGGATGGTCGAGATTAAGCAATCTCAATAATGGTCAGGATTGAATGATTTCAAATCCATGTGAGGGCTTTCAACCCAATCCCAAGATGACAAGTGTTAATGTGAGATAGGTTGAGAGGAGAGGGAATAAGCATTTAATGCTTGACATGACCTTGGGAGTTAAGGTCAAGGTTAGTTGAATGAATAAACTCTTTATTCAAAGAATAAAGCTTTTATCCAATGGATAAACTCTTGTGCAAAGGCAAAAGGGATAACCATGGTCAAAGCAATAAATGCTTGAGGAGACACATGAGTGCAAGTTGAAATAACCATAAATGGTTATGTAAGAACCATTAATGGTCATGTAAGAACCATTAGTGGTTTTGGAAGACTTTGGAGGTTAAATTGTTGAACACACAAAGCATTAAATGCTTTTCAAAGACTTTGAAGTCTTTGAGAAGTGACTTCATGTTGCTTAGGAATGTGACAATAATTAGGGAATGGATGAGGCTAATTAGGAAGGGGTTAGAAGAATCTAAAAGGGGATTTAGGCTAGCAAGTGGGTTTGGTGGGTGAGGGAAAATATGATTTTATTAAAATAAAAATTCATTTATTTCAATAAATGTGTGCAAGTTGCATTTGTAGGAAAATGCAAGTGGGGGGGATTTATGATTTAAATAAATGTTTTATTTAATTTATTTAAAAGAGGAAAAGGGTTAAATGAAATAAATATGATTTATTCATTTAATTGATTGTGAGTTTGGTAAAATGAATTAATTAAAATAAATTGAATAATTTATTTAATTAATAGGAGAATGTTTGAAGATGAATTAATTACATGTTAATTTAATTAACTGATGGCTAGTGGATTTTTAATTAAATAAATAGCAAATATTCATTTAATTAAATTGGACAGATTTATGTGACTACATTTGCCTTTTTTTGAGACGGTGCGGTTTATCGCGTCATTTCAAAGAAAGAAACATAGGTGTGAAGGAATGCCCCATAAAATGTAAATTTAATGGGTGGTATGCCCCCTCGAGAAATGGGCTGAATTTTTTTGAAAAATCGTGTGATCTTTCGAAAAAGAATGAAAATTGGCAAGGTGGTAGAAGAGAAGAACTTAGCAATACTGGTGAAAGAATGGAAGAAAATAGAGTGAATACAAAGAAATGAGGGGCTCAAGAAGTGCACGGGGACCACGACGGTGAGCGGGAGAAAGTTATGGTGACTGCGAAGGGTTTAAATGGGGAGAAAGGGGTGAAGATAGGATCATTTGTTACCGCGACCAGTGTGAAACCAGAGCTCTGAGATTGACTTTTGAGAGGAGCAAACAACAGTCAGGATGTCGGTACCAGTAGCAGAGCATCATTTCGAGCGAGTCCATCGGTTCCAGCTGCCAGACGACTATGGACCAGCGGTACGCAAATTTGTAATTTTAATTTTTATACATTTTTGTCATGTTTTCTATTGAGTCGAAGTTGAGTCGGGACAATAGCACTGAAACTATGTTTTGGTGTTATTGTCCAATTAACTAGCGCTATTGTGCCACAATGGCACTATTGAGGTGTTGTTTGAGCACTTTTGAACAGTTTAGCGCTATTGTAGGCTTGTTTAGGCACTATTGTTGGATTAGCGCTATTGAGTGGTTAATTGAGCATTTTTATCGTTAATCAGCGCTATTGTAGAGCTTTTGTAGCACTGTTGTAGTTTTGGCACTTTTGCATAGTTGTTTAAGCGCTTTTGTTAAGGGTTGAGTGCTATTGTATAGAAGTAGCACTTTTGTGTGCAAAATAACGCTTTTGTTTGCAAGATAATAGATGCTTCAGTTTGTATGAAAAAAATCTCTCGATGCCCATGATGGATGGATAGGGATGTGAAGTGGGAGTTGTTTTGAACCATAGCCGCCTGATGAGACTTAGGTCATTAGAATAAATGTCCGTTGAAGTCTAGGTGTGCCATGATTGCTTACCTATTGAGACCTGAAGATATTTGATCAAAGTATCTGTTGATAGTCTAGGTTTAAACTTTAAGAAAGTTTAAAAACAAAACAACTGATGATGATTGATTTATGCCTATGTGCAAGAGGATCTACGCGTGTTGCAGTTACGTGAGAGACATTCGGCGACATAGGGGTTGCGGGATCGGTTGACAGAGGCAGAGATCGACTGCATTACAACTACTAGTTTATACGATGTGATGCACATGCCCGTGATTTGGATGAATCACAAATTGATTACTACGTTAGCAGAGCGCTGACATAGTGAGACGTGCACATTTCACCTTGCATAGGGGGAGATGACAGTGACCCTGGAGGATGTGTGGTGCATCCTACGTATTCCGATTCAGGGGGAGCTGGTTACATACGATAGATCCTGGGGGACTCTAGCAGTACAGAGATTCTTTGATGAGGATGTATTCATTGATGATGGCTCCATTGCCTGGGAGGAGATTGCTACATTATACGAGCCTTTACCAACAGTTTTGTCCGGCATTGTGGGAGGATTATTGTGTCCTGATAAGTGCTCGCATGGTCTGACCATCGGATGGGGACAAGTGATAAAGCAGATGATTACAGAGGGGACTCGATTTGCCTGGGTATCGTGTGTGCTGGCGCACCTATATCAGGAGCTGCATGAGGTGGTATACCGTGGGAGGGGCTCATTAGTAGTGGGAGTGATGTTGCTACATATTTGGACGTGGGAGCACCTACCAGTGACTCGACCAGTGAGTCTTAGATTCCAAGCAGTGGATCAGCTGTATATGTTCATGTATAGTGGTATGATGAGTCAGCCCCACTTGGGGAAGTTAGAGTGGTGGCGACGGGCATTGGATGATCTTGATGCAGTGATATGGAGACCCTAGCTAGAGTGCGAGCCTTGGGATGATGATGCTGAGGCGTTGCCATATGTATTTATGACCCGATTCCTCATCGGGGGGACCTCATATCATGTAGAGAGATAGGTGCTTGGTAGAGTGCTGAGACAGTTTGGGCGGCGACAAGGGTTACCTAGTGGTTCGGGAGAGTATGCACGGGTGATATGAGAGAGATATGCATGGGGGCCAGTACTTCCGTATGACCAGGCACTAATAGAGTTTCAGATGCTATAGGTGAGACCTTGGGATATATGACCAAGGGTGGTGGATGCAGGGGTATCAGATGAGTACACGCAGTACCTGGCGGCTCATCCGATTTTGCAGATATCAAATCCGATGGAGCTGATGCCCGATTTTGAGGATGATAGGGGATGGAGACGGAGGAGGAGAGGGGGGCGAGGACCTATGATAGCTGGGCAAGGGAGAGGAGATGGTGGAGATGGAGGAGGAGGGGATGGAGGAGGGGGGGGATGGGGGAGGAGGTGGTGGAGGAGGTGGTAGCGGTGGAGGAGGTGGTGGGTTGGGCAGTCAGATCTAGTGGAGAGGGAGAGGCGAATTGCCACTGCGGATATCGCAGGGACCATTGATGCAGGGAGGAGTTAGATTGGGTGGGAGAGGTATGGAGAGGGAGATATTGATGGATAGAGGGGAGAGAGCCACTAGAGCGGGATATACCGGTGAGCAGCTATGGAGACAGGAGAGGGATCAGGTGGAGATATGCGGGAGCGACTGATAGTACATTTACAATCTTGACTTGAGGCATCTGAGACACAGGTGGAGGTTGCAACTAGAGATGTGCAACTAGTTGCATGAGAGTCAGAGCTGACTGTAGTGCTGCAGGAGAGAGATCAGGCCATGGACAGGGTGATCCAGTTGTAGGAGAGAGTGAGGGTTTTGGAGGGAGTACAGGGACAGGGGCCATTTGTGGAGGCATTGGCGAGGGAGGTACGAAGAGTAGGTGGAGAGGTTTATTATTGGCGAGGCCTATATGAGCAGGTGGTACCATCCAGTCAATGAGCACTGAGATATTCACAGATGCAACAAGTCAGATCAGAGCGATCCTAGAGGATGTAGAGCAGTGGGGGTGTGATGGGTCCTCTACGGAGAGATGGGTCAGGGGGTGTAGGAGCTAGTGGGGGATTGATGGGGCCTCCACAAAGAGATAGATTAGGTGGTGCGGGGACCAGTGGGGGAGTAGGTGGCGATGGTGGTGTAGCATTTGGTCAGAGTGGCATTTGAGAGAGCATTTTTGCATGCATGTATTTTATCATTGTTATTTTTGGACTGTATCTTGGATGGCTCTTGGTAGCCGATTTTGTAGACTTCATTGTACTTTGATACATGAGATGATATATATGAGGAGATCCCATTTTTTGATTTATATGCATATTGTGATGTATGGACGCTATGTAGGATGGTGTTTTTATGAGTTTATTGCTTAGATGGATACGTGTATATGTATGCATTGATGAGATGATTCCTATATGCATGTTTTTTATGATGATTTATGATGTTGGATACTGACATATGAATGCAGGTTTATACATGTGTACATGTTTTGTTTGATGTAATGCTTTATGGATGTAATGCCATGATGATGATGTATGCTTATGATGATTTATGAACATGATTTTGGTGTTTCCTATTTTGATATAATAATGAGATAATGATATGCAATGATGTTAATGCAAAGAATGAATGATGCTTATGTATGGTTATGCATCTAGATGTTTTTAGATGAATGTAATATGGATAAACAAAATGTAAAGTACAAATGTTTATATGATGATGTCTAAATGAATGCATATGTATAATGGATATACAAAATGGTATGGACCAATGTTTGGAGACAAATGGTTTTATGATTTTGAATGCCTAAATATGATTAAGTAAAAATGATAATGTGATGATAATGCAACTTATGGTTTAATAACTGCACCTTAATGTGATTAAAAAAAAAGGATAATGAATGCAATGTAAATGAATCCTAAATTGAGCATAATAAGACCCTTAAATGATGGATGAATGAATACACCTTTTAACTAATGAATAGATAAATGAATGTATGCAATGATAAATGATAAAGGATGATAAAGGATGATAAAATGATAATTGATAACTGACACTAAATGAATGCATAGTAAACGGTTTAATACAATCAAGGATAATTTGATCATATAAATGAATCTAATCATCATGTTTATGCAATGATGCAAATGATTAATTTCAATAAATTAAATGAACTTATATGCAATGTAATAAAAAATGACATGAAAGTACTTGATGCAAAATGCAACTAAATGTAATGATGATATGACCATGATGAATGTAAGGTTTTTGAGACTTTGCATGATGCATTGATGATGTATCCGAGTACTCGATCGCGATTGTATCCAAGACCAGCTTGATTTTTACATAACTATCCATATTAACCTTGCTCATATTTGAATACAAATCATACATATGAATGAGTGAATGAATGGGTAATATGCAACGAAATGCAGTATATAAATAGATGAGATGAAATGACGATCCATAGTGCTCTATTTTCATCATTGAGCTTTAAAATGTTGTAAGAAAATACAAGCAACTTGACACAATGATTCAAGATGACCTGAGTAATCTTTACATGGATTTTGATATAGCAAGTTAATACAAATGACTTGATATAAGGGTCAAGTTGACCAAAGTATTGCTTGCAGAACGGACAAGGATCATCTTCGTTTATGCATGACTTGGATCGTCCTCCTTGATCTTGAATTGATCATATCCTGAGACAAGTTCACACCTTAATAAGTGACAAAAACCTTTATCCAAATTGGATGAGGAGGAACCAAAGAAGGAGCATGGATCTTGTAAGCAAACAATATGTACATAAAGAATAAAGAATATGGATCCTTGGTAATGGTTCATACTCATATGGTCGAGGTATACGCTATAGTCAGCAAGCCGTAGTGATCTATGACTGCATTTTTGCATAAGATCATGTAGCTTAGTGAACTTCCCACGTAGACACCATTAGGACATGCCCCAGTACTTCATCGAAATAGTGCGCAGATGATACACAAACAATGCTTGTAGGAACCCGATATATATAAATGAATGAATTAATCACAAATCAACCAAGTATTTGATAGCTTAACATATAATTTTCTTGTCAAAGAAAATGTCATTTTGTCTTTGTTTTGGTAAGGAAGGATGCATTTTTGTTGAAGACAGTTTTGGGTGTTGATGTTGATTGTTTTGGTCAATTTGAGAAGTGATCATCATGCGAGTATTTTGCAATTCTTGTTTAGTATCTGCTTGGATGAGTATGTACAAGGTGTTGCCATGTTTTTGTTTGATTTTTGATGTTTTTTGATGTTTTTGGATTTTGAATTGTTTTGAATGTTTTTGGATTTTTTGAGATAGTTTTGAATGAATAACTTTTAATGAATCACGAAACAATGTAGAATCCACTTCCATCAATAGGTTAAGGGCATTGCCCCCAGTTTAGACATGGCTATGAAAAAGTGGGATGCAAGACGCATGCAGTACTTTCTTGATTGTAGATTTATAACAAGCCATGGTTGTGGATGGGTGGATGTATGTATGAAGTAGAATGTGATCGCAACAAGTCTGAAAGACAATGGAGCCATAGCCTTTACGAGTGGCACCTGTTTGCCAGGTTTTCACCATCGCACTTACCCAAGGTGCCATCGGAGTGGTTGTCCACCGTTTGGATGCATGATTTTTCTTTACTCTTTGGATGTTTTTGTATTTTCTTTAGGACAATTATCTAAATGTTTTTGGTATTTTTGCCAGTATATATGGGAGCTTGATTCTCTATGCAGCTTATGTATAAAACTATTTGAGGTGCATGTTGTTGATCGGATTTGCTAGCGATTCTCCTTCTGAAGTAGCCAACTGATATGCCTCGGACCCAAATACAATAGTGACAACATATGGACCCAGCTAATTTTATTCAAACTTTCCTTCATGTTCTCAATTGGGTTGGTTACGAGGATTTTCTCGAAGAACAAGATCACCTACCTCGAATGTACGAGGTCTAACTCGATGATTATAGCTTCTGCTCATGCGCTGCTGATAGGCTTTGAGGTGATTGTATGCAGCTTGTCGCTTTTCATCAAGTAGCTCTAAGTCCTAAAGATGGGATACTCTGTATGCTTCATCATAGATTAGATTGTGCAAGGAAACCCGTAGTGATGGGATCTCTACCTCAATAGGTAAAATAGCTTTGGCACCATAGACCAATGAGTATGGAGTTGCGCCTGTAGGGGTTCAAATGCTAGTTCGATATGCCCATAGTGTTGGATTCAATTGAACGTGCCAATCACAACTGACATCATTGACTATCTTCTTTAGAATCCTTAATATGTTTTTGTTTAATGCTTCAGCCTGACCATTTCCTTGTGGGTAATAGGGAGTGGAAAAGCGGTGTTGGATGTGAAATTTTTCACAGAGTTCATGAACATCTTGATTTTTGAAAGGAAGACCGTTATCTGTGATGATGGACATGGGTACACCATACCAGCAGATGATGTAATTGAGGATGAATGAGGCGAT
Source organism: Cryptomeria japonica (assembly GCF_030272615.1). Taxonomy (NCBI): domain Eukaryota; kingdom Viridiplantae; phylum Streptophyta; class Pinopsida; order Cupressales; family Cupressaceae; genus Cryptomeria; species Cryptomeria japonica. The sequence continues at coordinate 473,305,488 of NC_081410.1, forward strand.
CTGCTTGCTGGTAACTTGGGTAAGTGGAACAGCTTCGATCCATTTTGTGAAATATTCGGTGGTGATAATAATGAATTTATGGCCATTGGATGACGATGGATGGATTTTACCCACAAGGTCAAGACCCCATTGACAAAAAGGCCATGGTGTTGTGATTGGTTGCAATTCTTGTGTCGGTGCATGTATTAGGTCTCCATGAATTTGTCATTTTTTTGCACTTTCTGACAAAGTAGTAGGAGTCTTTTTCCATAGATGGCTATCCATTGCGCAGGAGTTTCTTAGCAAGTGACAGACCGCTTGCATGAGTTCCACAAATTCCTTCATGTACTTCTTCCAAGGCCTTTGTTATCTCATCTTGCTCCAGACATCGAAGGAGAGTACCATCAAGACTGCGTCGGTATAGGGTTTCGGCAATAATGGTATATCGAGCAGTTTGGCGAATGAAGGTTTTACGTTGGTTATTTGAATGGTTAGGAGGAAGGGTGTGATCACGGTGATATGTGTAAAACTCACCGTACCATGGGTATTTGGAACCGACAAGGCAACATATCATCTCGGATTCGGGGATATCATAAGTAGGGATCCAAAGTTGTTCTACCAAGAATTCGTAGCGTGTTGAATTCTGCAGAAGATCTAGGAGAGATGCGATGGTAGCCATAGCGTCAGCAGCTTGATTATGATCTCTGGGTATCTGCTCAAAGGTAATTGTAGTAAATGATGCCTTTAGACTATCCACCATTTGCTTGTATGGCATGAGTTTATCATCCTTGGTCTGATATTCATCTGTTGCTTGTCGAATGACTAGTTGAGAGTCGCCATATACTTGTAGTTCTTGTAATTTCCATTGTACGACTAGCCTGAGTCTTGTGATCAAGGCTTCATACTCTGCTATGTTGTTGGTGCATGGAAATGTGAGCTTGTAGGACTTCGGGATGCTGTCACCTTGAGGTGTGATAAACAAAATGCCTGCTCCCGAGCCATGCCTAGTGTACGAACCATCAAAGTATAGTTTCTATAGTTGTGTTGTTGTGATCATGAATATCTCTTCATCTGGAAAATTGGAAATGAGAGGATGATCGCCTATGAGTGGTGCCTCGGCCAACTGATCTACAATAACTTGACCTTTGATAGCTTTATGGTCCACATACTCGATGTCAAATTCACTGAGAATCATTACCCATTTGGCCAAGCGGCCTGTTAATACTGCTTTGCTGAATAAATACTTGAGTGGATCAATCTTTGCAATGAGTTGTACTTTGTGTGTTAATAGATAGTGCCTTAGTTTAGTGGCTGCCAAGATTACTGCTAGGCAAGCTCACTCAATAGGTGTGTAATTGAGTTCATAACCAACTAGTGTGTGAGAGATGTAGTAAACATCACACTCTTTCCCTTATGCATTATGTTGTGCCAATAGTACACCCAATGCTGTACTTGTTGCTGATATATAAAGTAACAGAGGTCTACTTGGATCTGGTGGGATCAACAATGGCGTATTCATGAGATAATCTTTGAGCATCTGGAATGCTTGTTGGCATCTGGCATCCCACTGAAAGTGGATATTTTTGTGTAGTAGATGTGTAAAGGGGTGACACTTATCTGTCAGTTGTGCAATGAATCTTCAGATGGACTGTAGTCGCCCTTGTAATGTCCTTAGCTGACTGATATTCTTTGGTGGTGGCATGTCCATGATTGATTTTACCTTTGCTGGGTCGACCTCAATACCTTTGCTTGAGACAATGTATCCTAGAAGCTTCCCGAAGGTTACTCCACAGACACATTTCTTTGGGTTGAGTCAAACATGGTATTGTTCCAGCCTATCAAAGATTTTATCTAATATGTCAAGATGACCTTCTCTGGTGAGTGATTTTGCTAGTAAGTCATCAACATAATCTTCCATCATAGTATGCATCATGTCATGGAATATGGTGGTCATTGCTCATTGATAGGTTGCTCCTGCATTTTTGAGACCGAAAGGCATGACATTCTAGCAGTATGTGCCCCATGGACATGTGAAGGCTGTCTTATGTTGATCCTCTAGTGTGATCTTTATCTAATTATATCCTGAAAAGCCATCCATGAGTGAAAGAATGGCATGTCCTACTGTCAGATCTACTATGATGTCAATGTTTGGTAGGGGGAATCCATCCTTAGGACATGCCTTATTCAGATCTCTAAAGTCAGTACAAATACAGATGCCCCCATTTGGTTTGCCGACAGGCACAATGTTGGGTATCCAATCCGCATAATCAATTGGTCTTATGAAACCAACATCCAGGAGTTTCTTGAGTTCTGCTTTGACTAATACTGCAATCTGAGGATGCATCTTGCAAAGCTTCTGCTTGATAGGTTTGGCTCCTTCTGCTACTGTGAGGTGATGCATGACTAAATCAGGATCAAGTCCAGGCATGTCTGTATAGGACCATGCAAAGTTGATTTGACGCTTTTGAAAGAACTCTACAAATTTAGGTTGTTCCTCTGGAGTTAAAAGTGATGCTAGATGTATGAGGTGAGGAGTTTCAGGAGTCCCCACATTGTATTCTTTGGTTTCCTCGATGAGAATCATTGATCGTTCCCATTGTGTGCTGCAAGGAAGGATGTCAAACCTTTCACCGTCAGGTGCCTCAGAGAGGTTTTCACCATCGGATACGCTCTTTCTTTTTACTTTTGTTGAATCAAACAGTGCCACGGTGTGGTTTTCACTGGAAGATCCATGTTTTATTGTTATATTTTTGCAGCTGAAAGGTTTGGCATCCGCCTCGAAGTATGCTGCGCTATTAAGTTCTATGGCAAATCTAGCTTTGTGATCCCCGCTTAGTAGGTTATCCCTTAATACCAAAAAGTCAATGATGGCCTCATCATTTTGGAAGAGGTCAAGACATGGGGGATTAGGTTGGTTCCATTCGATGAGTTCAGGATGGATAATGGGCATTACTTCATCGATGGAAGAAGCTTCCAGTTCAGGAACCCAAGAAGTCTTTATCTGTGCTTCTCTGTAAATAGGGATGTCTTTGCGTGGTGGAGGTATTGATGTGTCTTCCTCATCTGAAGTATTAAGCTGTATGGAATCAAATTCCCATTCATGTGAGTCAGTCTCAGAATCACTTTCCAGCATCCGATTACTATACCATACTGGGATGTCCTTTGTGTTAAACACTGCAGGTGTGATCGGTTGATGTACCTTTGTAGATGACATGATCAGTGCTGCAGGAAGGATAATGGGGATCAATGAATCCGATATGGGGAGTATCAATAGTGTTGACTCTGTTGCTTCTGCTGGAACCGTTGGTGTTGTAGATACTGCTGCGGGTTCTGATACAGTTGCTGCTGCTAATGGTGCTATTGATGTGATTGCTACTACTGATGGGATTACTAGTTTGATTGGTGGGATGATTGGCATTATAGATGGTTGTGTTGGGTTTTTGAGCCTTAATGGGGTAGTTGCGATGGTGTTTGATGCTGCTTTGATAATGAAAGGTGTCCTCTTTGCAATAGGCTGATATAGTGGTTTGCTGGGTTTTCCTTTGAATATGAGTTTAGGAAAGATCGCCTTTTCAAAGCCTAGGCTTGTATTATCTTTGGGCTTTAATTCTGGCAACAGTGGTTCATGTCTTCCTTGTTTGCAAGATCCCAAAACACTTTGACCATCATAACCCATTCTTTGCATAATGAGGAGGCCTTTTCCATACCGATCCATGGGAAGTGTAGCTTGTGGCATATTAGTGGTGATAGGATCTTTATAGATCCATTCCGCTAAGTCCTCATCTTTGGTTTCTTCTTCTTGACTCTTCCCAAGGATAAAAGGCATCAAAGCACATGCTGGCTTGATCCGTGGTTGCTAAAGTAACTGCTGCAGTTTGCCATGTGTTCTAGGAGAAGTGGGCATTTGTCCCACACAAAAGAGTTGACTTAAGTTGTATTCCCCAGGACCTTCCTCTGCTATTTTCATCTTAAGCCTTTCTTGCTTGGGTATAGGGGTGTTTGAACTGGCAAGAGAGGCTGGACTTATATATGATGTGGAGGAAATGGCTTCTCTATTGTTAGGAACGGTAATCTCTGGTTGATGACTGATATTATGACAATATGCAAAGGGATTTGCATCGCCCAAGATTGTGATCTCTACACCGTTATGTGGGAACTTGATACATTGATGGTAGGTAGATGGAATGGCTTGCATGGCATGTATCCAAGGTCTTCCTAATAATAGATTGTATGGCAGAGGAAGGTTGAGAACTTGATAGATGATGCGTTTCACCATAGGGCCCACTCGGATTGGTAGCACCACAGCTCCTTTGGATGAACACTCTGCATCGTCATAAGCTTTGATTGTGATCTTCTTGTGAGGATCCACTGATTCTATTGCGTATCCCAAAGCGGTGACCAACTGCAGTGTACAAATATTTAAGCTTGCTCCATTGTTGATCAAGACTCGCTTGATCCTATGCTGGTTGATAAATCCTTCAATGTGTAGTGAAGCGTTATGAGGTTGCTAGAAGGAAGAGTTGTCACTTTCGAAAAAAGTGAGACAAAGTGATGACTTTGGACTTCCAACCATGGCTTGGAACTGATCTGTATTCAGGCTTGTAGGGAGTGACGCCTCTTGGAGAGCTTGATCCAAGATTATTTTATGAGATGGAGATAGGCGCAATAGCTCTAAAATGGATATAAGCGCAGGCGTTTTGTTTAATTGTTTCGCAAGATTGTACTGCTTTGGTATGGAGGTGGTGCCTTGTGGAGCTGCCTTTATGGTAACCTTGCCGCGACATGTAACAACATTGCAATTAGAGCTGGGATTTTTGATGGTTATAGTTGCAATTTGTTCACTGGCATCATACAGGTGATTTACAGTATAATTATATGTAGCCTACGTATAATCGGTGGTATCAGTGCCTCTTCTGGAAGTGGAAGGACCTCTTTGATCTTGTGATGGAAGTGGATTTTTAAACATCAGATGATCATTGTTTGTTGTTTTTGGGTCATGCCCTTCAATTTTGATTTCACCTTGGTCAATAAGATCCCGAATAAGATCTTTCAATCTATGACAATTACTTGTCTTGTGTCCTCTCCCTTGATGGAAATCACAATGTTCAGTATCTCTCCACCATGAAGGTTTGACATGAGGTTCATAGTTTGATGTTTTAGGTAGAGTTACCAAATTTTGAGAAACCAGTTGTCGCAACACTGTCTCGATGGGTTCCCCTAAGGGAGTGTATGTTCATTTTTGTTTTTGTTGATGAGGTCTGGGTTCATCATGAGATGTGATGCGACCTTGATTTGAAGGAACAATTGTGTTAGTCTGAGGTGGGGTATTCTGTCCTGCAAATCAAACTATAGGTTGTGCACTTTTGATAGTTCTGGCATCCACAACCCCATCGTTGATGATATTCTTGTTTTTGTTCTAGAAGCTTGGTTTGTCACTATTGAAACATGGGTGAGGACCATCCTTTGGTTCATTATAGATTTTGATAAGTCCTTTCTTGATGAGAGCCTGCTCACATTTTAAGCCCTTGGTGATCATGTCATTAAAGGAGTCTGTGTCTTTGACATCCAGGTGAAATTCTATTTCTTCATTTAAGTTGGAAATAAATATTTCCACTAGTTCTCATTCAGGTAACTGAAGAGAACATCTGCTAGACATTTGACGCCATCGTTGCAGGAATACTGAGAATAGTTCACCTGGTTTTTGTTTAGTGTTGCACAGATCAGCCATGGTGATGTCACATTCAATGTTATAAGAGTAATGTGCCAAGAACTTCTTGATTAGCTCTTCAAAGGTCCTAATGCCTCCTGGTAGTCGGGAAAACCATGATGTGGTTGTTCTTCCCAAGCTTTGGGGAAAAAGCCACATTAGGTATGTGTCCTCATATGCCACTTCGAGGAAAGTTGAATGAAATTCTCTGACATGATCGCGAGGACCTCCCTTTCCTCTATATTTTTTGAATTTGGGTGTTTTGAATCCTCGTGGAAAGGGTGGCATATAAAGATTTCTATCAAAGGGATAGGGACAGATGTCATTGAGTGAGAATTGGTTAGTCTTTACACCACTATGAAGTTGTTGGGCGAGATTTTCAACTTGTTGCTGCAACATCTCCATTTCATTTGGAGGAGGTGGTGGGTTACCTCGAGGAATGTTATATCTGATGGGATCTCTACCTCTTTCTTCTTCATGGTGACTTTGTCATTCTGATGCTTGTCTTAACTGGGCAAGATCAAAGTTAGAGGGGAGTTTGGCTCCTTTTTGAGCGAGCTTTAAAAAGTGAGCATCCGCATTGCTCCTGAGTATTTCGTCAAAAATTTTGTTAAAGAGAGGGTTATGCTGGGCCCTTTCTATTGTGGCAGGAGTAGGAGTACTTGGGTTTTCATCATTCAGATTTCCTCCAAGAGCTTCTTGGAATTCATTGATGTTTTCCTCCTCTTCTTCCTCAATTTCCATTTGTCTAGTTCTTAATCTAGTATGAGCCATTTTGTTCACAAGTTTTTGTTGAAGTTGAGTGAAAATGAGGACGAGTTGTTGATGAAATGAAAGATTGATGGTTGGTGAATTGTGGTGCATGTGGATCTCTAGCACTTTAAAGGTAGATGTAACCGAAATTCCTTCTTTGAATTGCTTGTTTGTTTTGATAAGGTTTGATGTGATAAGGTGTAGAGAAATCTGAGATGTGTTACAAATTTAACTACCTAGTAATGAGAGGATTCACTCATGAACTAGTTTTAACCTGCATAGATGTGTCTCTTAGGATGAGCTTATCCTAGATGTAGAAACAATCTGAAAAGTGATGTGATGTGTTTGATTCAAGCAATATCTAAAAGAGAACTTAGGACAAGAATCTTTTAATTGTTTTGAGAGTTGGAACAGATTGATGATGAAGTGATGATGTATGAATGAGATAATGGATGAAATGTTTTAACTTCAATAAAAGCTTTGTGTTACGAATGGAACAAATTCTACCTCTTCCCTTTCGGGCATTGGTGGCATTTCTTGAGCTACATTGTATGTGATACAAACATTTGGGAAGAAGTTGGGATTAATCTCGCCTCCTTGGTTTTTATGATAACTCAAAGCTCTATATTGCATAAAAGCTCTACGGTTTAATGAGTCTGAATCAAATTTGTTTGTTTTGCCTTGAAGGTAGAGATGCATGTGACGTAGAAAAACTCTATGGGAGACAAAGATTTGTCTATTGAGATAGAAGAATTTCCTCCTTTGGATCAAAGCCTTTGAGCTTAATGGTATTCTTTTCAAGTTGATGTTTTGATGAAGATTCTTCTTTCTTAAGATATGAAGAATGGTCATAAAATTTGATTCTTTTCTTTGTTTTTGATCTTTTTGGTTGTTTTGAAAGATGTTTGGTTGGATGAATACTTGTTTTGGATTTGATTTTTGATTCTTCTTTGACAAGAAAACAAAGCAAGCACACAAACACAAGAATGTTGCCTTAAAGGCACAAATGAGTATGGGTCTAGATCAACCCAATCCTTGGACTTTTTATGACCCTTTCTTTTAAGTGTATTTTAGGTGTTTTTGTTTCCAAAGCCTGAAGTCAGCTCAATTTGTACTTGGTCTTGACTAAAACGAAGACACCTCAAACACTTTGTATCCCTAAGGTCAAATGGCCAGTTGTGATAAATTCAGCCCACATCTTGATATTTCTTTGACTTTGGTACTACATACCTTATGAATCCCACCGTGGCAGGTAAGGATGTGATATACTAAGTCTTGTGCGAGTATAACAAATAGATGATCCCTATGATGGGGGAGTCACCACTTTTATCAAACCACAAGTGAATTTTCAAAAAACTATGTTTCTACTCAAAGAAATATGTATGGTGAGTATCTTGGGAGCAAAACCATCTATGCTCTTGCACTGAATTATATCTCAAATATTCTCAATCAATAGAACGGGTGGGCTACTACTTAAAGGTATTTAGTCATTTTCGATGTCTTTGGACATAAGTTCATTCTGCAGTGACTCACTTAAGAGCCTTGTAACTTGTGGTGGGGCCCATTTGTCCTTTCGACAAGTTACATTGTAGGAACAGCTATACCCAAGGCTACAACTTTTGCTCTCACCTGATTTCTATAGCGGCTCAAAGGATTTACCGCGCGATGTCGTTCCCAAGAGTGATGTGTCTCTTGGCAGGCCTCTCTTAAAAAGATAAAATTTTTGAGTGTTACTAACACTTTTCTCTTGCACCTAGGACCACGAAAGCCAAGGGAGAGGATAGTGTGTGTTAGAAGTAGGACCACTCGACCAACATTTTGCACAAGTGTTCCAAACACGAAATGCACTTGTTCTTTTTAACTTGCCATCACAATGTGTTCTAACTATTTGGAGATGTTGCTCCAACAATCACGGTGTTCTTTTTAACCTCAAATGCAAAATTTTAAGTAACTAGAACTTTGAAAATCTTGGTCAACTTAATTTGAAGCACGTATGAAGGAAAAAACGCTTTGCAAAATTTTTAAAACAAGTGGATTGTAAGTTTTAATTGCACCAAAAATTGAAGTGTGGATTGTAAATTTTTGCTTAAGTTTGATGCTAGAAATGAATTTGTCTTGTTGATTTTAAGCACCAAATGAAAAGTTAAGCCTAAACTTGCAATAAACAAAGTTGTTTTGTTCAATTTTAGAGCACCAAATACAAATTTTGATCCTAAGCTTGCAAGAAAGCAAATTTTGTGTTTGTTCAATTTTAAAACACCAAAAGGAAGTTTTTGATTTTTAAGGAGGTTGGTTTTAGACCTGCACAAGAAACAAATAGTTAGTAAAAACTGAACCTATGGTGGGCTTCTACAAGCCTAAGAATTTTCCTTTTTTCGGTTACAGGATCGTTTTTACAACTTTATGTTACAATAGCACTACTCTGTGTTTAAACAGAAGCGCTATTTAACACAAACATGCTAAAAGAAGAAAAATGATAGTGATGGCAAAAGCGCTAAAACATTCCCAATAGTGCCAAAACAAGTTCAAAAGCGCTCAAACAAGGTCAATAGCACTAAACTTGGTACAATAGCGCTACAACATGATCAATAGCGCTAAAGCGCAACCTGTGTGTCAAGTTCAACATTCAAACATGTTAGTTGTCAAAAAAAATTGTTTATTTAAGTGTTTGGATTCACGTCGGGTTCACCAAATGATGCTTTGCAAAAAGGGAAGGTTAGTCAATGATAACAAAACACAAACAAGAAGAAAAGCCAAATTGTTAGTGTCAGAAATCATAAACAAAATACTTTCCTACATAAGCATATCAAAAGAGATACCAAAAGCATGACATAATATCTAACTAAGAAGGTAAACATGATGAGGCATCTCCAAATGCCTCCTAACATGCTCTTGGCTTCTTCTCCTTTGTTCCTCTCCTCTCCAAGTTCCAAAATAGTGTAGCTCTCAGCAGCTTTTTGCACTATGGATGCTTATGGAGGTTTGAGATTGAAGTATTTGCTCTAAATGTGAATCAAAACTTAATACTATGCTATTGATACTAAAATAATTTATTTTAACCAAAATGACAAGATATTAATTGATTATGCTAAAATACTCTCTTAAAATGCCTATAGCTTAAATGCATACAAGTTTTCAGGATCATGACTATGAATGCTAAATGCTTGAGGATTTGAAAATGAGGAATGTGAGCTCTATTTATAGGTAAAATGGAGCAATGGATGGTTGAGATTGAGCAATCTCAATAATGGTTAGGATTGAATGATTTCAAATCCATGTGATGGCTTTCAACCCAATCTTAGGATGACAAGTGTCAATGTGAGATAGGTTGAGAGGAGAGGGAATAAGAATTTAATGCTTGACATGACCTTGGGAGTTAAGGTCAAGGTTAGTTGAATGAATAAACTCTTTATTCAAAGAATAAAGCTTTTATCCAATGGATAAACTCTTGTGCAAAGGCAAAAGGGATAACCATGGTCAAAGCAATAAATGCTTGAGGAGACACATGAGTGCAAGTTGAAATAACCATAAATGGTTATGTAAGAGCCATTAATGGTCATGTAAGAACCATTAGTGGTTTTGGAAGACTTTGGAGGTTAAATTGTTGAACACACAAAGCATTAAATGCTTTTCAAAGACTTTGAAGTCTTTGAGAAGTGACTTCATGTTGCTTAGGAATGTGACAATAATTAGGGAATGGATGAGGCTAATTAGGAAGGGGTTAGAAGAATCTAGAAGGGGATTTAGGCTAGCAAGTGGGTTTGGTGGGTGAGGGAAAATAGGATTTTATTAAAATAAAAATTCATTTATTTCAATAAATGTGTGCAAGTTGCATTTGTAGGAAAATGCAAGTGGGGGGGATTTATGATTTAAATAAATGTTTTATTTAATTTATTTAAAAGAGGAAAAGGGTTAAATGAAATAAATATGATTTATTCATTTAATTGATTGTGAGTTTGGTAAAATGAATTAATTAAAATAAATTGAATAATTTATTTAATTAATAGGAGAATGTTTGAAGATGAATTAATTAAATGTTAATTTAATTAACTGATGGCTAGTGGATTTTTAATCAAATAAATAGCAAATATTCATTTAATTAAACTGGATAGATTTATGTGACTACACTAACCAATAGAGTGTCAATTGCCAACAATCTCCTTTGGCATTGATGGCAACACGCATGTGAAAAATGGTCATGGTTCCAACTGCTGGTTTCATCCTACCCTGCTCCCCCTAAGCTGAATATGCAAAATGCTCCAATACTCCAAAATTCCAAAAACTCTGTAACTCCCCCTAATGTATGCAACCCTTCATTATTTTTCACATGTATACTACTCCCCCTTTGACATCAATGCCCAAAAATTTGTAAAAAGAATTTCAAATAATGATAACTGTACACTGAATACCTCAAAAAAATGTCTTACCGGAGCTTGACCACTTTTAAGATTTCTAGGTAAGCTTTCTCCAATAACACCACATAAGTATCCCAACCGGTTTTGAATGTGCCAAAGATAGATACAAGTCTACTCAGTAAATATGCAAGTGATTCTTTCTCATTAACTTTTGCCAGTGTGGGCTTACCAAGCATATCCATGCATTCCCTCTTATGTACACCAAGTGAATCCAATCTTGGACTCACCAAACCTTTGAGACTTCTGGCTCTCTGAATGATCTTATCTCTCTCCTTTTCAAGAGAAGAAATTTGGTTCTCCAAGGTCAAAATTTGTCCATCAATAGATGTGGTCAGTGAAATTAGTCCATCAAAAGAGTTAGCAATACTAGCAATTTTATCCTATACCTCTTTTATCTTTTCATCTACTTTTGCTGTAAGAATCTCTGTATTGCAACATACCCTATATATATTAGTGCCTTGTTTTAGATAATTCTCTATCAAAATTAACTTCTTCTCAATCTTTTTCTTTTCTTTGTCAATGATCTGATCAAAAGCGACTCTCTTAGCCAAAGTGAATTTTTCAAGTGCTAGCCGGTTAGAGATCTGCTGTAATGATTGAAAATCCTTAGAGACGTGTTCTGTTATTATCTTAAGCTTTCCAGAAGGGCTTTATTCATTCTCAATCTTACATTCCGTGACCAATCTATGCAAAATAGTTATGGATTGATCTATAATCCCTTTGTCAGTGGTTCCCTCCTTCATTAGTTTCTAAGCAACCATCATCATCAGTTCCATGGGACTCATCTTTGTGATGTTTTTCTTTTCCACTAGAGAAGTGTCAATTATCAATAACTATGTGCCAACAATTGGTTCCCTACCGGATTCCCCTGTTTTCTCTAGTGATTTAACTTTTATTGCCTCCTCACTTGCACCGGTGGCTTCGCCACTTGGTGCAGTATGTGCAACTGCTATTTCCTCTCTAGGAACAATATCCTCAACCTGTACATTAGTATCTAGAGGACAAGTGTCCTCAATGTTAGTATCTTGTACCTATCTCTCATATTGTTGGTCACCTTACTTTTTGTTTGGTATGATAGTATATATCATTGAGCGCTTACTCTTATGTCAGGTGTAGAAGGTAAACTACACTTCCCATTCATAGTCTAGAGTACAAGGGAGATGCATGTTTTCTCTATTGTATCTCTATTTCTATAGGATTTTAGGTCATGGATGTTAGCAGAAGTACTGTTTGTGCATTCTTAGCACACTCTAATCTCTTGGGAACATCATTAGATATGTTATCAATCTGTTTGTCATGATTAATAAGTTATTCTATGTTTGTTGTTGAATACCTTTCTGTCTACAACCTCAATTGTCTTCTCCATCTCATCTGGAGTTATAGAAACACATATAGCTAAGAGTTCTTGCATCTTAATGTGTTTATCTTCTTGCATTGCAGATAAACTTCTAGCATCTAACATGTTGTATAGCTCTGTCGGTATTTGATTTTCTATTTCAATTAATGCTTTCTTATAGATGTCTCAATATAGAAGAATTGCTTCTTCTACCTCTCTCTGTTCATCAACTTTAAATTTATCATAATAAGACTTGACATTATTCAGCATCCCATCCTTAGTAATTTCATGAATAATTTCAACACAAGTCTTAGGCAGAATAATTGTTGCATTACCAGTCTCTAGTGCCAAATCAGTGTCACTCTTCTTCCTCCTTCTGGTAGTACCAGATGTAGCTGATGGTGTAGCCTTGGGTGCCTGCTTCTGTGTGAGTAATTTGATGGTAACCTTCCTAACCGGTTGTTTCTTTTCTTCCACTTTAGGTTCTTTTGGTTTCTTCCTCACAACCCTTTTGATTGCTAATGGTGTCTCATCTTCAAGCTCAGAATCTGCAGTCACAGGTTCAATGTGAACTACCGGATCCTTCCTCTTTCTCCCTTTCTCCTGGACAACATCAATGAGTGCCTTAATGGCTTTAGAAACCTCCTATACAAAATTGCTTGCCTTACCTTCTTGTTTTTCCCTCTTCTTCCGGTTGAACTCAATTTCAACCTCAAGAGTCTTTTGATGTGCTGTTCAATAAGGTTTTTCTATTTCATCTAGATTCTGCATCTATTAGAATTTTTGCATATGCATCTAGAATTAATGCATCCACCTCATATCTCATTTCCTCTATCCAAATCTTCCAGGGCTTGACTGCCTTCATAAGAGTCACATCCTTCTTACCCATGAAACAAATGTCGGTAGAGTATTTCTCTACTATTTGCTCATGTATCCTTATTCTAGACCTCATAGATTTCTACAAATCCTTGAAGTAACCCCATACCTTATCATCTCTAAGACTTCCCAATGCAGTAATTGATTTCTTAAGTTGTCTCCCTACCGGGATGTCAAAAGGTCATTATTTCCTTCCAGAACCGGGGGTATCATTCAAAAACTATAACATTAAGCATACTAATAGATTTCCATACAGAAAGGTGTCGTTCTTCTTACCTTTAATATTTCCTAAATTGATTAATAACTCCTCAAGCATCCAGTCACAAAGATCAAACTTGATATTTTATCTCATCATTCTATAAGCAGCCAAAACATATGAACTGGAAACTAAATTCAGTCGGTTAGACTGAGTTACCTTGTAGCCTATGATCATGCTTCCAAATTTGATGTCAGTGTCAGTGATGGTGCTCACCTTCGTCGATCTCTTGTTTGATGTAGCACCCATGATCTTCCTTACAAAGTCATTTGATACTTTCTTATCCAGATGTTGCCCTGTTGATGGAAAACCAGTAATTGCCTAAATAGCTTCCTTAGTGATTTTATAGGGTTGGTCCAGCCATATGAATTCCTCATGTACTCTTCTTAGTACATACCTGACAATCTCATCCTTGAACTTTGAAATATTCAGAATATCAATGAACCCTAAATCTTTGATGTGTTTATATTGCAATTTGATTTTATCAGATTCTCTCATGAGTTCATTCATATACATCCTCTTGATCTCTGAAGTGCCTAAGTCCTCTATATGACAATAAATATAGGCCCTAACATCTTCCACATATACCACTCCCTCCGAGACGTGAGAAAATGCTCCAACCTAATCTTCCTTGGTGGCCACATGTGGATACCATTTGAAAATTGGTCTGGGGCGGTCCTTAACTTCTACTACAGTTGGATTTGCAACGAAAATAGGACCAGAAGATGATTTTGATTCCATGATTCAAAAACAATACCTTTAGAACGCTGCTGGTGAAAACCTCTAACAAATCCTTCCAGATGCTGGTGTGATCGTTCAAGATGAAATTTGATTGCCTTTGAATAGCTTCTGATTGCACTAAGTCGCTCTGAATCGCTCTGAATTTACTCTGAATACTGGGTGAATAATAATGAAGCGTAATTGACCTTTTATCCATCGAGAAAAACCCTAATTTTCTATTGACATAAATGACTGTCAGTGAAAGATACCAGATATCACTCTGAACACATCAATGCCAAATAATCCTCTCCAATATCTAGATCATCTTCTAGAATCTCCTCTAGGGGAATATGCATCATCTTCCATGAAATTTGCCTACCCCTAAGGCATCTGCCTTAGTTACCGGATGGGCTTACTATTGGTGCAGGAACAACCTCTTCTATCGGATAGGTAACCGGGACACTCCCATCTGATGATTTCTCTTCAGTCTTCCTAATCCATCTCCGAGTATGATCTTGTGCCTTTATAATTTGATCCTCCATTTCCAATCGGTGGATTTTTGCTTCTGCAAAACTTAGCAATATGTCCAACTTCATTGCATGCATAACATGTAACATTGTTATTTTTAATTGCCTTGCTAAAATCAGTGAAATTGCTTGATATGCACTGATTAGCCATATGTCCAAATTTTCCACAAGCATAGAATTTTACATTCATTTTGCAATCTTCTATCTTATGACCAATTTTATTGCATTTAGAACATTTTCCGGGAGCAGAATCAGGGTTCTGATTTGCTTTTTTCTACATTGCCTAGCCATGTGACCAAATATATTGCAAACAAAACATCTACCATTAAATTTATAAGCATTTAATTGCCTTACCAGTGCTTTATGGTTTTTATCTTCATTAGCAGTACCAAAACTCTGTCCTTGCTCAAATCCAAGTCCACTGGAATCTCTAATCTGCCTCTGCCTCTTCAATAACTCATCAAGCTGTGCCGAGCTGATCTTGAATTTTTCTTTGTACTCAGTTGCAACAACTAAATCATCTCTTAGTACTGTCATTTGTCTCTCAATATCTTTCTCATTGCTATGGGATTGTACCAAATTAGACCTTAATATCTCATTTTCATGAGTCAACCTACCACATTCTTCAAATTTGTTCTTCAGGTATATAGCAAGATTTTCTTCCTTTTTCTTTCTGTCCTCAATATCCTTAAACAACCTCATAGTCATAGCTTGCATTTCATTCTTCATAACCATGTTCTCCTGACTCAATTTCTGACATTGTTCCTTAAGTGCATCTTCATCATCCTGATTTTGCAAAAGTTCCTTTCTCCCAGCTTGAACAAATGAAAGTCTCTCTTATAGAACAAGAATAAATTATTTAGCAGAATTCAACTCATCTTGTAGCTTTAAGTTCTTCAATCTTTTAGCATCATAATCTTCAAGTGCCATCTCAAGCTGCTTCTCCAAAGCCATATTCAATGATTCCAGTTTCAGGATCTTCCTCAAGCTATTAAACTTCCTCCGAGGCACAAGGCTCTGATACCAATTTTTGGAAACCAATAACACTGAGAGGGCGGGGGGGGGGGGGGGGGGGGGCGTGAATCAGTTTTATACCGAAATAGAAGATTTTAGCCTTAACAAAATTGAAAGAAGTAATGCAAGCAATAAGCCAAACACATAAATGAGAACCATAGCAAACATATTTGTATGTGGAAAACCTCAATGAGGAAAAACCATGGTGGGATTTGTGACCCACAATATCAATTCACTATCCATATGAAGAGATATTATAATATATGATGGGCCTACACTTATGGGAAGGCTTACAACCTAGAGCACATTGCTCATCACAATAGGAGTCTCATTGACTACATAACAATCCAGACAACAACCCAGAGAAGTGTGAACTACTCAATATAGCATCTCCTATGCCAGAATACAGTTTCAGTTTAAGCTCTGTTTGTTCTGGTTAAAACCCTAAACCTCACTGCCAGAATAACCCTTACAATGAATTCCTCACATACATAGTCTCTGTGATATATTTTGCATTATATTACATCCACATATCCATTCCACATGTCTATCTCTATTCTTTTATCCATGGAAAATGATCTAATCAATCTCCTCTATATACCCTATACAAATTTATGCCTTATGTCGGCTTACAAGGATATATACAATTACATATTACATGTCGGCCATATAACATAAATGAATAAGCATTTAAACAAGTTGCCAATGTCAGATCCAAGATGTGTCGACCTCCAATACCGATGACCTTTACTATACCATGTCGGCCTGCATTGTCGGTGACCAAATAAATCTTCTATCCAGTCGGTGCTGGTGTAGAGTCTGTGATGTGCCTGCTGGTATGCTATATGAAGCCGGAACCCAAAATCATGTTACCATCAATGAAAAAATAATGAAACCTAATCGATAGAGTGTCAATTACCAACAACAACAACAATGTGAATGCTACAACAAATGTGCCTTCTATTTCTAAATTTTTAAAAAGAGAAAGATAGTTTACTCCTTTGAATGAATCTTTACATAGTATTATGTCTCAGTTGTTGCAAATAAATGTTATCAAACTTCCTCCTATAAAACAAGTTGATCCTTCTAAACTTGCACCCCCTCATTTTGATAACAATTCATTTTGTCAATTTCATCGTCAGCTTGGTCATGATACTGAGAAATGTTTCGCATTGCAAAGTAAGCTTCAAGATCCGATTGATAACAATACTATATCTATGGCAGGTGTGAATGATAAGAGAAATAAATCAGTAGCTCCTCCTAATCAAAATCTTAAATTTTTTACTGATTCTTTTCCTTCTCATACCTCTAACATGATTGATACTAAGTATACTTCTTTCTCCTTTGAGGAATTCATTTCTATGGCTCCGAACTTGGTAAATATGGCAGAAAAAAAAGATACGACTAAGGATTCTTGTACCACATTTGACCCTAGTGAGACCATTAGAGCACTCGATGGCCCTTTATACATAGTTGTGAAGGTTAAGGATATCCCTTGCTGTGGCGCTCTTTTTGATCCTTCTTGCATGGTTAACATCATTACTGAGGAGTATCTTTTCACTTTACGATTCCATAAACCAATATATGATGCCTCTAATGTAATTGTGAAGTTATTTGATGGATTCTCTTGTCCTATCATCCTTCCTATTGAAGTTCATACTAAATCTATAGATTTTGACTTTGTTATCATACCCTCTTCCGAGCAATTCCATGTGAAGTTGGGATATCCTTGGCTATCTTCCATGAAGGCTATTGCTTCTCCAATCCATAAGTGTTTGAAATTTCCTCACAATGGCAAAATCATAATTGTGAACCATAGCTTATTTCGTCCATCCAAAAGAAGCCCTGGTGTTCCTATTGATTTATCTTGGCCTAAGCAATTTCAATCTCTTCCATCAAGGAGCGATGCTCTTTTTCAATCTTATAAAAAATGGAAGAAATATATGATCTTATCCTTAAGTTAACCTAGATCCCCAACACTTGACATTCCTATCATACATGAAGATGAAGTTCTTCCCCTCACAGATAGAACTAATCTCACTCCTAAACAAGATCTTCAATCTATTCCTATGGATGTGACTATACCTTTTCTGAAGAAGAACAACAATATTCCTCCTAAGGTTAGACCTATACATCCTCCTCATGATGGACTTGGTCTCCTTCCTACACCTAACATTCCTCCTTTATATGTCATAGTTCCACCTCCTTCCTCTTATAGAGAGAAGAGGCTTACTTCTCCTCTTGTCCAACCTAAAAGACCTCAACCTAAACCTTCAACTATCATAGAAGAAAACATTCCTACTTTTTCAAATGTTCCTTCTCCTTCTCAGCCTTCCACTAAGACTCGATGGAATCGTTGTGCGTGAGAACATCGATGAAGGTGCCATGTTCGAGCTCGTGAAGTTGTCTCTCAAACTATTCCATCTCCTAAAACTCCAACAATTGACATGATTCCCTTTTCTCCTAAGCAGATATTCTCTCTCTCTCCTTTCTTCCTCTTTTGTGACCATTCTTCTATGTTTATCCCTGTTCTTCTATTGTTCCCTCAATGTCTATTTGAGGATGTTGCAAAGCATTGAGATCTCTTTTTGTCTCTTTCATGTTGACTCAAAAGACATCCTCTCTTCCCTTTCTTCTAAGGTAGTTTCCTTTCTTTGGGGAATGATGATTATTATATGTATATACATAAATGATATACATGGGTTATCATACAACATACTGACCCTAAGGAAAGCAAAACTACCTCCTGTTTTGTGTCCATTATCCTTGGGTTTATTGCTGACTCGGGGGCTAAATCCTTGCGATAGTGTGCTCCCTCTCTTCTCTCTCTCTTGGGTGTATCCTATCTTAAAGAAATCACTCTCGATAAGGTGCACACAATCGCTTTAACATGGGGCATACACTTCGATCATATTTTCCTTTTCGATACTTAGAATTATTTAGTGAACTTGGGTTTTCTTTATAATCTTGGTATCTTTCTCATGACTCATAGTGAGGGGAACCTTGCTACTTGCAGTCATGGTTTTCCCCTTCTTGATCTTCCCTTTTAATTGGTCAATTGAAGTCATAAGATCCTAAGTCCACTGGGGGCTTGGTGCATCTTGCCTCCTTGATGTGGTAGAAATATTTCAATCTTGTTTCCTTGTACTTTACCGATAGTAATGAAGTATGCTTATACTCCTTCTGAAGTGGGGGCTAAATATAGTGTCATGAAATTGCAACCCTTGCAATTGTTGACCATATTAGGGTCCTCATGCATGCAATTAAAATCCCTAAGCCTGATCAAAGACTGGAGACTTGCTCGACACCTGGAAATTGCATCTTGCTTGGCCTCCGCATTGCCCGAACTACATCCTATCCTAGAAAAAAAGGGCAGTGTCCTCCTAGGACAGGGGTGTGGTGCCCCTGTCCCCTACCCTATTTTGTGGTAGGACCCTTCAAATTGTGCTTTGGTGGTTGTGCATTGAGCAGGAAACTCCCCTAGTGTCGGCCTGCGATGGAAAATCAATCAATTAACCCTAATTGACAAGTATATAAGTCACACTTCCCCTTCCATTTTTGCATAACACAAATACATGAGATCACACATTCAAGCATTCTTTTCCTACATTGAGCATTTTCAAGTCTCCTTTCAAGGCTAGGTGTTGCATTCAAGTCAAGGATTCAACCATTGAAGAGGAGATTCATTCCAACATTCAACTTCATACAAGCAATTCTATCAACACTTCTATCATAGCCTCCCTTGAGGTGATTTACATTTCAGTCTTTCATTTACACTTACTTGCAAGTACTTTCTTTCATCATTTGGTTAATTCCAAAATTGGGGTTTGACCTGAAGGCAAACCCCCAATCCCAACCCCTTTTCCTCTCTTTTTTGTGTGTAGGTTGCAGGTGAGTGGCTGTACTTTTGGATTTAGACTCCATTTGCAGAGGCAAAAAAACTCTTTTCATTTCGTGGATTTTTTGGAGGACCGTGTACGTTCCCACCACGACCTGGGTAAATTTTCCTCAAATTTGTAGGGCAGATTTATCTCGACATATTATTGCCAGATCCATGTGCACAACTTCATCCTATGCTTCTATCTCGATTTATAATAAGATCTTTGTTGCTTTTTCAATTGGTTATAAGAACACAATTCAATCAATTCAAATCTCAATCTCAGAAGAGGGGATTAACTTACCATCACTCAGAATTCCGTCTATTTTTCTAGAGGTTGAATCTAGTGTATTTCCCCCCTCTTCTAATGTAATGCGTGAAAAGTGTGTGAAGGGAAATCCAAAGTGAAAATTTCATCTCTCCTTGGAGGGAAGAAAATATTTCCTCTCATCTTTCAATTACGGTAATGAATTACAATGAAAGAACTCCAAAATAGCATCTAACAATTCCTAGATGAGTTTCGGTTAAGTGCAAAATGCTAACTCTACCACCTCTGCTACTATGCTCTTTTTACTATCTTAGTCAGCTACCAGATTAGGAATACACACGTGAAACTGCACAAAAAGTAATTCTCTATCACCACTCGCTTGCTTACTATCACATCACACACCAAAAAGATCTTCTATCTTCTGCACCGATCTTATATATCCGCAATCATAAAATAGATAATTATCAAGTTAGCCTGTAGTGTAACATGTAGAATTGAGTCGGCTTGAATGGATCACCAAAAAGATTATAAAATGATGTCTCTATGTTGGCCCTATCATCCCATACATGATTCATAACACCACAATCATCAGAAAGCTTCCAAACCAAAATTGTTCTACTCAACCTGAAATACCGGTTAATTGGTGTATCAACTTAAGTTGTCACCACAAAAGTTGACCAACAACTTGTTAGTCCAGCATGAAAATATAAAAGCTATAGGAATACAAGCTTCAACCAATGAAACAACATAAAATAAAGCAAATAAAATGATTATACCTTCATGGATTATGTCTCATTGTGTCCTAACCCCATTATTCTTGGTTGCAGATGATTTGCTCTCAGACAAGCACTGGTAGCTTCTAAGATGGCAAGTGTAGAATGAACTGATAGCTGATATGATATGCAAAAACTATGCTATGAAAATGATTTATGCTAATTTTCTCAAAAACTCTAAAATGCTTAAAAAATGAACTCATAGATTCAAAGATTAAGACTCCTAGTTAACTATGAGATTAGCTATTAGTTTCAAAAATGAATTAGGAGACCTCTATTTATAGATTTTTTAGTGTATAAGCTTAGGTGGCAAAGATAAACGATCATGATTAAATCTTTCTTTTTGGATGGCTATGAGCAAGAGACTAAAGGTTGAGAGAAAGGGGGAAGGAGAAGACAAGTGTCACTCATCTCACCTTGACTGAGGGGAAGGCTGAGAGAATCTAGGATTGGTTGGAGAATATTTAAGGATGGAGGGACAAGTGGAGATGGACTAGGGTTAGGTGGACAAAACCTCTTCCAAGAATATAGGAGTGTTGGAGCAAAAATAGGGAGGTTTCAAAGATTATGTGCACGTACACATTTTATTCATGAATATGGGAGTTGGAGATAAGTGGCTCACAAAAGATTTATTTTTATTGATTTAAATTAGCCACATGATGGATGAGTTGGCAAAGGTGGAGATGAAGGGTGAGTTGGAAAGTGGTAATTAAATAATTATGAAATTATTTAATAATGGAACTATAGGATAGTGAATAGTGCACAAATATGATAGGGAATAATAATTAAATATTTAATATTTAATTATTTGGCTTAGAAGAAAGAGGGATAATGAATTAGTTAATTAAATGTTTGAACGCAATTAATTAATAGAAGAATATTAAATATTAATGAATTAAATAAATTAATCTTTTCAAAATAATTATTTAATAGAATAATAATAATTAAATAAATATAAAATATTTATTTAATTACTCATAGCCAATTTTACGTGTATACATTTTCCCTCTCTTTGAATTGATGTTGAGTCAAAATTGTTTCAAAGATTAAGTCAAGTCTCGATGATGCCCATGACGATGATGAAAATCCTGATTGTGTGCCCCCTCAAGAGATTGATCGTGAAATTATAAAAAAAATGATTGAACGATTAATCTCACGGTAATTGATTGAAAAGACTTGATTAAAAACAAACCCTTCAATTAAATAAAATTACTCCCCTTTGAAAAATTAATCACCCCTTCAAAAAAATAAAAAAGGTAAGAATAAAATTAACCATTGGCTCATTTTATCCTCATTTGCAATTTGTAAGCTTTTGGAGAAAAAAGAGAAATTATCATGGAGTGCTGAGCTAGAAAGATGGCAATCTTGTATGAGAACCACAAATTTGAGCGCGTTCATCGATATCAATGACCTGCTGAGTATGGCCCACTGGTGAGTAACCTATCCCAAGCTTAGTTTTTTAATTTCCGTACCAAATTTCCATGTTTTTTCGCATTTTTGAAAGTCTTGGTAAAAATTTTCCGTTTGTCTCACTTTGGTTCTCGCTTTTGCCTCTTAGGTTAGCACTTTCATTGGTTAGGTTAACGTTTTCATTCATTTAGCGCATCCACCTTGTATTTCCACGCATATGTCTTATTTGTTAGTGCTTTCGTTAGTTAAGTTTGCGCATTTGTTTGGTATGTTAACGCTTTTACCTGAGTTTGCACATGTGCTTGTTTTGGTCGCACATTTGTTTTGTGGGTTAGCGCATATGCTATGTTTAGCGCCTATGTACGTTAAGTTATCACATTTGTTTAGTTAAACAACACTTTTGTTAAAAATTGAACTTTTTTGAGTAAGGCAATGTGTAAGTTCATTTTGATGGATTTTATTAGATGTTTTGATGTTCCATTTTGATAGATTGATATTTGACTTGATAGATTGATATTTGACTTGATAGATTGATATTTGACTTGATAGATAGATTTTTGTTTGATTACTTGATAGATGTTTTGATTTGATAGGATAGCTGTTTGTTAAAACCATGATTGATGGTTTGATAGGAGCTCTAAGAGACCGATGTAGTCTCTGATGAAGAGCTTGATATGTTGATCATTTGATTGATAGCATGATTTGATTGATAGATAAGATTTGCTTGAAATGTTTGATTGAGTGGATAGATGATTGATAGTCAAACTTGTCTGATTAAACAGGAGAAACTTTATGCCCTCTAGTCTCGGGAGAAATTCCTGATGATGCGCCACTTGGTTCCAGAGTTGAGTCAGGACGAGATTAGACACATTGATGCTTGTGGTCTATTTCACCTTTTGTATATGCCAGATATTATGCATAATAGGGGTTGTTTGACAACATTGGCCAAGAGATGGCATCGTGATCATAACACGTTTCACCCACCCATTGGTGAGATCAATGTTACGCTAGAGGATGTGTATAAGATCCTAAATATCCTTGCTACTGGCGAGCTTGTCTAGTATGACTACCAGGATTTAGGAGTGTAGCATCATAAAATTGCGACCTTGCAATTTTCAACCATATTTGGGTCTTCACATTGGCAAAACGAATCCCTAAGCCTAATTGGAGACCCGAGACATGCTCACACTACCCAAAGATTGCATTTCCTCACACCCCGCACTCCCTATTGCTGCTTCTTGTCCTAAATTAGGGTAGGATAGGGGCATGATGCCTCTATCCTTGCCCTTTTTTGGGCCCCCTCCATTCAAACATTGCATTGGGATTTGCATTTTGGAAGCGGGAAAAGTTTCCCCATGTTGGCCTATAATGAAAAATCAATCAATTAACCCTAATTGGTGAATATATAAGACACATTCTCTCTCCCATTTTCATAAGTCAAGAAGTTGAAGAAGATACATACATGAAGAGGAAATTGTGATCCTAAGTGAAATCAAGCATTCAAGGATTCAAGTGTCCATTGAAGCATCCATTGAGAATCTAAGGTCTCCTTTCAAGGCTATGTGTTGCATTCAAGTCAAGGATTCAACCATTGAAGTGGAGATCTCTCTTGACATTCAATTCTACATATCCTTCAAACAACTCTATCAACATTTCAATTACATCCTCCCTTGAGGTGAATTCCATTTTAGTCATTTACTTTCATTATTTGCAAGTACTTTTTATCATTTGGTTAATTCCAAAACCAGGGTTTGACCTGAAGGCAAACCCCCAATCCCAACAATATTTCCTCTCTTTTCTATGTGTAGGTTGCTGGTGCATAGCTATATTTGCAGATTTGGACTCCATTCTCAAAGGCAAAAAACCCTTTTCGGCATGCAGATTTTTCGGAGGACCATGTGCACTTCAACATGGTCTCGACAAATTTCACCTAAATTTGCAGGAAAGCTTTGTCTCATCCTTTTACTACTAACCGGGTGCACAACTTCATCCTGCATTTCTATCTCAACTTACAATCATTTTTTTATCGCTTTTACACTTAGTCTTAAATTGCATAATTCAACCTATTGCATTCTACAAGAGGGGTTACTTTCACTCTCTAAATTCATTGTCAATTCACTTAGAACTCAATATCTTGAGATTGGATCTAGTGAATTCTCCCCCCTCTTTTAAATGTAATGTGTGTGAGAGGTTGAATAGAATCTTTTGTGAAACTTTCACTCCTTTCCTTGAGGAGAGAAAAGCTTTCCTCTTGACTTCTCCATCACCCTTTTTCACCACATTACATTTTGGTGAACCTGATGTCTTACATGCTTGACATTTCAAATCATTGCATATTTTTCATTTAAAAGTTTAATTTTATTGCAAATTTACAAAACTTAGTGGTTAATTCAATCAAAACCCTAGTTTTAAAAAATTGGAATTGAACTCATGTCTTGTAAAAATTGCTATCTATTGTTTTAGATCTAAAAATTACATTGATTGTCAAATTGAATTTCATAATTGTCTTGTTTAAATTGCAAATCAAATTTACAAAATTAAGAGGTTAATTATCGAAAACCTAAATTAAAAAAAAATCAATTTGAACTTATGCAAAACTTGAATTTACATTTAATTTTCAGATTTAGGAATATTTTTAGATTTTTCTTCTTGCCTAAAATTCAAAATTTCAATTTCCCTCCCTTTTTCAAAATTTAAAATTTTAAAATTCAGTGGTTAGGTCCTAAAATCCTAAATTAATTGGATTTTGTGCAAATTTCAATCAATTTCAATCAATTTTAGTTTTCTAAACATTCTTCAAGGTGGCCCTATCCATTAGGTTTGACCTTTTTCAAATTTGCAATTCAACTTCTTGTCTTTTTCAATACCCTATTAGGGCCCTATTTTCACATTCAAACCTCAATTTCGCCTATCTAAACTTCGTAAAATCAACTAATTTTTTGGGGTTAGCTCTAAAATCATCGTAACTCTCATCCCTGAAAATTTATGAAAAAGTTGGGAGGACTGTGTGCACTTTCAACATGGTCCCTGGCTTTTTTCCCGAAATTTTGGGAGACCGTTATGATTGTATTTAATTGCTTAAATCAAGACAAATGGCTGATTTTGTTAAAATTTGCTCTCTCTAAAATAAAAAATACTTCCCAATTTCAATATCACAACTTTCAAGAAGAAATTTGAAATTAAGTGGTTAATTCTAATCTGCCCTGAGTTTAAAAATTCAAATTTTAACAAAATTAATTTTGAAATTAAGTGATATTCAATTGGCCTTAATTTTAAATCTCAAATTTTTAAATTATTTTGGAAATTGTGCCATTTCACCTTTCAACAAAGTTCAAATTGTGTAATCATAATTTCCTTGAATTTTGCATTATTCAATTTTACAAACGTTGTTCCTAAAATTCAAAATTCAAAATTTCTCTCTAGTGCATGAGTTTTACCACTATTAGTCCTACCTCTACTATCCCCATTAGACGAAGCATTAGAATTAAGGCTTCTCAAGGCTTAATTATCGAGGAGATGGAACCTAATTTGGGTGACTTCTTTAATGAAGATAATGCTAATTCTTCTCATCCTAATAACATCCTGTAGTGTCATAAAATTGCGACCCTAGCAATTTTCGACTGCATTAGGGGCCTCATGCATGCGAGATCAGAGATTGCTCAACCCTCAAAAATACTTTCTTTCTTGGCCTCTGCATCATCCCATCCACACTCTACCTTGGAGAAAGGGGTAGGACAGGGGCATGGCGCCACTATCCCCCCTTGGACAGAGGCGTGGTGCCCTTGTCCTCCCAGGACAGGGGCACCCTACCCTATTTTGGGGCAAGACCCTTCCTAGGGTTGTACTGTTGGTTGTGCATTGGGCGAGAAACTCCCCCGATGTCGGCCTGTGATGGAAATCAAATACAGTAACATGTATTTAAGGGGCATTCATCCTCTCATTTGCAATAAGTTGGATAGGTCGAATTTGGATAAATTCAAGTTGCACAAGCGATCAAGCATTCAAGCATTCTTTTCTAGCATTGAGCATTCTTAAGTCTCCCTTCAAGGCTAGGTGTTGCATTCAAGTCAAGGATTCAACCATTGAAGAGGAGATTGATTTCAACATTCAATTCCACACAAGCATTTTTATCAACATTGCTATCACAACCTCCCTTGAGGTGATTTACAATCCAGTCTTTCATTTACAGCTACTTGCAAGTACTTTCTTTCATTACTTGGTTAATTCCAAAACTGGGGTTTGACCTAAAGGAAAACCCCCAATACCAACCCATTTTCCTCTCTTTTCTGTGTGTAAGTTGTAGGTGCGCAAATGTACTTTCAGATTCAGGCTCCATTTGCAGAGACGGAAAAACCCTTTTCATTTTGTAGATTTTTCGGAGGATCGTG
Source organism: Cryptomeria japonica (assembly GCF_030272615.1). Lineage (NCBI taxonomy): Eukaryota > Viridiplantae > Streptophyta > Pinopsida > Cupressales > Cupressaceae > Cryptomeria > Cryptomeria japonica. The sequence goes on from NC_081410.1 coordinate 473,331,787, forward strand.
TATGTTCCCACCATGGTCTGGGCAACTTTTCCTCAAATTCATAGGGCAACTTCATCTCAACATATTACTGCTAGATCCAGGTGCATAACTTCATCCCATACTTCGATCTCAAGTTATAATATAGTTCTTTGTCACTTTTGCACTACTTAAGTCAATCAATTCCTTTCCATTTCAAATAAGGAAGAGGGGATCAACTTATCATTCCACATTCATTCAGAATTCAATCTTCATCTTTGAAGGTTGAATCTAGTGAATTCTCCTTTCCTCTTCCAAATGTAACTTGGTGAAAAGTGTTTGAAAGGTAATCAATAGTGAAACTCTCATCTCTCTTTGAGAGAAAGGGTAGTTTTCCTCTTGATCTCATCAATCACCATTTTTCCACCATTACATTTTGGTGAACCCAACATCTTGCATGCTTTCCTTTGAACAAAATTGCATATTTTTCATTTACAAGTTTCAAATTTCTGCAAACTTAGTGGTTAAATCATTAAAAACCCTACTTTTTAAATTTAACATTGAACTTGTAATTTGTAAAAAATTGCTTGTAGTTATCTTAGATCTGAAAATTGTCTTGTTTAGCAAATTCAATTTCTTCATTGTCTTGTTCAATTTGCAATTAAAATTTACAAAATTAAGAGGTTACTTGTTAAAACCCTAATTTTCAAAAATCATCTTGAACTTGTGCAAAAATTGGATTTCCATTTAATTTTTAGATTTCTAATTGTTCTCAGATTTTTCTTCAATCCTACAATTTAAATTTTCAATTTCCCCCCTTTTCCCAAAATACAAATTTTAAAATTAAGTGGTTAGGTCATTAAACCCTAAATTTCAAAATTAATTGGATTTTGTGCAAATTTCAAATCAATTTCATTCCAATTCAAATTTCTAAACATTTTCCAAGGTGTCCCTATCCATTAGGTTTGACCTTTTTCAAATTTGCAATTCAATTCCTCTTTTTCTTCAAAACCCTAATAGGGTCCTATTTTCACATTTGCTCCTTCATTTCACCCATCTAGAGGTTGTAAAATTCGTCAATTTTTTGGGGTTAGCTTTAGAATCATCGTAATATCCATCCTTGAAAATTTCAAAAAAAGTTGGTCAGACCATGTGTGTTCCCACCACGGTCCTCGACTTGTTTCCCAAAATTTTGAGAGACTTTTATGACTGTATTTAAAAGCCTAAATCCAGAAGATTGGCTGATTTTATCGATTTTTGATCCCTCTAGAATTAGAAATACCTTCAAAATTCAACATTTCAAATTTCAAGAAAATTTTTAAAATCAAGAGGTTAATTATAGTCTACCTTGATTTTAAAAATTCTGATTTTAAAATTAAGTGGTATTCCCTTGGCCCTAATTTTAAAATTCCAATTTCCTTTCATTTTCAAGAATTGTGTCATCCTCTTCTTCCAACAAAGTTAAAATTGTGTAATCATTATTTTCTTAAATTTTGCACTAGTCAATTTTGTAAGATTTGTTCCAAAACTCAAAATTTAAACATTCCCTATAGTGCATAATTTTTACCACTCTTAGTCCTACCTATCCTATCCCCGTTAGATGAAGCATTAGAATTAAGGCTTCCCAAGGTTTAATTATCAAGGAGATGGGGCCTAATTTGGGTGACTTCTTTAATGAGGATCATGCTAATTCTTCCCATCCTAATCGTGTGCCTATTCACCGCATTGATGAATCCCATGATGAAGAAGAAGCTTTAACTAGGGTTTCTATAGATCAACTTTCCACATTAGACAATCAATTTGATAATTTTCAACAATGGATGTCCCAAGAATACTCTAATAGTGAAGCTCTTCCATTAATTGAAGGCTTTAAGCACATGATTCAAAGTGATAACAATGGAATTGATATATTGTGTGGCATTGCACATATTGTTGATTCTAATGTCATGCCTATCAAGAGTTGTATCGAAACCCTAGGTTTTAGAACCTCCAACACAAGTCAATCGTTCAATTCCTTTGACTACTCTTATGACTAGTATTCCTACGTTTACCTCCAACATCATGGCTACTTCAACACAAAATGTCATTCCTACAACCATGGGTCATGGGGGAAATCCCTCTTCTTCATTTAATCCTCCATCTTTACCTATGTCTTCCATGAGTATTCCTACTATTCCTCAACAAATCAGTGTGACACAAGGGGGAAATTCCTTCAACAACTTTGTTTCTCCTTTAAGTGTCCCTTTTCCTACCCAATCATCACCTATGCCTACATATCATAATGTCTCACCACCTTATTCTCAATCCATGCCTTCTTTCAATAACATCACACCACCTTCTCAATCACCTATGTCTAACATCAATTTTTCTACTGAAATGACAATTAACAATCTTGCCCAAACCGTGTCTTCCTTACAACAACAAATTACTTCTATGAGTCAATCCAAGTTTAGTGTTCCCATCTTTGATGTTGCGAGCCCACTTTCTCATGATATTGTTAAAGCCATGCCACCTAAACATGTGGAGATCTCTCAATTGGAACTCTATAATGGAAAAGGTGATCATCTTACGCATGTCAAAACATTTTAGACCTTGTGTACTGATTCTGCTTATTATCAAAGATTGCTTGCAAAATTGTTTACAAGAACAGTAAAAGATAAGGATTTACAATGGTATTTCTCTTTGCCTTCTTATTCCATCACTTCTTTTCAACAACTCACAAATTCTTTCATCCAACAATTTCAAAACAACATTGGTTCGAAAATCACTTTGATTGATTTAATGCATTGTAAACAAGGTGTTAAAGAAAAAGTGACTGATTTCATTAGTAGATATAAGCATTTGTGTGCTCAAATTTCTTTTCATGTACCTGATAATGATATTCAAAGAATTTTCATTTCTGATTTACAAAAAGATAGCAGGGAAAAGCTTCTTTTGTCTGAGTTTACTTCCTTCCTGCAGTTGTGCACAACACTCCACAATTATCAATTGGCTGTGAGTCAAATGGAGCAATCCACTCCTATGGCTCTGAGTGATAAGGGGGAGAGTGTTCAACAACCATTTGTGAAGTTAAAACCAACAAAAAGCTTCATCAAGTTCAATGATACAATCAACAACAACAATGTGAATGCTACAATAGGTGGGCCTTCTATTTCTAAATTTTTCCAAAGAGAAAGATAGTTTACTTCCTTGAATGAATCTTTACATAGTATTATGTCTCAGTTGTTGCACATAAATTTTATCAAACTTCCTCCTCTAAAACAAATTGATCCTTCTAAACTAGCATCCCCTTATTTTGATAACAATTCCTTTTGTCAATTTCATCGTCGGTCTGGTCATGATAATGATAAATGTTTTGCATTGAAAAATAAGATTCAAGACTTGATTGATAATAATACTATATCCGTGGCAGGTGTGAATGATAAAGGGAATAAATTAGTAGCTCCTCCTAATCAAAATCTTAAAATTTACATTGATCCCTTTCCTTCTCATACCTCTAATGTTATTGAGATTGTACATAATTCTTTCTCTTCTAAAGAATTCACCTCTATGGATCCAAACTTGGTTAATATGGTAGAAACATAGGATACACCTAAGGATCCTTTGTTAAATTCTGATACTAAATGTAAAGAACTGATGCCAATAGCTAACAAGATGAGAGGGGGGGGGGGGGTGAATCATACAAACTTAATCTCCCATAAAATCAACAGATTCAACCTCGGTAACATATACTTCAACAATATAACCAAAAACTGCTAAACATGCAAACTCATAAACACATAATCATCATAACACATATAACACCAGATTTAACGTGGAAACCCAAATAGGGAAAAACCACTGTGGGATTTTAGACCCACTAAGAAATATACTCTTCTAGAGTATGCTCGGTTAAAAGCAAATCTTGTTAAAGATTACAAACACATTGCTAGATGTGACCCGGTTAAGGGATTTCCCTCAAATTTGTTAGGATCTTCACTTTGTTAGAAGTGACCTTGTCAAAGGATTTCAAACTCATTTAGAATGTCACCTTGCTAGAGGGTTTACAAATAAGACTGTTAAGTCCACTCGGTTAAGAGATTTTCTGTCACTTACACAATAACAGTAATAAAATATATCTGCAACTTCACATCTAAAATGCTAAAGTAGATTCTTATTTGTTGTAAACAATCTTGTCATAGGACTTATCTTGTCCCTCTGCTGGGCTCCCTACTCTGTTATTCAAATAGGTCTTCAAGCTTCTATTGTTCAGTAATCACTATGTAGCATCCTTGTGCTTACACTTGCCCGCATACATTGTTCATCAATAATTTCTTATTTATAAAAAAATTGCTAACCGCTGAATCTCCTTGATCACATTTCCCATGATCAATATTAGCCATCAGATCTTCAATCTTGACTAGGTTCAATTCATCCTTCGATCTAAAAATGTTTTACCTTGCCTTGGGACTTGCATTCCTTTCTTGGAACTTGCACAAGGTTATTGCGGTTCAATCTGCGTTGTAGATCTTCCCGTCGATCTTTCATTGCCATAGATCCTTAACAAACTTCATGCACGACATACCAATCATTTATACATCTCTAGCTCATCATTGTCCTTCATTAAATAATGCTTTTATCCATCCAATGCGATCTATCATAACTCGGTTGCAACTCGGTAAATACTAAACTTTACTCAGTAGACATTCCGCCTTCATTAACCGATAGCGATAACCTTAGGGTTTACCGACTAGGTTCCTTAGGGTTTACCGACTAGGTTCTTTGCTCGGTGACATAGTATAGTATTAACCTTACAATCAACAACATATGTAGGATATCAAAACAATCCAAACATCATGATCTCATCATTGTCTAACTCAGTAATAATTTCCCATTGAATAACTTATTTCTCCCCTTATTCATCATATTCTTTCTGTGTCTTTTACCGACATCTTAATTCTCATCAAATCAATCTTCTCAAGATATGGCAACATCATACTGAATCAAAAAATCAATTTCTTGACATCAATGACAAAATAATGTTATAAAGACAGTTATCATCCCTTTTTCAGTTATATCAATAATCTTCAACAACCTTCTCAATATCCTTAATGAATATTAACAATCTCCTTCTATTGAAATGCCAACAATCTCCCCCTTTGGCATTGATGGCAAAACCAACTTTTAAATGGTAATACCAACAAGATATTCAAATTGATTCATATTCAAATTGCTATTAGAGTTCTCCTGTTATCCTTGAGCTGTTGACTTGTATTAAGTCTTCTCCCCCTGTCATTAGTCTTCTATCTTCTTCATTTAGGATTTTACCATTTAGTCTTCTCCCCCTTTGACAACAATGCCAAAAAGTAAAAGAACTAAATCATGATTTCTTCCTCTGTGAAGTGATTTGCCTTGCTGTGTATCATCTCAATCTTAGTCAGAGCAACTTGTCTCTTTCACTATTTCCTACACCTTCTAAAGTGTGTAAATTAGCATCAATCCACACATAATATTCTGTAGATTCATCGAATTGATTCTTTCACTGAACTCGGTCAATGAGTAGAACATAGGGGTAGGACCCCTAACTTGCTTCTGAGATACTCAAAAGCGTCCCTTGGTAGTGACTTTGTGAAGATGTCTGCTAATTGCTCCTTTGAACTAATATATTCCAACACAACTTTTTTCTCTTGAACTTCTTCTCTGAGATAATGATACTTTATAGATATATGCTTTGTCTTAGAGTGAATTACCAGATTCTTTGAAATGTTAATGGCACTCGTATTATCACAGAATATAGTTACTAGCTCGGTAACCTTCTCATTTATACCTTCCAATAGTTTTTTGATCCATGCTATATTGGTACAATTCAATGCTGCAACAACATATTCAACTTCTGCTGTTGACTGTGAAATACATCCTTGTTTCTTGCTAAGCCAACTTACTAGTCTGTCTCCTAAAAAGAAAGCTCCACCACTTGTGCTTTTCCTATCATCTATGTTGCCTGCCCAATCAGCATCAGTATAAACTTTTAAATCAAAATTATTTCTCGTTTCATATACTAAGCCATAATCTTTAGTGCCTCTTAGGTATCTAAAAATTCTCTTGATTTTTGTCATATGGGTTTCCTTGAGATCTACAGAGAATCTTGCAACAATACCTACTGCATGTGCTATATCCAGTCTACTATGCACAACATATTGCAACTTCCCCTTCATAGATCGGTAAAGTGTCTCATCAACAAATGCAGATTCATCATTCTTTGATAGTTTATAGTTAGTAGTCATAGGAGTACTTACTAGTTTAGAATCCTCCATTCCAAATTTCTTCAAGATTTCCTTTATGTACTTGGATTGAGTAATGAAAATCTCATCTTTCATTTGCAGTATCTGTAAACCTATAAAATATTTTATCTCACCGATTAATGATATCTCAAATTCTTTGCTCATTTCATTTCCAAAGTTCTTGCATAAGGAGTCATTACCACAAAAAATAATATCATCAACAAATATAGCTAAGATCAGTATTCCATTGTTCTCATCATTCTTCATGTACATATTGCTGTTTTCACTTGTCCTTATAAAACCAATCTTGATTAAGTAAGAGTGCAGTCTTTCATACCATGCTCTAGGTGCTTGTTTCAGACCATATAAAGCTTTGTTCAATTTGGATACCTAATCTTTACTCTTGTCTTCAACAAATCCTTCAGGTTGTTCAATGTAAACTTCTTCTTCTAGTATACCATTAAAAAATGCAGATTTAGCACCCATTTGATATACCTTGAAATTTTTGAAAGTAGCATATGCCAACAATGTTCTTACTCCCTCAAGTCTAGCCACAGGTGCAAAAGTCTCACCATAATCTATTCCTTCTTCTTGAGCATAACCTTTGCAAACTAGTCTTGCTTTGTTTTGAATGACCTCACCTTTTTCATTTAGCTTGTTTCTAAAAATCCACTTTGTACCGATTACATTTTTGTCCTTTGGTCTTGGGATCAGTGTCCATGTGTCATTCTTCTTGATTTGATCAATCTCTTCTATCATAGCATTTACCCAATCTTCACTATTAAATGCCTCTTTTACTATTCTCGGTTCAAATTCAGATATTAGACATGTGTTCTGTCTCAGTTTGTTCCTTGTCATCACTGGATCATCCTTATCTCCTATAATCTAACTTGATGCATGATGTCTTTTGACATATTTGGCTAATATAGGCTCGGTAGGTTCTGTATGATCTTCTTCATCACTCGGTAACTGGACATTATCTTCATTTTCTTTAGCAACTTTCTCGGTAGGACTTATCAGTTGAACATAAACAAATTCTTCATAATCTTCTAGTTCTTTGGAATTTCCTTCATCATTTCTTTCTGCAAATTCATCAATTTTCACATTTGCACTTTCTACTATTTTGTTAGTTGATTTGATTAGACATTTAAATGCTTTACTTCTAGAAGAATAACCAAGAAATGTTCCTTCTTCACTTTTCTGATCAAATTTTCCATTCCTGTCATCTTTGTGAACATAGCATCTACTTCCAAATATTTTAAAATAACTTACATTAGGTTTCTTGTCATACCAGATCTCATATGGTGTCTTCATAGTTCCTTTCTTTAGTTGAACTCGGTTCAGGGTGTAAACTGTAGTGCTGATTGCTTCTCTCCAAAATGTTTGAGGTACCCTCTTTTCTATCATCATTGTTCTTGCACAATCTACAATTGATCTGTTTCTTCTCTCGGCTATCCCATTTTGCTGAGGTGTTCTCGGTGCAGATACTTGCCTTTTTATACCATGATCATTGCAGAATAAGTTAAATTCATCAGAAGTGAACTCTCCTCCTTTGTCAGATCTAAGACATTTCAGTTGTCTTCCTATTTAATTTTCAACTCTTGCCTTGTACCATTTAAACATTTGAAAAGCTTCTGATTTTTCTTTTAAAAACATAACTGACATCATCCTTGAGTAATCATCCACAAATAATATGAAATATTTATCACCATAATAACTTTGAACTTTCATTGGACCACAAAGATCAGTATGTACTAGATCTAAAATTCCTTTAGAAGTGTAGGACTTGTAAAGCTTGATCTTGTCATCTTACCCATCTGACATCCTCGACATATAGCATTCTTAGGTTTTTCAAGACTTGGTAGACCTCTTACTTGGTGCTTCTTGCTTATTTTGATCAGATTATCAAAATTTACATGACAAAACCTTTTATGCCATAACAAGGTATCATCTATCTTTGCATAAAGACACTTATTCTGAGTTGAGTCAAGATGATATGTATTACCTTTTGTTTGGGTCCCGGTAGTAGCTAACTTTCCATGCTTGTCATGAACTTTGATAATTCATTTCTGAAATTCTATTCAGTATCCTGTATTGTTTAGCTGTGCTACACTCAACAAATTATATTTCAATCCTTCAACCCAGTATACATCATCACATTTATCATTGTCAAGAAGTGTTATAGATCCTTTACCTTTCACCGGACATGGTGCATCATTACCAAATGTTACATAGCCTCCATCATAGTCTTCTAATTTAACAAACTTGTGTTTATCACTTGTCATGTGATGTGAGCATCCACTGTCTATGATCCAAGAATCATTATTATTTATGTGAGATAGTAGGGCTTTTTCTTCATACCTTTCTTCATCTGATCCATCTTTAATAGCCACATAAACAACTTCCTTAGTATCAGTTTCATTAGATTTATCATCGTTGGATTCTTCATCAGCTACTAGGCATGTCTTTCTATCTCTCCTTCTGAAGTCTCGATGTCCTCTGTATTGGTTGTCTTTCTACCTGTTATCTTAGTATTCTCTCTTTTCACTAGATTCTTTATCAGGGTAGTTAGAAGCCATATGTCCTATTTTATCACAATTGAAACATTTTAAAGGTAGCTTTCCTTTATACTTACTTTTTCCTCTCAGTAACCTTATGGCTGATAATGCTTCAAACTCTTCTTGCTTCTTGATTTCCTCATACAATTTATGCACTTCTTCCATGTTCTTGTGAAATCTTTCACTTTCTCCACTGTGATTCCCTTTAGAGTACTTACTCATTCTATCATTGTAATCATCAGATTCACCAATATGAAAAGAACTGAATGCAGATTCTACTTTATTTACCGAAGACCCACTGTTATCAAAATTACTTAACTCAAATGCATGTAGCTTACCAATAGTAGCATCCAAAGAAACTGACATGTTAGGTACAAACCTCAATTCATTGATTGTAGAGACTCGAATGACATAAGCAGGAAGAAGGGTTCTCAACAACTTACTTGTTATATCCTTTTCTTCAATAGTACCTCCTGCTCCTTTAATTTGATTGACAGTCTCCTTTAACCTTGTACTATATTGGGTTATGTTCTCACCTTCATTCATTCTCATGGATTCAAGTTCTCCTCTTATACTATCTACTTTTTCTCTTTGAACATGTTCATCACCACCATATATAGATATGAGTTTGGTCCACATTTCTTTTGCATCATTACAACCTTCTAGATCATTAAACTCTGAGTCGGTCAATGTTGATGTTATTTCAATCATAGCTTGAATGTGTTCTTTCTTTGCCTTTATCTCTTCCAAGGTCATCGGGTTGGTGCTTGGTGGTATGTAATCATTCTCCAAATAATATGTTGCATATTCTCCAATTCTTGATAAATGCAACTTCATCCTTTTCTGGCATGTGGAGAAACTTGACTTGTTCAGCTTTGGTGCATCTCTTTTATACATCTTCGGATCTTTGCCTGAAGTACCTTCAAACTTTTTCTTTCAGAGTCCAAAGCTCTGATACCAATTGTTAAGTTCTGATACTAAATGTAAAGAACTGATGCCAATAGCTAACAAGATGAGAGGGGGGGGGGGTGAATCATACAAACTTAATCTCCCATAAAATCAACAGATTCAACCTCGGTAACATATACTTTAGCAATATAGCCAAAAACTGCTAAACATGCAAACTCATAAACACATAATCATCATAACACATATAACACTAGATTTAACGTGGAAACCCAAATAGGGAAAAACCACTATGGGATTTCGGACCCACTAAGAAATATAGTCTTCTAGAGTATGCTCGGTTAAAAGCAAATCTTGTTAAAGATTACAAACACATTGCTAGATGTGACCCGGTTAAGGGATTTCCCTCAGATCTATTAGGATCTTCACTTTGTTAGAAGTGACCTTGTCAAAGGATTTCAAACACTCATTTAGAATGTGACCTTGCTAGAGGGTTTACAAATAAGACTGTTAAGTTCACTCGGTTAAGAGATTTTCTGTCACTTACACAATAACAGTAATAAAATATATCTGCAACTTCACATCTAAAATGCTAAAGCATATTCTTATTTGCTCTAAACAATCTTGTCATAGGACTTATCTTGTCCCTCTGCTGGGCTCCCTACTTTGTTATTCAAATAGGTCTTCAAGCTTCTTTTGCTCGGTAATCACTATGTAGCATCCCTATGCTTACACTTGCCCGCATACATTGTTCATCAGTAATTTCTTATTTATAAACAATTTGCTAACCACTAAATCTCCTTGATCACATTTCCCATGATCAATATTAGCCATCAGATCTTCAATCTCGACTAGGTTCAATGCATCCTTCGATCTAAAAATGTTTTACCTTGCCTTGGGACTTGCATTCCTTTCTTGGAACTTGCACAAGGTTATTGCGGTTCAATCTGCACTGTAGATCTTCCTGTCGATCTTTCATTGCCATAGATCCTTAATGGGACAATCTCCTTGATCACATTTCCCATAGATCTAAAAATGTTTTACCTTGCCTTGGGACTTGCATTCCAAACTTCATGCATGACATACCAATCATTTATACATCTCCAGCTCATCATTGTCCTTCATTAAATAATGCTTTTATCCGTCCAATGTGATCTGTCATAACTCGGTTGCAACTCAGTAAATACTAAACTTTACTCAGTAGACATTCCGCCTTCATTAACGGATATTGATAGCCTTAGGGTTTACTGACTAGGTTCTTTGCTCAGTGACATAGTATAGTATTAACCTTACAATCAACAACATATGTAGGATATCAAAACAATCTAAACATCATGATCTCATCATTGTCTAACTCGATAATAGTTGCCCATTGAATAACTTATTTCTCCCCTTATTCATCACATTCTTTCTGTGTCTTTTACCGACATCTTAATTCTCATCAAATCAATCTTCTCAAGATATGGCAACATCATACTGAATTAGAAAATCAATTTCTTGACATCAATGACAAAATAATTCTATAAAGATAGTTATCATCCCTTTTTCAGTTATATCAATAATCTTCAACAACCTTCTCAATATCCTTAATGAATATCAACAATCTCCTTCTATTGAAATGCCAACATCCTTTTATTACATTTGACCCTAGCGAGACCATTAGAGCACCTGATGGTCCTTTATACATAGTTTTGAAGGTTAAGGATATCCCTTGCCATGGTGTCCTTATTGATCCCTCTTGCATGGTTAATGTAATAATTGAAGAGTATCTTTTCACTTTACGATTGCATAAACCAATATATGATGCTTCTAATGTGGTTGCAAAGTTATTTGATGGCTTCTCTTGTCCTACCATTGGTTCCATCACCCTTCCTGTTGAAGTTCATGCCAAATCCATGGATGTTGACTTTGTTATCATACCATCTTCTGAGCAATTCTGTGTGAAGTTGGGCTATCCTTGGCTATCTTCCTTGAAGGTTATTGCTTCTCCAATCCACAAGTGTATGAAATTTCCTCAAAATGGAGAAATCATAACCATGAACAATAGCTTATTTTGTACATCCGAAAGAAGCCCCGGTGTTCCTATTGATCTCTTTTGGCCTAAACAATTTCAATCTCTTTCATCAAGGAGCGATGCTCTTTTTCAATCTTATCAAAAATGGAAGAACAACATGATCTTATCCTTAAGTCAACCAAGATCTCCAACACTTGACATTCCTATTATTCTTCAAGATGAGGTTCTTCCCCTCACAGATATAACTAATTTTCCTCCTAAGGAAGATCATCAACCTATACCTATGGATGTGTCTTTACCTCCTCTTAAGGAGAACAACAATATTCTTCCTAAGGTTAGACCTATACCTACTCCTCATGATGGACCTGGTCTCCTTCCTACACCTAATATTCCTCCTTTTTATGGCACACTTCCACCTCCTTACTCTTATTGAGAGAAGAGGCCTGCTTCTCCTCTTGTTCAACCTTAAAGACCCCAACCTAAACCTTCAACCATCAAGGAGAGAAACATTCCTACTTTTTCAAGTGTTTCTCCTCCTTCTCAGCCTTTCACTAAGACTCGACAAAATTTTTGTGCAAGAGAACACTGATGAAGATGTCATGTTTGAGCTTGTGAAGCTATCCCTCAAAATACTCAATCTCCTTAGACTCTGACAGTTGACATGATTCCCTTTTCTCCTAAGCCAGATGTTCAACCAACATCTCCAAATCATAAGTTGAACAAAACATGTGATGGTTTTACTCCTATTCATGTTCTTGCTGCTCTTTCTCTAAACTTTGATGAAGAAATGGGTGAAAATATTATTCATAATGGCAATACAACTCCTAATTATTTTGATAGTGAGTATGAGTATGTTGATGTGGACAAGCATTTATCAATTGAATTTTCACAAACCCTAATCCTAGCTCCAAGAATCGAACAAAGTGACTTACAACATGAGCATATTCCTTATTTGGATCTTGTGATAGTTCCATCTACTGTGCTCGATGTTGCTCCTCTGGCATGTTGCTCACCTTCCCGAAATAGTGATCAACAAGATCAGGAGGCGGATGTCGTGCTATATTAGCAATATTAGCACTGCAGATCTTTCTCTCTCTCTCTCTACTTTCTTTCTCTTTTGTGACCATTCTTCTATATGTATCCCTATTCTTCTATTGTTCTCGTAATGTCTACTTGGGGACAATGCAAAGCATTTAGATATTTTCTTGGTCTCTTTCATGTTGACTCAAAAGACATCCTCTCTTCCCTTTCTTCTAAGGTAGTGTCCTTCTTTGGGGAATGAAGATTATTATATGCATATACATACATGATACACATGAGTTATCATACAACATATTGACCCCAAGGAAAGTGACACTACCTCGTGTTTTGTGTTCATTATCCTTGGGTTTATTCCTCGATTGTGGGCTAAATATTTGCAATAACATGATCCCTCTCTTCTCTTTCTCTTGGGTGTATCCTACCTTAATGCAACCGCTCTTGATAAGGTGCGTGCGATCACTTTAAAGTTGGGGCATACACTTCGCTCATATTTTCCTTCTTTGATACTTAGAATTACTTAGTGAACTTTGTTTTGCTTTGCAATCTTTGGTATCCTTGCTTTCATGTCTCACAGTGAAGGGAAATTTTCTACTTGCAGTCATGGTTCTCCCCTTCTCGATCTTCCCTTTTACTTTTTCAATCAAATTTGTAAGATCCTAAGTCCACTTGGGGCTTGGTGCATCTTGCCTCTTTGACATGGTAAAAGTCTTTCAATCTTGTTTCCTTGAACTTTACTGGTAGTATTGGTGTATGCTTATACTCCCGCTAAAGTGGGGGCTAAATGTAGTGTCATAAAATTGTGACCCTAGAAATTTTTGACTTCATTAGGATCCTCACACACACGATATTGAATCCTCTAGCCTGATCGGAGACCGGAGATTGCTCAACCCTCAAAAATAGCTTCTTTCTTGGCCTCTACATCATTCCATTGACACTCTTCCCTAGAGAAAGGGGTAGGAAAGGGGCGTGGCACCATTGGCCCCCCTTGGATAGGGGCGTGGTGCCCCTATCCCTACCCTATTTTGAGGCAGGACCCTTCCTAGGGTTACATTGTTGGTTGTGCATTGGGCGAGAAACTCCCCCGAGGTCGGCCTATGACAAAAATCAATTCCACTAACATGTATTTAAGGGGCATTCCTCCTCTCATTATCATAAGTTGGATAAATTCAAGTTGTGCAAGCGATCAAGCATTCAAGAGCACTCAAGCATTCTTTTCCAGCATTGAGCATAGTCTTCCTTCAAGGCTAGGTGTTGCATTCAAGTCAAGGATTCAATCATTGAAGAAGAGATTAATTCCAACCTTCATTTCCACACAAGCATTTCTATCAACATTGCTATCACAACCTCCCTTGAGGTGATTTATAATTCAATCTTTCATTTACAGGTACTTGCAAGTACTTTCTTTCATTACTTGGTTAATTCCAAAATTAGGGTTTGACCTAAAGGCAAACCCCCAATCCCAACCCATTTTCCTCTCTTTTCTGTGTGTAGGTTGTAGGTGCACAACTGTACTTTTAGATGCGGGCTCCATTTGCAGAGATGGAAAAACCATTTTCATTTCATGGATTTTTCGAAAGACCATGTACGTTACCGCCACGGTCTGGGAAACTTTTCCTCAAATTCCCAGGGCAACTTCGTCTCGATGTATTACTGCTAGATCTAGGTGCACAACTTCATCCCATACTTTGATCTCAAGTTATAATTAGTTCTTTGTCACTTTTGCACTACATAAGTCAATCAATTCCTTTCCATTTCAAATAAGGAAGAGGGGATCAACTTATCATTCCATTTCATTCAGAATTCAATCTTCATCTTTGAAGGTTGAATCTAGTGAATTCTCCTCTCCTCTTCCAAATGTAACTAGGTGAAAAATGTTTGAAGGGTAATCAATAGTGAAAATATCATCTCTCCTTGGAGGGAAAGGGTAGTTTTCCTCTTGATCTCATCAATCACCATTTTTACACCATTACACATCCCTATCTACCCAATTGATGATTCTAATGATGAAGAAGAAGCTTTGACTAGAGTTTATGCAGATCAACTTTCAAAATTTGATAATCAATTTGACAACTTTCAACAATGGATATCCCAAGAATACCCTAATAGTGAAGCTCTTCCATTAATTGAAGGCGTAAAGCGCATGATTCAAAGTGATAAGAATGGAATTGATATATTGCATGGAATTTCGCATATTGTTGATTCTAATGTCATGTCTATAAAGAGTTGTGTTGAGAACTTAGGTTATTCACAACCTTCTACACAAATCAATCATTCTATTCCTTTGACCACTCCGATGGCTACTATTCCTACTTTCACTTCAAACATCATGGCTACATCAACTCAACATGTCATACCTACAACCATTAGTCATGGGGGAAATACCTCTTCTTCAATAATCCCTTCATCCTTACCCATGCCTTCAATAAGTATTCCCCTTATCTCTCACCCAATCAATGTGACGCAAGGGGGCAATTCATCCAATCATTCTATTCCTCGTTTTAGTGTCCCATTTCCTACTCAATCATCTTCTATGCCTAGTTTCCATAGTGTCCCTCCACCTTATTCTCAATCAATGCCTTCTTTCAACAATGTCACACCACCTTCTCAATCAAACATGTCTATCATGAATTTTTCAACCGAAGCAACCATTTATAATCTTGCTCAAACTGTGTCATCATTGCAACAACAAATCGCTTCTATGAGTCAATCCAAGTTTAGTGTGCCCACCTTTGATGTTGCAAGCCCACTTTCTCTTGATATTGTTAGAGTTGTCCCTTCTAAACATGTTGAAGTCCCTCAATTGGAACTCTATAATGGAAAAGGTGATCCTTTAACACATGTCAAGACATTCCAAACTTTGTCTATCGACTTTGCTTATGATCAAAGATTGCTTGCTAAATCATTTACTAGAACATTGAGAGATAAGGCTTTACAATGATATTTCTCTGTCTTCCTATTCTATTACTTCTTTTCAACAATTAGCAAATGCTTTTAATCAACAATTTCAAAACAACATAGGTCCTAAGATCACTTTGACCGATTTAATGCATTGTAAGCAAGGTGTTAAAGAAAAAGTGACTGATTTCATTGGTAGAAACAAGCATTTGTGTTCTGAAATTTCTTTTCAAGTGCCTAATAATGATATTCAAAGAATTTTCATTTCTAATTTTTAAAAATATATTAGAGAAAAACTTCCCCTTTTTGAGTTTACTTCCTTTCCGTAGTTGTACACAACACTTCACAATTATCAATTGACTATGAGTCAACTGGAGCAATCCAATCCTATGGATCCGAGTGATAAGGGTGATAGTGCTCAACAACCATTTGCGAAGTTCAAACCAAGCAAAGGATTCATAAAATTTAATGGCAACATTAACAACAACAATGTGAATGCCACAATAGGTGTGCCTCCTATTTCTAAATTTTTTAAAAGAGAAAGACAATTTACTCTTTTGAATGAATCTTTACATAGCATTATGTCTCAAATTTTACAAAGAAATGTTATCAAAATTCCTCCAATAAAACCAGTTGACCCTTCTAAGGCAGCCTCTCCTTACTTTGATGATAATTATTTTTGTCAATTTCATCATCAACCTGGTAATGAAAATGAGAAGTGTTTTGCATTAAAAAGTAAGATTCAAGATTTGATTGATAATAATACCATATCTGTGGTAGGTGTGAATGATAAAGGAAAAAAAATAGTAGCCCCTCCTAATCAAAATCTTAAGATTTGTATTGACCTTTACGTTCTCGTACCTCTAACGTGATTGAGACTGAACATACCTCTTTCTCTCCTTCTGATGTGACTACCACGGTTCAAAATTTGGTGAATATGATAGAGAAACAAAGAAAACATAAGGATCTATGTATCACATTTGACCCTACTAATACCATCAGAGCACTTGATGGACCTCTATACATAGTTGCAAAGATTCAAGAAATGCCTTGTCATGGTGTGCTTATCGATCCCTCTTGCATGGTTAATGTGATCGTTGAGGAGTATCTTTTCACTTTATGTTTGCATAAACCAATCTATGATGACACTAATGTGGTTGTTAAGTTGTTTGATGGATTCTCTTGTCCTACCATTGGTTCTATCACACTTCCTATTGAGGTTCACACTAAATCTATGGATGTCAACTTTGTTATCATTTCTTCCTATGAGCAATTTTGTGTGAAGTTGGGCTATCCTTGGCTATCTTCCATGAAGGCTATTTCTTCTCCAATCCATAAATGTTTGAAATTTTCTAACAATGGAGAAATCATAACTATTAACCATAGCTTATTTCGACTAGTTGAAAGAAGCCTAGGTGTTCCTATTGATTTCTTTTGGCCTAAATAATTTCAATCTCTTCCGTCAAGAAGTGATAATCTCTTTCAATATTATCAAAAGTGGAAGAAAGATATGATCCTATCCTTAAGCCAACCTAGAACTCCAAAGCTTGATATTCCCATCCTTCTTGAAGATGAGGTTCTTCCCTTGATGGATAGAACTAACCTTCCTCATAAGGAAGATTCCCAACCTATTCCAATGGATGAAACTATGCCTTCTTCTAAGAAGGATAACAATATTCCTCCTAAGGTTAGACCTATACCTCCTCCTCATGATGGACCTGGTATCCTTCCTACACCAAACATTCCTCCTTTATATGGTGCAGTTGTACCTCCTTGCTCTTATAGAGAGAAGAGACCTGCCTCTCCTCTTGTTCAACCTAAAAGACCTCAACCTAAACCTTCAACTATCAGAGATCAGAATATTCTTCCTTCAACAAATATTCCTCCTCCTTCTCAGTCTTTCGCTAAGACTTGACGAAATCATTGTGAGAGAGACCGCCGATGAAAGTGTCATGCTCAAGCTCGTGAAGCTTTTCCTCAAAATATTCAATCTCCCAAAACTCCAATAGCTGACATGATTCTCTTTTCTCCTAAACAAGATATTGAACCTACATCTCCAAATCATAAGTTGCAAAAAACATGTGATGGTTTTACTCCCATTTGTGTTCGTGCACCTCTTTCTATAAATCTTGATGAAGAAATAGGTGAAAATATTATTCATGATGGCAATACAACTCCTAATGCTTCTGATAGTGACTATGAATATGTTGATGTGGAGAAACATTTATCTATAGAGTTTTCAAAAGCCTTAAACCTAGCTCCTAGAAACAAACAAAGTGAATGAGCACATGAGCATAGTCCTTGTTTGGATCTTGTGATAGCTCCATCTGCTGTGCTCGATGTCGCTCCTTTGGCATGTTTCTCGCCTTTTCGAAATAGTGATCAGCAAGATTGGGAGGTGGATGACGTGCTAGATTAGCTTCATTAGCACCGTAGATCCTCTACCTCTCTCTCTTTTCTTGCTCTTTTGTGACCATTCCTCTATGTGTATCCCTGTTCTTCTATGTTCCCTAGTAATGTCTACTTGAAGCCGATGCAAAGCATTGAGATCTCCTTTGGTCTCTTTTATGTTGACTCAAAAGACACCTTCTATTCCCTTTCTTCCAAGGTAGTTTCCTTTCTTTGGGGAATGACGACTATTCTATGCATATATATATGATATACATGCGTTATCATACAACATACTGACCTCGAGGAAAGTGAACTACCTTATGATTTATGTTTGTGTTTATTATCCTTGGGTTTATTCCTCAATTGGGGGCTAAATCCTTGCGATAACGTACTCTCTCTCTCTCTCTTGAGTGTATCCTACCTTAAAGGAATCGCTTTCGATAAGGCGTGCGTGATTGCTTTAATGTGGGGGCATACACTCCACTCATATTTTACTTCTTGATACTCAAAATTACTTAGTGAACTTGGCTTTACTTTGTAATTTTTGGTATCCTTGCTTTTCATGACTCATAGTGAGGGAAACCTTTCTACATGCAGTCATGGTCCTTTCCTCTTGATCTCCCTCTTGATCTTCCCTTTTACTTTGTCAATTGATGCCATAAGATCCTTAGTCCACTGGGGGCTTGGTGTATCTTGCCTCCTTGACGTGATGAAAGTCTTTCAATCTTGTATCCTTATATTTTATCAATAGTATTGGCATATGTTTATACTCCCGCTAAAGTGGGGGCTAAATGTAGCATCATAAAATTGCGACATTGCAATTTTTAACCATATTTGAGTCTTCACATTGGTGAAATGAATCCCTAAGCCTCATTGGAGACCTGAAACATGCTCACATTGCCTTGCATTTCCTTGCACCCTGCACTTCTTGTTGCTGCTTCCTATCCTAAATTAGGGCAGGATAGGGGCATGGCGCTCCTGTCCCCCCCTAAGACAGGGACGTGGTGCCCCTGTCCTTGGCCTATTTTGGCCCCCCTCCATTCAAACTTTGCATTGGGCTTTGCATTTTGGAAGTGAGAAAAGTTTCCCTATATCAACCTATAACAAAAAATCAGTCAATTAACCCTAATTGGTGAATATACAAGATGCATTCTCTCTCCCATTTGCATAAGTCAAAAAGTTCAACAAGATACATACATGAAGAGGAAATTGTGATCCTAAGTGAAATCAAGCATTCAAGTGTCCATTCAAGCATCCATTGAACATCTCAAGTCTCCTTTCAAGGCTAGGTGTTGCATTCAAGTCAAAGATTCAACCATTGAAGTGGAGATCTCTCTTGACATTAAATTCTACATATCCTTAAACAACTCTATCAACATTTCAATTACATCCTCCTTTGAGGTGAATTCCATTTCAGTGATTTACTTTCATTACTTGCAAGTACTTTTCATCATTTGGTTAATTCCAAAATCAGGGTTTGACCCGAAGGCAAACCCCTAATCCCAACAACATTTTCTCTCTTTTCTATGTGTAGGTTGTAGGTGCGCAACTATATTTGCAGATTTGGAGTCCATTCTCAGAGGTGGAAAAACCCTTTTTAGTGCATGAATTTTTTGGAGGACCGTGTGCACTTTCAACACGGTCCCGACAAATTTTGCCCAAATTTGTAGGAAAGCTTCGTCTTAGCCTTTTACTGCTAATTCCAGGTGCACAATTTCATCCCGCATTTCTATCTCAACTTACAATCATTTTTTTGTCGCTTGTACACTTAGTCTTAAATCACATAATTCAACCTATTGCATTCTAAAAGAGGGGTTACTTTCAGTTTCTAAATTCATTGTCAATTCACTTAGCATTCAATCTCTTGAGATTGGATCTAGTGAATTCTCCCCCCTCTTTTAAATGTAATGTGTGTTAGAGGTTGAAGAGAATCTTTTGTGAAACTTTCACTCCTTTCCTTGAGGAGAGAAAAGCTTTCCTCTTGACTTTTCCATCACCCTTTTTCACCACATTACAATGAGGTACTGAGGCTTGCAAATCAGTTTTTGGAGATGAGAGCATTGATGGCGGGGAGATCAAATGGGAGGATATGACTATGAATTATGAGACTCTCCTAGTTATACTCGCAGGTTTGATTGGTGGATTCATTTGCCTAGATAGGAGATCATGAGGGTTTTTTGTTGGATGGGGCGACATTCATTAGAGAATGATGGAGCACTATACTCGATATGCATGGGGTGTTGGCGTGCTTGCACATATTATCATTATTTGCATCAGGTTGTTTATGATGGCAGAGCTAGTTTGTCTAATGGGTGCACACTCCTCCAGATCTGGTGTTGGGAGCACATAGCTATCACGCAGCCAGTGCACGATAGAGTTTGAGGAGACAGCCAATGTTTTGTTTACTTGTACAGAGGTATCATTACTCAACACAAGGTGGGTAAGCTAGAGTATTGGATATGGGTTGTTGATACTTTGGATATAGTTATTTGGCAGCTATACATACATTGTGAGCCTTGGTTAGAGGATGATCATGTGTTACTATTGATCTTGCAGAGAAGATATCTGATCGACCATACTCCTTTCATTATTGAGAGACAATTATTTGGTTGGATTTTAAGACAGTTAAGCTACATTCAACATATGCATTTTGGTGTGGCCATGTATGCGCGAGTATTCAAGGACAGACGAGATTGGGGTCATACTTTGTCTTTTGATGTAGCATACACAGAGTTTTTGGTTGTTCCCATGGTGGCTTATGATTTGAGACCTCATATTCTAGATGTGGGTATTACAACTGATTATGCACAATATATACTTACTCATCCATTCATTTGTATTACTGATCCTGTGGACCCTCCTCCCAACTCAGGAGGTGAGGAGCCAGTTTCGAATGAGCCTATTATGGGGAGGTAGAGAAATAGGTGAGAGCTTAGAGGTGCACGAGAGGCTGGGGAGATGATGGGTATGAGGGTGGTTATGGTCACGAAGGGAGACAAGGATAGAGAGGAGGCAGGGCTAGAGTCTGAGGAGGACCTTTTGGATAGATTGGTCAGGTTGGCAGGATAGGGAGACCACTTCCTATGGCAGGTAGAGATGCAGGTCAGTTCGGGAGGGATGCAGGCAAAGATATAGGTAGAGGGAGTGGAAGGATTGGATCAGCGAGAGGATTACCCTCTCCTAGATTGGGTAGAGGTGATGGATTGGACAGAGGTCGGGGGAGGGGGATTGATTTTGGTTAGATTCATCTAGATCCTGGGGTTATAGCAGTGCAGGGAGGCTGGGATGAGGGGGAGGATTTAGAGGAGAACATGCCAATGATTCCTCGGCGGATCAGGAGATCCACATAGGTTCAGAATCGAGATGGTGGAGAGACATGAGAGAGGGCTGGTGAGGAGGCTATGCAAGATCCACCTCAGCAGGATGTACCTCAGTAGGAGACCATGCATGATCTTAGAGCACAGATTGATCAACTAAGAGAATAGGTACAAACTCCCACCCTTGAGAGAGATAGAGAAGTGAGGAGATATCAAGATGTACATGGTACACTTGATGATATACAAGAGGTTGATTCTGGTACACTCTCAACCAATATTGTTAGAGTATTATTCTAGTCTAGGAAGGAGACTGGACATTGGCAAAGGTTATATGAGGATCTAGTCTCATAGGGTCAAAGAGTAGACAACTATGCGACCACAATCAGGATGGATACCATCAATGGTGGGGTTATGGGGCCTCCTTAGAGAGATAGGGATCCAAAAGGAGGACCATCTAGTGGGTCTTCTCATCCACCTTCATAGAGACAAACATATTCAGGCGGAAGTGGTACTAGACACCCTTGATTTGAGACTTGATTTTTATCATGGGACATTATATTTATTGATTATTTCTTTATGATATCATTGTATACTTAGAATTTTTTATGTTTATGATGATATGCAGACATGGACTTTATATGATGCTTTGATTTATGATTTATTATGCATGCTACTATGATGATGATGACCTATATGCTTACATGGATGATGCTATGATGATCTTTTCTTTATGCTTGTGTTTTATGCTGTTATAATGATCTATTTACCTCTATGATATGATGATGATCTTTATGAAACGATGTTACCTATTATTATATGATCTACATAATGACTAAAATGATTCTATGATGCTTAACTTAAATGATTAAATGCAATTATCTATATGGAAAATGATTATAATGATGACTTATGCAATGAATGTTTATTTCCATTCCATGATGTACATGCATATGTTGATGAAATGATACTAAATGAGAAGCATTTCATCCTGATTTGTTGATTTGGATTCAATATGATGATTAGATGATGAGATATGAATCTAAATGTAAAAATGCAATTAAATGAACCTAATGGATAAATGATTCTAAAGGAACTAATGATAACTAAATGCGAAAATGATAAATGAACCTAATGGATAAATGATATGATCAATGCAAATTTCAGTCTATTCAAACTAATGCAATCCTCATGCAAATAAAATGAATGCAACTAATTAATAATGAATGATGAATGATATGATAATATGCAAACCTAATGATTGAAAGATGAAATGAACCTAAATAATTGAATGCAACCTAATGCAACTTACTATGATCATTGCAAATCATTTTTGTTTGTCCAAATATACTCAATCTTTACTCTGACCATTGATCTCGAATAAAATGAAATACTTATAATGCAACTGACAATGAATGCTTATAATGCAACTGACAATGAAATGCTTATGATGCAACTAACAATGACACTAATCTAAACTGACCTAACTTCAATAATACTGCCATTCCTCACATGCTTTCTTGTAACAGTGCTTGATTTCATCATTAAGCTTTTAAATTGTTGTAAGAAAATACAAGCAGCTTGACATAATGATTCAAGTTGACCTAAGTAGTTCTTACATGGATTTTGATATAGCAAGTTAGTATAAGCAACTTAATATAATGAATCAAGTTGAGATGAGTATTTCTTGTAGAATAGACAAGGATTATCCCCTTTCATGGATGACTCAGTACGTCCTCCATGATCTTTTTCCAATCATTGTTATTATGAGGATCCCGTTACTACTGAGGGGGGGGGGGTGAATCAGTAGTTAAAAAACTCTTCAATACTTTAAAAACACTTCAAAAACCAGTACCGGTAACTACTCAAATAGTCCTTTAAACTGATCTATCAAACCATTCACTTAAGTGTTCATTATTATGCAAACTGTTAGTCCCAACCGATGCTGAGAGGGGAGCGGTGAATCAACACTTTATCAATTTTTCAAAATTAAAACTTTTAACTCTAATCTGCACTTATTTAATATTCATCAATATACTTAATTACTGCAGAAGAATATGCATGCATGAAAGACATATAGTGACACCAAGATTTATCTCGTGGAAACCCAAATGGGAGAAAACCATGGTGTGAGTAGGAAATCACAAAATTTGTACTCTTTTGGAGTAGACCCCATGAGGAGCCATCCCTACTAGGAGATTACAAAGACACTGTTAGGTGCCACTCGGTTAAGGGATTTTGTTTAAGGCCTCTTAGTGCCTTTACCCAGTTAAAGGTATCCTGATTAAAGGACTTAAGAACATCAATTAAGATGTCACCCAGTTAAGGGATTTTACAAAGGGACCTGTTAAAGTCCACCCGGTTAAGGGACTTAAGTTGCAATGGTTAGAAAGCAACAAAAGGATGATCTGCTGAATTAGCTACCGATAGCTTGATCAGATCATAATGAGAATCATGCTCTATCCACACCAGTTGTGTTTGCTTTGTATAACACCAGTTTTATGCTTATACCTTCGGCTCTACACTCTGTCAGTCCTTTGACCTTCGGCTCTGCACTCTATCGATCCTCTATCTATCGGCTCTGCACTCTACCAATCCTCTATCCCTCGGCTCTGCACTCTGCCAGTCTACCTCATACACTCTCTGCTCTACTAAATATTTTTAGCACTTCCTCTCACTCTACTCTTCACTTTGGATCACCTTCTACAGGATCTACTTTTTGCAAATTTTACGATCAAGAATTTTTGAATGAACTCAAAAATACTTTATACATTTTCTGCCATCACCTTCAGGTGTTTCCTCAATCAAAGAAATCACAGATTTTGGAAGATTTCAAATTCAAAATCTTGCACTCTTTCTCTGCGCGTCCTGCAATAATTTCGCCAACTGTTCAACTAATTCTGCCACCGAAACCCCCAAAATAGTGACTTTTGGGTCAAGTTTAGTCATTTAAGTGTAAACCAAAAAATCCGCAAGTAATCATGGCTTGACTGCATGATAACTAAAGTTGACTTCACCAACTTTTAGTTTGGCGTAGACACAAGCTTACCAATTCACCTTTTTCCACCACAACTGAATACTCGATCATTGCTCCGAGATTTATGGTGATCACCTATCCTCCTTCTGCCTTACCGATATACCGATATACCATTGCACTCTATATTACTGGTTCATCCTTTGATTGCCAATTTTTTGTGCTAGCATCAAGTCTCTTTCCCTGTTTGCCAATGAGGTTCCAGTTTGCATATAACCTCAAGTCTTCTTGCCCAAGTCACTTTTTGTGAATTCATTATCATCAAAATGACCAATCTTCTTGAGTGACAGACCGGTTGGCTTAGTCTGTCTTCCCTTGAGTTGATTGAACTTTGGTCATTTGTTACTAATGTTGTTTCCATGTGTTTGTAAGTCATCACCTTGTCGTCTATTAGTAATATTGTTTCCATGTGTTTGCAAGTCATTACCTTTGCTACTGAAATACACCACTCCAACAATACCACTTCATCGGTCAGTGTTAGACATCAATGAAAAATCTTAGCTCATATATCGGTTCTCTGGATTGACCGGTTTTGTCAATTCCAACACAAATAATGTAAAGATATCAAATGCATAAATCAACAAATCAACCACCATATGAACACGTAGATTTTTCACGTGGAGACCCAAATGGGAAAAACCACGGTGGTAATTAGCACCCACAAAATATTTGCACTATTTCAGAATGCCCCTGGTTAAAGGCCTAGCCCAGTTAGGAGCTTTACAATATGCCCTGTTAAGAGCAGACCTTGTTAGGATTCACTTGGTTAAGGATTTCACCTTAGCCCTATTAGGAGCTCTACCGTGTTAGGAGTAACCTTGGTAGAGGATTTTAAACTCAAGTTAATGAGACACCTAATCAAGGGATTTACAAATAAGACCTGTTAGGATCTACCCGGTTAAGGGATTTCAAACTGCTATAACTGTTAAGGAACAACAAGGCAAGTGATCTAATCACAACACTTCCTTGATTGCTAGTATAGATAATTTTCAGCTCAACTCTGCTACACACATGCATACACTTCAATCTGGTTCGACAAACTCTTCTTCTCAAATCACCAACACAAAATCTCTTCTCAAACTCGACCTAAATACACTTTTCAAGTAGGTCGGTTACATAACCCTAACTACATTCAAAATACAATGAATTTACATGTCAGATCATTATAGGTCACTACAATAATTTTCAAGATAATTTCAACCGTCGAATGATCACATCTCATCACTGGACATTGATTTGATCAAACCCCTTGTCACATTCTGCTAAGCACTTCATTGTTTCCCAAGAAATCCGATCCTTGTACGTGATCAAACACCATCTTATCATTACATACAGTGTTTGACATGTCATCACTAAGTTATGAACATGATAAGATCACAACCAAACCATAAATTATTACCTGTCAAAAGATTTGTTACCGGTATACATTCTTCTTCACAGAGTTCATGACAGTTAATTATAACTTACTCAATACTCTGAGTCTTCTTATGCGGTTGCAATCACAGACTCATGCCAATGTCATAAACATATATTCCAAACCAAAACATCTAACTCTTCACTGATCGACCGTATCGGTCACTTGATCATCACTTTGTTCCTGTTTACCGGTTTACTGCAACTTAGCAGTTTTGCTATCAAACATATTCTTCTACTAGTTAGGCTTTACTGGTAGGCATAGATGACTTAGATGACTCAAAAAACATGGTTTCCATCAATGACAACATAAATAAAGTCATCAATCAACTTACAACTATATCATCATCATCTAGCCAACAATCTCCATCAACTTTGTAAGTTATGCCAACAATAACTTTACTGGTCATCTTCTCATCTCATCATCATCTCCATATGCCAATAATCTCTCCATTATTGTCTTCATCAATTATGCCAACAATATCCCCCTTTGGCATTGATGGCAACACCAAAATAGCAATACCAAAAACTCACTAAAAGCTCATCATGCAAAACTGAAGCGCTCACCATACATAACTGTTAGAGTTCCAGTTATGACTGCTATATTGGATCTTCTCTACTCTTCTCCTTCTTTGCTTTACTTCTCCCCCTATCACTTTTCTCTCCCCCTTTGACAATAATTCCAAAGGTGCAAAGTGTCAAATCCACCTTCTGTTGTAAGTGTTTTCTTCATCTCTGTTGCTCTTGTGAGGAGTAGCCCACTTCTCATCAATCCACAGTGAAAGATCTTCAATTACTCCACTGGGTTGATGCTGCAACAAAATCTTAGTTAACCTTCGATAGGGGTATAACCCCTAGCTTGCCTCTGAGATATTCAAAGGTTGCCTTAGGCAATGGCTTAGTGAATATGTCTGCCAACTGCTCCTTACTTGACACATGCTTCATCCTAACTATCTTTTCCTGCACTCTCTCTCTTAGAAAATGATACTTTAGTTCAATATGCTTTGTTCTAACATGCAATACTGGGTTCTTTGAAATACTTATTGCACTTGTATTATCACAATATATGATCACCAGTTTTGTCATAGTCTCTTTGAATCCTTCCAATACATGTCTCATCCATATTGCTTGAGTACAGTTCATAGATGCAACCACATACTCTGCTTCTGCTATAGACTAAGAAATACAACTTTGTTTCTTATTGGTCTAGGAATACCAGTCTTCCTCCAAGAAAGAATGCGCCACCGGTTGTGCTCTTTCGGTCATCTACATTACCTGCCCAATCAACATCTATGAATACATTCAAAGAGAAGTTGCCTTTGTATGGATACTATAATCCATAATCAATAGTTCCTCTAAGATATCTGAAAATTCGCTTTACTGCCACCATATGAGTCTCTTTAGGCCTTTTCTAAAATCTAGCCACTATACCAACTGCATGAGCAATATTTGGTCTGCTATGAACAACATAGTGTAGTTTTCCAATCATAGATCTATATTCAGATTCATCCACTAGATCTGAATCATCTTCCTTTGATAATTTGCAACCTGTAACCATAGGGGTTCCAACCAGTTTACAATCTTTCATTCCAAAGGTTTTCAATACCTCCTTCACATACTTGAACCGATTGATAAAGATGCCTCCTTTTATCTATTGGACCTACAAACCAATGAAAATTTTGATTTCTCCTATCAAAGACATTTCAAATTCCTTTTTCATTTCTTCTGCAAAAGATAATCTCATGTCATCATCTCCTCCAAATATGATATCATCTAAAAATACTTATGCAATCAATAACTTGTCTCCTTCAGTCTTCAAGTAAATATTGTTGTCCTCACTGGTTCTCTGAAATCCAATCTTTATCAGGTGTGAATGGAGTCTCTCAAACCATGCCCTCAGAGCTTGCTTTAATCCATATAAAGCTTTATGCAGTTTGCACACCATGTCCTTGTCTTCAGTCAACGCAAACCCATCTGGTTGTTCTATGTAAACTTCTTCTTCTAGGATTCTATTAAAAAATGTAGACTCAACATCCATTTGGTAAACCTTGAATCCCTTGAATGCAGCAAATGCAAGTAGCATTATAACTCCTTCAAGTCTAGAAACTGGTGCACAGGTTTCCCCATAATCCTCACCTTCTTCTTGTGCATATCCTTTGCAAACTAGTCTAGCCTCGTTCCTAACCACTTCACCATCTTCATTCAATTTGTTTCTAAACACCCACTTAGTACCAATCACATTTTTATTAGCTGGTCTGGGGATAAGTGACCAAGTGTTGTTCTTCTCTATTTGATCAAGCTTTTCATTCATAGCCTTTATCCAATCATCATCCTTGGGAGCTTCTCTCATTGTCTTAGGTTCTATTGTGGAAATCAGACACACACTTTCTCTAATCTTTCTTCTAGTTTGTACTCCAACATTCTTGTCTCCAATTATCCGATTTGCTGAGTGATTCAACTTTACATATCTAGGTATAACTAGTTCTAGTATATAAGTCTCTTCTTGTTCTTTATCTTCATCTTCTTCATCTACCAGTTGAGAAGGATCCTCCACACTGTTATGTTCATCATCATTTTGACCTTTTGGTTCAATGATTACTATATTTTGTTCCTCAACTACATCAGACTTGCCAGTATCATTAGATTTATCAAAATACTCATCAACTTTCATATTAACACTTGTCACAATATTCTTGGTTCTTTTGTTAAAGCATTTGAATACTTTGCTCTTAGTTGAATAACCAAGGAAAGTTCCTTAATCACTCTTAGGATCAAACTTTCCGGTATACTCATCTCTCTTTATGTAATACCTGTTGCCAAAGACTTGAAATAACTAACATCAGGAGTACGACCATTCCATAATTCATAGGGAGTTTTGTCACTACCTTTTTTAACCAATCCCTAGTTCATTATGTATACTGCAGTGCTAACTACTTCTCTCCAAAACATTTTAGGTACATCTCCTTGTATCAACATTGTTCTAGCTGCTTCAACTATGGTCCGATTCCTCCATTCTGCAATTCCATTATGTTGTGGTGTCCTTGGTGCAAATAGTTGTCTCTTGATTCCATTCTCATCACCGTATTTCACAAATTCAGCTGATGTGAATTCTCCACCTTGGTAAGATCTCAGGTACTTAAGATTCTTACTGATTTCTTTCTCCACTAAGGCTCTGAATGCCTTAAACTTGTTGAAAGCATAAAAAATTCTCCTTCAAAAATGTAACCCACATCATTCTTGAATGATCATTAGTAAATATCATGAAATATTTATCACCATAAAAACTCCTAGTCCTCATAGAACCACATAAATCAGTGTGTACCAAATCTAAAATATTTTCAGAAGAAAATGATTTTCTCTTGAAAGAGGAAGTAGTCATCTTACCCAACTGACACTCTTTACAAATCATATTGTTTGGTTCGACTAATTGTGGCATACCTCTAACCATACTTGACTTGCTGACCTTAACCAAATTATCAAAATTCACATGACAAAATCTTTTATGCCATAACCAACTATCCTCAACTTTGCAACCAAACAACTGCTAACATTAGTGTTAAGATTAAATAAGTTACCTTTTTTCTATTTACTGGTAGCAATTAGTTCTCCTTTGTTTCCTAAAATCTTGCACACTCCACTCTTAAACTCAAGATGATAACCTTTATCATTTAGCTTACCAATACTCAACAAGTTATGCTTCAATCCTTCAACCCAATACACATCATCAACATTACTTTCCCATTTAAAGAAATTGAACCTTTACCTTTTACCATACATGGTGAATTGTTGCCAAATCTCAGTACACCATCAAATTCTTCAAGTGATATAAACTTGTTCTTGTCACCGGTCATGTGATGTGAGCAACCACTATCAATGACCCACTCATCACTATTGTCAATATGAGACA
This sequence comes from Cryptomeria japonica, assembly GCF_030272615.1. Taxonomy (NCBI): domain Eukaryota; kingdom Viridiplantae; phylum Streptophyta; class Pinopsida; order Cupressales; family Cupressaceae; genus Cryptomeria; species Cryptomeria japonica. The sequence continues at coordinate 473,361,475 of NC_081410.1, forward strand.
CTAAAGATTTTTTGTCAGAGAGATCTTCCTTAAACTGCTATAGAAACAATTTCCTCATTGTCTTCATCCTCAGATTCCTCATTGGTAACACCTTCATCTATTGTAGCATATCATTGTTTCTTACCTTTTCCTTTAAACCTTCTGATCACTATTAGGACAATTAGCAACAATATGTCCTATCTTGTTACATGAGAAACATTTAAGAGGAAGCTTGCCTTTGTACTTACTGGTGCCTCTAGGAAGTTTCTTTGCCAATAAAGCCTCAATTTCCATCAAGTTATCTTCACCATCCACTTCTTCATTACCACCGCCATGATGAATTGACCTATAGACATTCTTTTCCTTTCTTACCGGTGCATTAGATACTAATGCTTTGAAAGAAGATTCTACTTTAGGTACACTATTGTCAAAGCTATTCAACTCAAAAGCATTAAGCTTGCCTATCAATGAATCAACTGTAACTTTATCTTTGCTAATTGACCTCAATTCTTGGATATCAGATACTCTAATAGCATAAGCATGCAATAAGGTTCTTAGAATTTTACTTACCATTGTGTCTTCTGTTATGGTTCTGCCAACACTTTTGATTCCTCCAACTACTTCTTTTATTCTTTGTCCATACTGGGTGATGCTCTCACCTTCCATCATCTTCATGTCATCAAACTTGCCTCTTAGGATTTCTTCTTTAGCTTTTTGTACATGCTCATCTCCACCATAAATCAACTTCAACTTTTCCCAAACTTTATAAGTTCTTTCAAGACCATGGACATCAATATACTCAGAATCAGAAAGTGTACTTACAATGGCTTCCAATGCTTGAATATTCTCCCGTTGTTCCTTAAGCTAATATACAATCAGAGTACTGGTAGGAGGTGTGTACCGATTAACAACATGCTCCCGAAATTCTTGCCCCATACCTTTGATGTAGATCTTCATTCTGTCGCTCCATATTCTGTAGTTATCCTTTGTGAACTTAGGACCCTCCTTATTCACCATCTCAGATCTTTACCTCAAACGGTTAAGCTTCTATGAAAGGAGGACCTAGGGCTCTGATACCAATTGTTATTATGAATATTTGGTTACTACTGAGAGGGGGGGGGTGAATCAGTAGTTAAACAACTTAGCAATACTTTAAAAACACTTGAAAAACCAGTAACGATAACTACTCAAACAATCATTTAAATTGATTTATCAAACCATTCACTTAAGTGTTCATCATTATAAAAATAATGTAAAGATATCAAATGCATACATAAACAAATCAACCACCATATGAACACATAGATTTTTCACGTGGAAACCCAAATGGGAAAAAACACGGTGGGAATTAGCACCCACAAAATATTTGCACTCTTTCAGAATGCACCTGGTTAAAGGCCTAGCCCAGTTAAGAGATGACCCTGTTAGGAGTCATCCGGTTAATGGATTTCACCTTATCCCTATTAGGAGCTCTACCCTATTAGGAGTAACCTTGTTAGAGTATTTTAAACTCAAGTTAATGAGTCACCCAATCAAGGGATTAACAAATAAGACCTATTAGGATCCACTCGGTTAAGGGATTTCAAACCGCTGTAACTGTTTGGGAACAACATGGCAAATGATCTGATCACAACACTTCCTTGCTTGCTAGTACAGATCCTTTTCAGCTCAACTCTGCTACACGCATGCAAAAACTTCAATCTGGTTCAACACACTCTTCTTCTCATATCACTAACACAAAATCTCTTCCAAACTTGACCTAAATACACTTTTCAACTAGGCCGGTTACATAAACCTAACTGCATTCAAAATATAATGAATTTACATTTTAGATCATTACAGATCATTACAACAAAGTTTAAGACAATTTCAATCATTGAATGATCACCACTCATCATTTCACATTAATTTGATAAGCAATCAAACCCTTGTCACATTCTGCTAAGCACTTCGTTGTTTCCCAAGAAATCCGATCCTTGTACACACTCAAACACCATCTTATCATTACACACATTTTTTGACATGTCATCACTAAGTTATGAACATGATAAGATCCACCGCCAAACCATAAATCATTATCGGTCAAAAGATCTGTTACTGGTATACATTCTTCTTCACAGAGTTCATGACAATTAATCATAACTCACTCAATAATCCGAATCTGCTGATGTGGTTGAAATCATAAACATATGTTCCAAACCACAACATCTAACCCTTCATTGATTGACCGTACCAGTCACTTGATCATCACTTTGTTCCTGTTTACCGGTTTACTACAGCTTAGCAGTTTTGCTGTCAAACATATTCCTCTACCGGTAGGCCTAGATGACTTAGATGACTCAACAAACATGGTTTCCATCAATGACAACACAAATAAAGTCATCAAACAACTTACAACTATATCATCATCATCTAACCAACAATCTCCATCAACTTTGCAAGTTATGCCAACAAAACTTTATCATTAATCTTCTCATCTCATCATCATCTCCATATGCCAATAATCTCTCCATTATCGTCTTCATCAGTTATGCAAACAATATGCCAATAATATCCTTAGACGAGTACATACCTTACTAAGAGATAAACCGCAGACAACAAACAAAGAAAATAATCATGCCACATCATAGCTCCTCTAGTCATGGATATCATCAAGTTGCATAGGGTACATGATTAGAAAAAATCAAGATATAAACATTGAATCATGTATGTCACACATATTTTCTTAGTCATTAACTGATATAATCATCTTGATGAATGATCATTGATAATCCTTAATTACTTGCTGGTTGAATCTTTGCATTCTGAGTTTCACGATTTAGTTGTCACAAATGTCTTGATCTTCATTGCCTTGTTGTTCATCGTCTATTTAAAAACCCTAGGTGTTTTTGGTTTTTCTAAGTTTTTGAATGTTTTTGGATTTTTCGAAGCTTTTAAAAATGCCCTTAGAAAAGGTTTTAGGATTTTGCCCCCAACGGAAATAAATTTTATGATGGATATATAAAGGATAATCCAAACCATGGTGGGATGCGATGCAGATATGATTGACTCTGATAAAATCCAAGACAGTGACTACGCTAAGTATGTCAAAGATTGATAACTATTGATAAGCTGCATATTTCCCGCTAATGGTTCAGAGCAATGGATGCGATAGATGAAATGGTTATGGTAGGATAGATAGATGCGATAGGATGGATAGATGTGATAGGATGGATAGATGAGCAAAGCAATCTCATAGATGGAAGAACCCACTTTCAGATAGCACATGTTTAGCAGGTTTTCACCGTCTAAATTTATTGCATTTTTCCATATATTTAATTTTTTAATTTTTAATTTAATTTTTATTTTTTTAAAGAAGTTTTGTTGCTTTTCTTATTTTTAGAATTTTTATGTTTTTTTTCATCATTTTTTTGGTATTTTCTGCTGATACTTTTAAGCATAGAATTTATTCAAATGCATAGTATTGATAGGCTCATCAAACCAATCACCTTCTGGTGTAGATAATATGTATGCTCCTGAACCATATGCTGCTACCATGACAAAGGGACCCAACCAGTTTGGCTCAAATTTACCTTTCTTTTCTTGATCTTGCTGGTTGCATGGATTTTCTCTTAGGATTAGATCTCCAATGTGAAAAATTCATGGCTTAACTCTGTGGTTTTCACTTCTCGCCATTCTCTGGTGGTATGCTCTTAGGTGATCTGAAGCATTTTGGTGACATTCTTGAATCAGTTCAAGTTGTTGAAGCCCAGAGACTCGTTGTTCTTCTGTAATGCCCCTACCCTAGTCGGACTTGTAAAACCCGTTTGACCTTGATTGACTTCCTATGTGGCATTCTTGAATGGTAGGTTAACCGTGATGCAATGTGCAGTTTAGATAATATAAATAATTGTGCATACTTATTATTGTGCTCTTGCATCGATTCTTGTGTAAATGTAATCGTTTCCTAACTCTTGTGATAAATCTCGAGTTAACGCCCTCATTGAATATGTATATGTATGCTGGTATGAATTCATGGGTGCAGGAGATTGCAGGTACAACACCGCCTAGGGTGAGGTTCATCTTCTTTGAGATTTGCAGGGTTGAGTATACCTCCTGCATCCTTAGAATTCAGATTTGGGGGTCGTAAAACTCTTGTCTTGCCTTGGCCATGGTTAGGTGAGCATCGCGTGTGTGGTTCGTGGGCCTCTCTTTTCATTGGATTGCATGTCATGTGATTTGGTGGACTTCCTCGATTTGCATGCCTTGCGCAGGGTAAGTGGAGTTTGTTATCCTAAGTATTAAATTCAATTTAATAAGTAGACGTACACATTAGTGATATAGAAATTTAAATAGGTAGTTTCTTTTATATGATTAATCATTAATTTAAAGAGATTGCTTTAATTATTATTGTAGCAAGCTTAAGGTATTTAACTTGGATTAATGTGCTCATTTACGCATATGTAGTTGAGAAATTAGAATAAATAAGACTCTTGCATTAGATTAGTCATTTATTTAAAAAGGTTGCTTTATTATCTTATAGCGAGTTAATTTAATAGCTAATTTTAAAATAACGAATTTAATGAGTTATGCGTTTTAGAAAGGAAAGATTTAAAGTCATTTGCGAAATAGAAATAAATTCATCATTTTCGCATTTTGGAATAGAAAGGATAAATTTTATTATTTAAAAGAAAATTATTATTCTTTTTACTTGCAAAATTGATATAGTATAAAAGATTATTTTTGAAGTTTAAATTAATTTAAATATCTCACCCTTGCTAACAGTTCAAAATATAAATGTAGGCCTAAATTGATATTGAGAGATTAAAATTAGAATTAAATAAGAAATAGAAGCATGTTAATTTTAATTAGAATAAAACAAGTTAGATTTATTGAGCAGTGGAAAATAATGGTTTCCATTTTCATGTTTCTTTTATTTTAAAAAAAAATGCCTAAATTCGAAATTTAAAATTAGGGCAAAAATAGGGTTTCTCATTTTAACCTAGTTTTGAAATGTTTTTGGGGGTTCTTTGCTGGAAAATGTTTTTAAGTCTGTGTTTCAGACCGTGTGGGTTATTTTGGAGAGTTATTCATCTTTTTATCAGTATTTACATATACTAGTTTTAAAAATAAATAAATTTATATTCAATAAGTAAAAATAATTTTTATGGGAGTATTTCATGACTATGAAGATTTCTTTTGACTACACATTTTGGCAGTTTGCTGGGTCTGTTAATGACATTTTAACATAAAATTTAAAAAAAAATAAAAATAAGAAAAATAAAATTATTATATTCCCCCCCCATACGGCTGGGAGGAAATGGGTTACCACGGTAGCCCTGCTACCAGTTGGTAGCAGCACTACCATTGGTAGTGAACTGCTACCAAATGGTAGCAGTGCTACTAGGGGTAGCGGCCTGCTACCATTTGGTAGTAGCGCTACCAATGGTAGCGTGGGCTACCAAGGGGGCCCACGTGGGGTTCCATGTGGGTAACCCCAATTTCAATATGTTTTTTTTTTAAATTTTTATTTATTAGTTTTTTTTATTGTTTTAAAAGAAAGAAAAAAAATAAAACAATAAATTAAGGATATGATAATAAATAAAAAAAAGAAAGAAGAAATTATAATGATTTTATATGGAGTTTTTAATTATTTAAATTTAGACTTTTTCTTCCTTATTTATTTAATATTATTTAAGTTGAGTGATAAATAATATTTGGAATTTAGAATATTGAAAATTCGATAACTCATATAGTAATATATGTTTTTGCTACACTCTGATTTATATAACTGGCATTAATAATTATTAATTATAAACTATGGTTAAATGTGGGTGTTTAATAAATGATATTTTAGGTAATTCTTATATCAACATATAATATTAATTATATGTGGCTTCTTGGTCCCTTGGTAACGAATACTGTCAGTGAATTAACCTTTAGTGCTCAGACGATAATTTTTAATCGGTTAGATATAAATTGAGATTCACGTATACTTGTTTTATATATACGCAAGGGATTTATAAATCATTGGGGGGTGTTTTCTTTTCATTTCAAAAGTTTTTTTTTTTTTTAGTATATTTTCTTTGATTAGGGCATAGATGTGATGCTAGAGCGGGGTACTAGTGTATAGTTATAGACCAATATGTCAATGATGTTAACTAAGGATTAAGTAACATATCTGGACGAGTGATGCTTACATTTATGTGAACTTGGTTGGAAAACTTGTAGAGACGTATTTATGGACCAAGCTGGCCATTTGTATACTGGATGTGTTCGCCTAAGTGGCAAAGATGTAAAAGACTTATAAATTATGTATTCCTAATGATATAATACCAAAGGGGTCTTGCAGTTGAGCAGACCCGGAGATGTAGCCCTTTAGGGGCGAACTCCGAGATCATATCTGTGTTATGCGATGTTTTAGCTTCCTTTGTTTCATGCTTTAAGTTATCATGTATGGTTGTTATCTTGTATAAGTGTATGATGGAAAATTAACGAATTTAAATCAAAGAGCATAAAATTATTCATCTTGACAAATGTAGAAATCAGGTTCATGAAAGACTGTAAATGAGATTATGGAAAAGTATTTTGAAAATGTGAATTAAAAGTAGTATTAGTGAAAAGAATCTTGCTGGGTTACATTATTGGATTAACTTGTTATTAAGCATATAAATGGAACGAATGTGAAATGGGAAACAAAGTTTGAATTAATGTTATAAATTCTAAGTGAAGTTTCAAGGATGAACCTCATATAGATATTTACCTTTTTACCGTAGTAAATGAGTAACGCCATGTTAATTACGTTACACTATATTGGATGAATTTGCTTAGTTATTTCATGTTTTAATCTTATCAAATAATCCCTAGCAAATTAACTTGATAATTGGGTGAACTCAACTATTTATCCATAATTATAACTCTAATAAAAGAATCTCTTAAGATTGCTAGAAATGAACTAAAATGGGAAGTATTTGTATAGTTGTTTATATCTTAATCTTAGTAAATGTATAATTCATAATAACCTCATTTAACTAAAGGAGTGACATGCAATAAGATCGTTATATTCTAGTCCTAATGGAAGTACGTCACTATGAACTTATATTTTAATCCTGTAATGATGAATTCCATACTGCTAACTATATTTTAATTTAAGGAATGAACTCATGTGTTCCTAATACATTTTCACCTTAATGAATCTAGCCATCTATTAGCATTATTAAAACTTCAATGAATTCTATGGCTACTCACATTTTATCTTTCATAAAAGAACTACAACTCATTAGTTGGCTATGCATGAAATCAAATGAAGGGACCTCACTCCATTAATTGTAGTTTAATCCTTAATGAATGTATCTCATCTTATTAGTCATACTTTTAATATTAAAGGATGATATCAATTGTGAATGGATACCCTAAACCCAATGAATGAACTTCGTTATATTAAACACTTGAACCTATTGGGAGGCCTCCTAATGAAATTATGAATTAAAGTGCATTGAGAAAATAACCTCTCGATGGCCTCCCAACCACCCAAAGTAAATGAACGCTTCCTAAAATTCTAAGATGTCATATCATTGAACATATATGTAATCATGTCTTATGCATTATCTTGTAATTAAGTCACCCAGTTTATTGGATCAATTGACGCAAGTTGAGTTAGGTGTTAGGTTATTTAATCACGTTAGGAAACTCCTTAGGTTCGTTTATTCTTCCGCTGTATTATAAAAGTTCTTAGTTAACTCCAAATTACCTTAATGTTGTATCTTATCAGTAATACTCTTAACTATTATTATAAAAAAAAAAAATATTTACACTCTATTTGAGTGTTTTTAACTTAAACCCTTTGGGGTTTAGTGGCGGGGCATTACATCTTCCTTTGGGATAATACCTTTAAAGGACACCCGTAGATAAGGTATCTCTACTTCTACTGGTAATATTTCTTCTGATCCATACACAAGGCAATATGGAGTTTCCCCCATTGGTGTATGAATGCTAGTTCGGTATGTCCATAGAGCAGGATTTAGCTGAACATGCCAGTCTTTCCCAACTTCATTAACTATTTTCTTCAAGATCTTTAGGATTGTTTTGTTTGATGGCTCAACTTGACCATTTCCCTATGGATAATATGGTGTTGAGAACCTATGTTGGATATGGAATCTCTCACATGGTTCCTTCACATCTTGATTCTTAAATGACCTCCCATTATCAGTGATGATGGTCATAGGGACTCCATAGCAACATATTATGTAGTTCAAGATGAATGATGATATTTGCTTTCCTGTCACCTTTGTCAAAGGCACTGCTTCAATCCATTTAGTCAAATACTCAGTATTAGTCAAAATAAACTTATGTCCATTAGAAGATGAAGGATTTATCTTACCCACTAGGTCAAGTCCCCATTGAGAGAATGACCATGATCCTACCATAGGATGCAGTTCTTGAGCTGGTGCATGGATGAGATTCCCATGGATTTGACATTGTTTGCATTTCTTGGCATATGTAAAGGAATCTCTCTCCATAGTAGGCCAATAATAACCCAATTGAATAAGTTTCTTAGCCAGCATTAAGCCACTTGAGTGCATGCCACAAATACCTTTGTGGACTTCATTGAGAACTTTCTTAGATTCTTCTTGTTCGAGATACCTCAGTAGAGTTCTATCTAGACCTCATCTATATAAAGTCTGAACAATGATAGTATAATGAGATGACTGATGAATAAAATTTCTTTTATGATTGCGAGATAGGTCTGGGGGAAGAATATTCTCCTTCAGGTATCTATAAGTTTGGCTATATAAGGATTGATCAGTTCCAGATATGTGGTAAATCATATGGGTGTCTTGAGACTCAACAATAGGATGCAAGATATCTTCCACTAGGAATTCGTAACGTTGTTGATTCTCTTGGGTCTGCAAAAGAAATTCTATTGTAGCCATTGCATCTACTGCTTTATTCTCATTTCTTGCGATCTGAGTGAATAATATTTCTTCAAAGTGATCTTTAAAATCTTCAACCAACTTTTTATAGGGCATCAACTTGTCATCCTTGGTTTGATAATCATTATTTATATGGTTGATTATGAGTTGTGAATCTCCATAAACATGTAATTCCTTGATGTTTCATTCAATGGCCATTTTGATCCCAATGACCAATGCCTCATACTTTATAGTGTTATTTGCGCATGGGAATCATAGTCTATATGATTTTGGAATTGTGTGGCCTTGAGGTGTTATGAATAAGATTCCTGCACCTGATCCATGTTGTGTATAGGAGCCATCAAAGTATAATTCTCAAAAATTTGTGCTAACTATTAGAATGTCTGCATCAGGAAATTCAATGTACAATGGTGTGTCATTTTGTAGGGGTACTTCAACCAATTTATCAACAATTACTTGTCCTTTGATAGCTTTTTATCAACATATTCTATCTCAAACTCACTTAGTATCATAACCCATTTGGCCAATTTACCTATCAATGTTGGCTTGCTTAGCAAATACTTAAATGGATCTATTTTTGCTATCAATTTCACAAAATGAGTCAGCATATAATGTCACAATTTCTGAGTTGCAAATACAACTGCTAGGCATGTCTTCTCAACTGATGTATAGCTCAATTCATAGCCTACAAGTGTTCTGCTGATGTAATAGACTGCTCTTTCTTTTCCTTCTTCATCATTTTGTGCTAAGAGAGCTCCTAGTGATGCATTTGTCATGGAGATGTAAAGCAACAATGGTTTCCCTTTGATCAGTGATACCAGTACCTGAGGATTCACCAGATATTCTTTGATTTGCATGAAAGCTTCCTAACATTTATGATCCCATTTGAATGGAACATTCTTGTGTAATAAGTGAGTGAAGGGATGACATCTATCTGCTAGCTGAGAAATGAATCTTCTAATTGACTTCAATCTCCCTTGTAGATAACGCAATTGGCTTATGTTCTTAGGTGACTCCATCTCCATGATAGCTTTAAAATTT